>NC_025998.2:18220430-18575430 GCF_000442705.2 Elaeis guineensis | reverse complement strand
GTACGGATAATTATTAGAGAATAATTAGTACTGAGCGTGACCATATGAAAGATCAAATGAATTTCTAATCGATCGTCAGTGATTATCTCGATGCTGTAGTTACGTGATTGATTCTTTGATCTGTGGTATCACAGTTGCTTACAGTAAGATTGTTGTAGTTTGACTACACATAAACATTAACTCGATTATGAGTTTTTGAAATAGATGTTAGCTTCAGTTGGTTAAGCTGTGTGAGCGACATGTGCATCTATATAGGATCTATCAATCTTGATAGAGGAGAGTAGTTCTATGAGATTTGAGAAGCTGAGTCTATAAGTCTATGGTCATAACAGTGTGATTGATGAAAAAGAGTTTCTATTTAGTATCATTAATGGACTTGAGCTGATCAGATTTATCATATGACTGATGATGAAGTTTGATGAATTATCCATGACCTACCATCCAGTCAGAATTCACGATAGAGGGACTGTGTCATATATTAACTATACCTAAAGATTCTATTTCGGTTCTGCTGGATTGTCATTATATATTGCTAGATATCACTGGTAGATTGTGAGAGCTCAATAGGATCATTTTGGATCAATGATCCTTGTCGAATTAGAATGAAACTGTTTCGACCCACTGAAAGATATTTCAGTGATTTCTACGATAGAAATTATGGTATGTCTCACTACCAGATAGAATTGAATCTATGGGGTCATACATAAAGGAAGAAGATCTGAATTGGTTAATAATTGGACTTATGAAGTATCAATTTATATGCATTTAGAGAAATCCTATTAGGTTCATATTAACCTTGCTAGCACTTGGATGAACTCAATTTCTCTTATGGTTGGTGTACTTATATGATAAATTTTAATTTATGACTTAGATTAAATTAAAAAAAAAATTATTTTATTCATTAAAAATCTTTGAAGAGAATTTATGAAATAATGTAGGTTGATTTGAGACTTTTAATTGGATCCCATATGATGGGACGCTTAGCACTGGGTATGGACTTGGGTGAGTTTTGGGTGGTACCCTATTTATTTGATCCAAATATATTATGGCTAGGACTTCTAATATGATTAGGAGAAGGGATCCTAATTTGATTAGAACACCCCTAAGTTGTTTATAAAAAGGACCCTAGCCTTTACTTCTCACATAAGCTCTCTTCCTCCCATCTTGCTGCCACCTATTACTGGGCCCATGCCTCCCCTCCTCTTCCTCTCTCTAGCTCATGCCCTCTCTCTCTCTAGGTGTTCCTCTTTGGAGTTGAAAGAGAGGTGGGCAGCAACTTGGTTGGAGTCAAGTGTTAACGCCAACTAGTTTCTTGATTTTTTTCCTTTCCTTTCAAGTTTATTGGGAGTTAGTTACAATCACTTCTTGATTATTGTTCTTCTTGATTAGTTGAAGAATTAAGAAAAATTTTTGGTTTCTTCAAGAATCAAGAAAGAAAGATCAAAAGAATTCACAATTAAAAACCTCTCCAGGCTTGATTCAAGTCTATTCAGACTTTTGATTCAAGCAAGCAGGAGTTAAGAGAAGCTTATTTAGATCGGCTCTGTGGATATCCATAGAGGCAGAACACTTGTGCTGCTGATTCAGAATCAGTTCAGACCCCAGATTCAAGGATTGAATTGGATTCAACCCCAGTTATAGGTTTGAAGCAAAGAAAAAATGATTTAGGTATGTGAATTGATTAAAGACTTTCATTTATTATTTCTAAAATTAATTTATATTAATTTCAATATATGAACTAGATTCATAGATGCTTTCATATGATAAATGCATACTTAGATTAAAAGTATTTTAATCTAATTTTTTTACTATATTTTGGATTTAGAAAAATTTTAAAATTCATATGCACTAATATCTAAAGAAAATCCAATAATGGTATCAGAGCCACATGTTCATATATATGAAAGTAGCATAAAAATTTTAAAAATTATTTTTAAAATTTTAATTTTAGATTATACATGAGATATATATATATTTATGTTCAGATCTGAAAAGTATTTTAGATCTGATTTTTATTCATATATGCGATATATGAAAGCATGCATAGGCTAGAAATTAAATTTTTACGATCTAAATTTTTTGTATATGCGATATATAATGATATGTTTAGATCTGAAATTGATTTTTGAAAAATCTAAAATTTTTCATGCATATGATATATGATTGCATGCATGTTTTGAAAGTATTTCGAGAATCAAAAACTTATTTTTTATGTAATTAATTTAGATCTAAAATTTATTTTAATGATCTGAAATTAATGTGTGCATGAATTATTGGGCATGGATAGTTTTGCATTAGGTCAATGAATTGTATCTTAGGTTAAAATTAGATCATATTGGGTTGAAATCGATATAGCTATTGATCAAATCGAGTCAAGTGTTGATTTGGATTAGATCAATTAAGCTTATAATTCTATAAGTATTATAGATTGAGTTGATTAAACCCCATATGTAGAATCATGTTAACCTAAGGACCTAATCCAGCTTCATGGCTTGAATCTGATTCACCTAAGCTGACTAATTAAAATCAATAAGTTATTTGGTATCTAAGGTAAGTCTCAATCGATGATTTTTAATTGAGAGGCTACTCACCTAGACAATTTTATCTACGACGAGTTAATGGCGTATCCTCCCATCGATTTTACTTACCTGACCAAATGGATGATTGGGTTTATTAGTTGCTAAGGAGTTTTGATTTATCCCATATCAATTAGATCGATCATATGATGACTAATTAGATGAGACCTAACCTAAACCTTCCTAATTAATATTAAGCCTTATGATTTTTCACCGTTGTAGAAGTGCGGGCGTGCTACTAGCATTGACTGTTCTCGACTGGCTACAGTAGTTCAGTTGCATCAAAAATACATAACCACTCTACTAACAAAGAGTTGCTCCAAGGTGAAGATGGGGTTGGACCCAATATATATTATCTGAGGGACTTAATGATGGCTTTACACCTGCTTGTGAACGATGGATCAGGCTTAACTAAGGAGTGGAGCAATATGTGTTATCTGAGCTCTCATGACTTAGAGATCAAGTCGCTGCAATATATTTAGAGAAGCATCTGGGCAAAGAGTTGCCTACGCATCGGTGTGCATATCATCAATAACTGTTAGGTGAGGTACAAGGCATCGATGAGACCACAGTACTCACTAAAAACCTTGCATTGATCGCATCAAATTTTTATTTTTCATCTGGAGAGTATCAAAATCTGAAAAAATAGTGGAAGTCCATATGCATCTAAAAGTCTCTAGAGCAAGTATAAATTTCTAACTAGAATCTCTATTCTTGCAGATAAATAATGTCGGCCTCTAATCCACTAGCATGCATCTTTGAAACCAACTGACTGGTACAAATTATAAGGATCGGCTCAGAAACCTCAAGATAGTCTTGACATCTAAAAAGATTGGGTATGTACTCGATCAGGACGCCCTAGCCTTATCAGCTCATCCTACGGTAGAGCAAAGAGCTGCTCTAGATAAGTAGATGGATGATGATCTTAGGGTGAAGTGCTATGTGCTGGCTTTCATATCAAATGAGTTGCAGAGCTAGCATAACCACATGTCCACTGCCCGTGCTATGATTACTCACCTCTAAGAGTTGTATGGTGAGCAGAGCCGGACCGCACACTTTGAATTATCCAAATAGTTGTTCAATATAAAGATACGCAATGAACAGTCAGTCCACGATCATTGTATGATAATGATCAAAGACCTTGAGGATCTTGAGAAGCTCGGGCTTAATATGCAAAGAAAATTAAATATCGATTTAGTCCTCCAATCTCTGACCAATTTGTTTGGATAATTTATCGTAAACTACTATATAAATAAATTAGATTGCAACTTACCTGAATTGATTAATATACTAGTCACTGCTGAGGATACCTTGAAAAGTTCAAGGGACTTTATTCTTGCTGTTGAACGGGAACTTTTCAAGAAAAAGTCTCAAGGGAAAAAAAAAAGAATAAGTTTGTAAAGAAGTAGAAGAAGGAGAGCAAGCCTAAAAAGATACTCCAAAAAAATTTGTGGAGAAAGAAAAGTGTTTTCACTGCAACTTCGACGGCCACTGGAGGAGAAATTGTCTGTCTTACCTAAAGAGCCTGAAGATGAAAAAAAGTGATCAACTTTCTGAAAGTATGCTCATAATAGAATCTAACCTAACAGTTTCTTCTACTTCTAGTTGGATATTAGACTCTGATTCTAGTACTCATAGATGTACTTCAATGCAGGATCTAATAGAAAGTAGAAAGTTGAGGCAAGATGACATGACCTTTCGGATTGGCAATAAAGCAAAGATTGCTGTAGAAGTTGTTGGAACCTACCCTTTTTGATTACCGTCAGACTTTAGATTAGATTTAAAAGACTGTTATTTTATTCCTGTAGCTAGCTGAAGTTTGATTTCGGTCTCTGTACTAGCATAAGATGGATTTATTTTTTAATTTAATAAATTTTTTTGTTTCATTTATTTACAAAATAAATTGATTGCATTTAGTCTTTTGATTGACAATCTTTATCACTTGCATGTTGATACTAATGTGAATTTAAATGAGCAAGTAGTGAGTATCATAGGTCAAAAAAAATTTAAAGATGAATTTAACCATAAGTACTTGTGGTACTATAAGCTTGGCCATATTGAAGAGGACAGGATAAATAGATTGAAAAAAGATAAGATCCTTGACTTAGTTAAATCTGAGTCGATTTTGGTCTGTGAATCATGCTTTCAAGAAAAAATGGCTAGGTTATCCTTTGTGGGATAAGGAGAAAGGGCCATTGAGTTACTAACCTTGGTACACACTGATGTTTATGGCCTATTTAATGTGCAGGTCAGGAATAGTTATAGCTACTTCATTACCTTTACTGATGATCTGTCATAGTACAGATATATGTTTCTTATAAAACACAAGTCTGAAACTTTTGAAAAGTTCAGAGAATTCAGGCAAAAGATAGATAAACAAAGAGATAAACCCATCAAAGTCCTACGATCTGATCGGGGAGGAAAATACTTGAGTGCTGAATTTTTGAAATATTTTAAGGAGAATGACATTGTCTCTCAATGAACTCCTCCCGACACACCTCAACTCAACGGGATATTTGAAAGAAGAAATAGGACCCTATTGGATATGGTCCGATCCATGATGAGCTTTACTGATTTATCCATATTTCTTTGGGGACATGCATTACTTATCGCGATGCATATTTTAAATAGGATTCCTTCTAAGTCTATTCCTACTACACCATATGAGATACGGCATGATAAGAAGTCGAGTCTTAGTTACTTTAGGACTTGAGAATGTCCAACCTATGTTAAAAGACAGAAAGCTGACAAGTTAGAGGATAGATTAGTTGTAGATCAATTTATAGGGTATCCCAAGGAATCCATTAGGTGCTATTTTTACTTTCCACATAATCATAATGTAATTGTGAGTCGCAATATCATATTCTTAGAAAAATAGTTTATCCAGAATGGAGACAGTGGGAGGTTAGTTAAGCTCGATGAAAAAGTCTCTAAAAAGCAACGAGCTATAGATCCTCAGGAACCTGTTCATAATGAGTCAGTAGTAAATGTTCCACCTCCACCTCGTAGATCAGGTAGAATTTTTCATCCTTCTAAAAGATATATGGGCATGCTGAAAGAGGATATAGAAGAAGCGTTCTCAATGAAAGATGGTGGTCATAGTGATGATTCTAGTACTTTTGACGAGATGATGTTTGACCTCGATTTTGAGAAATAATTAGATGTAATAAAGTTAGAAATTGACTCAATACACTTGAATCAGGTATGGACCTTAGTGGATCCATCGGAGAAAATTGCTCCCATTGGATGTAAATGGATCTACAAAAAAAAATAAGTGCTGATGGTAAGGTAGAAACCTATAAGGCAAGGCTGGTGATGAAGAATTATAGTCAGCGTGAAGGTATTGACTATCATGATACTTTTTTGTCTGTAGCCATACTAAAATCTATCCACATATTATTTTTTATTAGCTTACTATGATTATGAAATCTAACAGATAGATGTGAAAACTACTTTTCTGAATGAATATCTTGAGGAAGATATCTATATAGAGCAGTCTCTGAATTTTACATCCGATGATAGTGATCATTGAGTCTGCAAGCTGCAAAGATCCATCTATAGACTAAAGCAGGCTTCTTAAAGATGAAATCTTTATTTTGATGATGCAATCAAATCATTTGGTTTCATCAAAAATAAAGAAGAACCTTGTGTTTATAAAAGGATCAAAGGGAGCGCACTTGTCTTCTTCGTACTGTATGTCAATGGCATCCTCCTTATTAGGAATGATGTTTTCATACTAATTTCAGTCAAGATTTAGTTGTCTAAAGAATTCTCTATGAAAGACCTTGGGAAAGCATTCTATATCTTTGGGATAAAGGTCTATAAAGATAGATCTAAAAGGATGCTTGGCCTATTATAAAAGCTGTACATAGAAAAGGTGCTAAAGCAGTTCAGCATGAAAAACTCTAAAAGAGGTTTGCTACCTCTTAGATATGCTATTTGACTCTCCAAGACGATGTGTCCTAACACTTCTGAGGAGATCGAGTGCATGAGTAGGATCCATTATGTTTCAGTAATTGGGAGCATCATATACGTCATGCTATGTACTCGACCTGATATTGTCCTTGCTGTGAGTATCACAAGCAGATATCAGTCGAATCCAGATAAGAAGTACTGGATAGCTATGAAGAACATCTTTAAGTATTTATGAAGGACTAAGAATTTATCTTTGATCTTTAGAAGAGCGCTTGAATCATTGGTTCGGTATGTTGAAAGGGTTCCAAAGTAATCGATCAATGGAGGCTGAATACGCTATAGATGTGTAGGATGTATTTTGGTTTCTTTTGTTAATTGCAAAACTAGATGTCGTGCCATCATATGCCATGATACTATACTGCAAAGACAATAGTCCCATAGTCCTTTCTAAGGAATCAAGGTCTCATCAAAAATCCAATCACATAAATTAGCGATACACGCAACTATCTCGAGTAAAAAAATATAGAGGAGTGAAGAGTAGACTCCGCAGATAACGTGACAAACTTACTGACAAAGCAGTTGAGCCAGTCCAAAATGGAAGCTCATCTTGAGAAGATGGGGCTTAAATTAATGACCAATTAGCTTTAGTCCAGGTGAAAGATTGTTATATATATGTCCTAAAAGCAAATTGTTAGCTGACATATTTTATTCTATGACATAAATTTATACTTAACTATTGATTTAATCAATAAAGGATAATTTTTTTTTCATTCAAGTATTATGTGTTCTTGAATCATCCTTGGAATTGATGTTACGATACATATTCTCAAATATTGAGAACTAGAGGCATGTATGATCGATTTCTAAATTGCTTTCGATTTTAGGATAGTCATAGGGATGGTGATTTATCCAGATAGATCGGTGCATGGTTTACTTCTTTCGAGATAGGTGAGTCTCTAATCTATAGTGTAGAGATATTGAGAAAAAAATATGAATAGTTGTTAGAGAACAACTAGTACTGAGCGTGACCATACGAGAGATCACATGAACTTTTATTCGATCGTCGGTGATTATTTTGATGCTGTAGTTGTGTGATTGATCTTTTGACCTGCGGTGTCATAGTTGCTTACAGTAAGACTGCTGTAGTTTGACTACACATAAATATTAACTCGATTATAAATTTTGAAGTGGATGTTGGCTTCAGTTGGTTGAGCTGTACGAGCAATGTGTGCGTCTATATGGGATCCATCGATCTTGATAAAGAGGAGTAGTCCTATGAGATTTAAGAAGCTGAGTCCACAAGTCTATGATCGAAAAGAGTGTCTATTTGGTATCACTAATGGACTTGAGCTGATCAGATTTATCATACGACTGATGATGGATTTGATGAATTATCTATGACCTGCTATCTAGTCGAAACTCAAAATAAAGAGACTGTATCATATATTAACTACACCTAGATGTTCTATTTTAATTCTGCTGGATTATCGCTATATATTACTAGATGTCACTGGTGGATTGTAAGAGCTCAATAGGATCATTTTGGATCAATGATTTTTGTCAAGTTAAAGTGAAACTATTTTGATCTATTGAAAGGAGTGTCAGTGATACCTATGAAGCAAAAATTCAGTGCAGGGGCAAAATGGTAATTTTAAAATTTTTTCAAAATTACTATTTTACAGTGAAATTATTAATTAATCTCATTAATTAATACTAATTAACCCTACACTAGGATCTAAATATGATACAACAGCATATATTTAAATTTAAAATTCAAATTTGAAACAGTAAACTTTTTACTATACTGTGTTCAGAACATATCACCTTTTGTGGGTAGTCGATCACCGCAATCTGATCATCGTCGGAGGGCTCTGATTGTCACGTTGCAGTCACACAAGTGTCTGGCCTCTGCAGATCGTCCACACAAAGCTCCCGTCTGATCGGCTCCTCACGAATGCTAGTTCGTGATTTCACCCTTTTGATGGCTGATGTTGATCGAATTCCTTCGATCGATGTGTGCCGACTCCTCGGATGCTCCGGATCATCTGCATGATTGGTTGAGAGGCTGATGGATCTCTTCCTAAAATTTGGTGGACTCACGACACTCGTGGCACATCAATCTCACTTTTCGAACCCTAGGTAGAAACTCTAGGGTACACACCAAAAACCCTGCGCCCACTTCTCTCTCCTTTTTCTCTCCTCTCGGTAAATTTTGAACACTTCAAAATTTTTTCAGAACCTCCCCACGCCCCTTATCTCTTCTTTCTTTCATTGCCCACGCCCCCTCCCTTTCTCATTTTATAAAACATCGTAAGAGATGGTGAAAGCGTGTGAGTGGATAAGAAGAGGTGGTTGCTTACTTGAATTCAAATCAAATTTGAATTCAAGTGCCAACCAATCTTATCCTCATCCATTTGTGTGAGAAAGAAGAGATGGCGTGGCCTTTTTTTTTTTTTTTTGTGCGTGGAGACTTTCATGAGAAACCATTTCTCGTGTGGAATATGGGGTGCACAAAAGAGGATAAGCTGGCGCATGGTTATTTGGTTATCCATTCAAATTAAAAATCTCTTTGAATTTGGATGGATAACAAACCAAGTTAATCCAAATAATTGGCGCACAGAAACATGGGCGTGAGAGAGCTTTGCGTGGAAGAAAATTCATGAGAAAATTTCTTCTCGTAAATTCAAATGGGTGCAAGGAAGTTGGGTGGCGCAGGAAATTTAAAACAAGGTGGTTTGGTTCAAATTGAGCCAACCTAATTAAAATAGGTTAAGCACAATTAGACCAGATTAAACCCAACACAATTAGGCTTAATTAGGTTCAATAAAATCCTAATCAAATCAAGAATTAACTAAGCCTAACCCCTGATCAAATCAGGGACTAAACCACCTTAGCAATTAGATCAACACTTAAACCTAATCGGGTCAATCCAAACTGAATCCAATTTAATTGGACTTGATTTAAAAATAATTACTCAATCAAATTGAGTTAATTAGCGATCAAATCACTAATTAAATCTCTCATAAGTATTGAGTCTAAATTCGATGGGCAATTAGGCATCAGAGACCATCGATATAAAACCCTGATCAAAGAGTTCAAATTTCAAATTCAAAATTTGAAATTCAAAATTTTGACCTCGGTACCCAAAATATGTGGAACTCATGATCAGAGAATCTTAATTCTCAATCATAGAGTCCCAGACACATAAGACTCATAATCAGCCATCAGATCAGAAAGAAACCTCTAATGTGTGTGACCCCACAGGTTCGAACCTAAGCCGGTAGCATAGGAACCAATTCCTGTACTAATCGAAGTGACCATCTAGCAATGGTACCCGACGATCGGATAGGTCGAATAGTCACAATCGCAACATTCAGAACCTACGTGAATATGGTTACCGTATAATTCATCCCTTTTGACCCCTGTGTTTAGGATGACTCAGGGTTAAACTGTCAACCCTGATGAGATCATTCAAATCGTGCTCAACTCAATTAGTCCTGTGACTCCTCACTCGGACTACCCTGGTCAAGGTTTTGCTAAATTGAAACGCGACTGTACACAGCTCCTAAACTGGAGTGGTCAATCCCATCTTGACACACGCACCGACAAGTCAAGTACTTGACTACACCCAGCAGCCTTCCGTCACTGAATTAGAAATTCAAGTAGTCCAGTGCCAAGTTCAGTGAGTTGCTTGCAAGTCACCATGGCGGTCTCAGATCGGAGGGATATTTATACCCATATCCCATCGGAGCAAATCTTGACAGCAGAAATAGCTTCGGAGTCGGTCACGTTCAGTGCAGATGTATCATTACATCTCACCTGTATGTCATACCAGTATCTCCACACTCTTTGGTTATGAGGACAACCAACCCATATGGCACACAACGACCTATGCTCGATAAATATTGTCGTCCTTGGTAACAACGTATCATTTGGTCGCGAACAGGTTTAAGGACTAAGCGACAAATCCTCCTTTGTCGAGTCTAAATAGTTCTAAGGACTTCACCACAACACAGGAGTTTATTAGAAGATGAAATATTTGTGATAAAAAAATATCAAAATAACTTTTATTTATTTATAATTCATGTACTAATACAAAAGGAGCACAACCGTCAACAGGCTGACGATTGGCTTTGGGACACTATTCCCAACAACCTATGATCGAGATCATGGTATATCTCACTACCAAATAGAATTGAACCTATAGAGTCACACATAAAGGGAGAAGATCTGGATTGGTTAGTAATTGAACTTATGAAGTGTCAATTTATATGGATTTAGAGAAATCTTATTGGGTTCATATTAATCTTGCTAGCACCTGGGTGAACCCAATTTTTTTTATGGTTGGTTTACTTATATGATAAGTTTTAACTAATTTCTACACTTGATTTGAACCTAATTGAATTTGATTCAATAAGATCCAATAGTTGAATGTTTAATTTATGGCTTGGATTAAATCAAGAAAGAGTTTTTTGATTTTATTCGTTAAGAACCTTTGAAGAGAATTTATGAAACTATGTGGACTGATTTGAGACTTTTAATTAGATCCCATATGATGGGACACCTAGTAGTGGGTGTGGACTTGGGTGAGTTTTGGGTGGCACCCTATTTATTTGGTCCAAGTATATTATGGCTAAGACTTCTAATATGATTAGGAGGAGGGATCCTAATTTGATTAGAACACCCTTAAGTTGTCTATATAAGGGACCCTAGCCTTTACTTCTCACATAAGCTCTCTTCCTCCCATCTTGCCGCCACCTATTACTGGGCCCACGCCTCACCTCCTCTTCCTCTTTCTAGCTTATGTCCTCTCTCTCTCTAGGCATCCCTCGGAGTTGAAAGAGAGGTGGGTGACAACTTGGTTGGAGTCAAGTGTTGGCGCCAACTAGTTTCCTGGTTTCTTTCTTTTTTCTCTCAAGTTTATTGAGAGTTAGTTACAACCACTTCTTGGTTATTATTTTTCTTGATTAGTTGAGGAATCAAAAAAAGTTTTTGATTTCTTCAAGAATCAAGAAAGAAAGATAAAAAAGGTTCACAATTAAAAGCCTCTCCTGGCTTGGTTCAAACCTATTCAAGTTTTTGGTTCAAGCAAGCAGGAGTCAAGAGAAGCCTATCTAGATTGGCCCTGTAGATATCCGTAGAGGTAGGATGCTTATGCTACTGATTCTGAACCAGTTCAGGCCCCAGATCTAGGGATTGAATTGGATTCAATCCTAGTTACAAGTTTGAAGCAAAAAGAAAGTGATTCAGGTATATGAATTGATTACAAACTTTCATTTATTATTCTTAAAATCAATTTATGTTATTTCAGCATATGAACTAGATCCATAAGTACTTTCATATGATAAATGCATGCTTAGATTAAAAATATTTTAATCTAATTTTTTTGTTGTATTTTGGATTTAGAAAAAATTTGAAATCCAAATACACTAGCACCTGAAGAAAATCCAACAAAAGGATGATGTCCTGTTGATATCTAATGAGGTATCTACTTCTTTTCAGTAGTGAATTTTAGATTCTGCATGCACTCATCATGTATGTTGTAGAGAGGAGCTATTTGACTTCCTAGAGAGCAGTGAGAATACTGTTTATCTGCCGAATGGATCGAGCGGTGCGATCAAGGACACCGTGACGGTCAGCTAGAGGATACATGATGGTGTAGTGAGGAGATTGAACGAGGTCCGATACATATTCAATTTCAGATGAAATCTTATCTCACTAAGCAGACTGGATTCAAATGGCTATAGGTGGATAGCTGGTGATAGAATCCTGAAGGACATGCATGGCGATAAGATGATATTGGAGGAAAAAAAATCAGAGGAGGATATTATTACCTGACAGGGAGCTCAGTGTGAGTTGGAGCTTCAGGAGCCAGGAGGAGCCCAGTGTGAGGTGGAGCTCCAAATGGAGGTGGATCGGACACGAGACAGAAATTCGAAAGGATAAAAGGCAACATCACAGAGTGAAGTTCCTATTGCTGCAGGAGACTTCTCTGAGCAGGTCTTTGATCAGAATGGACACAGTTCATGATGGAGATGGGATCGAGCGATCTGGCTCAACTCCTATATTTGTCCATCCATGAGAGAGCAGGTGTGCCCCAAGGCTTGGGGGTGAGATGGATCATAAGCTCTCAGAGACAGATGGAGGTCAAACATCGAGTTGAGATGGAGATTGTTAAGAAAAATATATTGAGATTCGGTCCATAATAAGCCTAGGACAAGGTCCAGGATGACGAACAAAATTTAATGAGCTCAAGAACAGTCCAAACAGAGTCAAGTTGGAGAAGATACGTACGAGAGAAGGCTGAAAATAGCTGGTATGGCCTATGGGCTGTCGGAGGAGCCCACGAGCTAGTGCAGCGTAGGCCCGACAGCATGCTGGCATGTGGGCCAGCAGCACGCTAGGCCAGCCCAGGCTCGCATGCGGGCGCCCAAGCCCACCTGGGTATTGCGGTCCACTGTGGATCGTGCTGGATATCATGGCTCACAAGGCCGTGCGTGGATCGAAGACACGATCTGATGGCTCTGAAGTGAGAAGGTTGTGATCAAATGATCCAGATCAATTTCAGATTTGATCAGGAGATAAAACCCTGATTCTGCATGATTGGACGGTCGTGATTTGAGCTGATCACAATCGAACAGTATGGATGGAATCTGGGGTTTGATTTGGACTTGGTCTCCTAGTAAAATACTATTTTAAAATTTTTGAAGGCTATATAACTCTGATTGATGAGCCGTTTATTACATTGGATAGCTGGTGATGTCTTAGTCGTGCAAAGATGCTTCTTGAGAGATTTTAGAGAGTTTGTGTAAGAATTTTGGAGCTTCTTGTCGAGAGACTCTTGTACAAAGGTTGAGTGGTAAGTTCTTCTTGTATTCTTTGATTTTATTTTTCTCATAGTGAAGTTTGTACATCCTATGGAGATAGGCTTAAGGTCGATCCACATATTTTTATTGTATTTGTTTATTATTCTTTTTTCTTCTTTTTCTCGTGTGGTATCAACATCTACTTTTCGAACGTTATTGTGATCTTGAATGGGTAATCCATATTATGCAATTGAGAGATCTGCCTCAATAAAATCAATAGAAAAAGAAATTCCTATTTTCATCCCTATTTTGACTGAGTTTCTTCAAATTTTTTCGACCACCAGCACCGCCACTCGTGGTGCCACACCCATGAAACATGACCCCCGACCTCCCTACCTTTCTCCTTGGAGGTCATGACCGTCGATGATTGTTCAGTGACCGATGAAATTTAAGAAAGGGATTGGATCTCTATTTTTTATATTTTTTTCATGATTTTATTGACCAATTGGTCACCACCACCGGCCTTCCACCACTACCCGTTGTCAGCCACCACTGTCAGACTTTCGACCATGCCACCGCACCCCATCGGAGCATGAGCTACTAGCCCCCTTCATGCCTTGTTCGGCCAAAGAAAGAAAGAAGAAAATAGAATAAAAGAAAAAAAATAAAATAAAAAGACAGAATTCTCTCTCTTGTCCCTCTTTCTCTAGGATTTTTTCCTCTCTCCTCTCTCCTCTCTCTTCCTAGTTTCTCTCTAGAAGATGATAGGACCCTAGATGCTATTTTTTCTCTCCACTTTCTCTCTCCAAGAAGACCTATGGATCCTGTGCTGGGCTATCTTTCCTCTTCTAGGTATCCGTATTGACCCCGACAGGATAATCCCGAATTATTTTGGTATCTGAGTGGTCTATCAGATTGATCACCTGATCAACAGTCTTTATTATTATTAATAATTTTATTGAATTTATTGAATCAAAATTGATCATAATTTAATATTTTAAATATGATTATCTAATTCATCTAACGAAATCTAAAGATCTAGGACGAACAAGGTAAGTAGATCTTATGTTTCTTATTTGTTTTTAAATTTTTATATTTTCATGTATATGATATTTTATTGATGAAATCATATTTTTTATAAAATAAGAATTAGCATATAATATATGAAAGTATGTTTTATTATGACCATTGATTTCATGAATATGTGTTATAATAGCATATTTGTGAAGTATGATTTTTATAGTTTTCTCACCTATGTATATATATGTTTTAAGAAAATGATATAAAGATTTTAAAAGCTCTTAGATAGCTATAACAACTTTACGAAAGTGAGGTCAATCGACAAACGGCTCTCTACCAATGGGTATAAAGTTGGTAATGAATACGAATTATGAAACTTGTCGATTACGATGACGATCATGTCATAGATATTAAGTGACATAACATGAATGTCTATAAGTAATGTTTTGATACATGACATGAATACCTGACAAGAATGATTTATGAATCATCATATTTATGAAATATTCATAATTTATATATACATGATTGGTTTATGACTTATTTTATTATATACTCTATGAAATATTTTATTTTATAATATCTGTTATGTTATAAATATTGCATTATCAATAAAAAAATTTATGCTTAATCCGGTAAGGAAGCATGGGTTCTATTTGCAGAGCTAGTATAGCTCATATCTTTTTTTTTTATAGAAGAATAAGGTTAGGACTGACGAAGGATCCAGACTTGGGGATTTGCATAGCAAGCTTAGAAGTTTTATAGCTGAAATTTAGTTTATTTGATGATTATGAACTTGTTGTTATCTATTTATAAATTTTGAGATATGGATTGATATTTTATTTTAGATTTAGATACTTTGAACCAATATTGATTTAATTATTTAACAAATGATGGAATTGAACCACTTATTACATTTTATTTATGATGGATTGTTGTTGATTGTGATTGATTAACTTCATGTTATCATGAATTGTATCCTTCAGTAGTATGGCCATATTATGTCTCGAATTTGGGACGTAACACTCAACCACTACCTCGGGGAAGGAGGACAGAGCCTTGGTTCAGTCGGAGGTGGTGATGTCTGACCTGAGGATTCCTACTGAGGAGGGGCATTCAGATCAGGGGCCAAGGACCTTGATGGAGCATGACCCGACACTCTCCAGGGGAGATTTTCTAGTGCACATGGATGTGGCAGAGGGAAGCCTACTCTGTAACCACGAAGAGGCTATTGTCTGACTGAGATAGGCCATTCAGGGGGAGAGAGCGAGCCCGCCTATGATGGACTTGGCAGTCGTTGGATCGGAGATTGTTGCTTAGACTGAGGGGGGTCCTAGTACGGACACTCTTTCCTGTTAGTTGTTTGATGCGGATGCTGATATGGAACACTCGAGGGGTAGAGAAACCCTCCTTCCGGTCTGCCTTCGGTAGATTAATTCAACAGTATGGTCCAGATGTGTGTGTTCTGCTTGAGAACCGACTCTCAGGGGCAGGTGTTGCTTGGGCCAAATGATGGATTCTGAGGATGTGGAGTACTTACGCTGTGGAGTCCACAGGCCTGTCTGGAGGGATCCTGGTGATGTGGAGGTATGACTTGGTTAGGATAGATGCCTTCCACAGTTGTGAGCAGTAGATGGCTATGGTCATCTTTGAGCCGAACGAAGGGCCGTGGCTTCTGTCTGGGGTGTATGCGAGCACCAATACGATGAGTGGAGGGAGCTATGGTCACAGATTTCTAGGATCGTGTGGCAAGAACTACCCTCCCTTATTGTTGGGGACTTTAACTGCATAGTGGGGCCCACAAGAAGATGGATAGCAGGCGATATGCAGACAGCATTGATTCTAGAGCATTCGGGGAGTTCATCGGTGATACGGGCTTGATTAATTTTTCTTCTCTAGATCCGAATTTATCTGATGCAACAATCGAGAGGGGACTGCTAGGATTTAAGAGAGGATTGATTGGGCTCTTTCCACTATTGACTGGCTCCAACACTTTTCGGGCCATCAAGTACAACACCTTCTGGGATTGCTTTGGATCACTATCTGATTTTCATCACCACTAATGGTCTACTCTTGTCTAGGAGCCCATTCAAGTTTGAGAAGTTCTGGACCCTCTATCCGTCGTGGGACCTGATTAGGAAGGTTTGGCGGATGTCAATCCAAGGGGATGCTCGATACCGGATGTCTCAGAGGTTGGAGCTTGCCAAATGCAGACTCCTTCGATGGAACAGGCTTGAGGTGGGTGACATCTTCAGACAGATTAAGGGGATAGAGGCAGACATTACGAATTACAGAGGAGAGAGGATCAGGAGGGGGGTCTCCAAGAGCCTAACTTAAGAGAGCTTCACCATAAGCTCTCAAAGTACCATTCTTTGTTGAGACAGTATGAGACTTTGTGGAGGCAAAAATTCAAGGGGCAGTAGATCAAGGAGGGTGATAGAAATATCAGATTCTTTCATCAGTCCATCTTAATTCGAAGGCTTGCCAACCATATCAGGTAGCTGAGAGAGAGATGGGAGCTGGGTGGATGATAGGGAGGAGGTCAGGGAGCAGAACTTTTGGTTCTTCAAATCGCGATGGATGGTGCCTTTGGTCAAGGATTCACCCTTCTAAGGGTCCCAGCCTGTGACTCGTATCTCTAATCAAGAGAACGAGGCCATGGCTCACCATGTGTCTGTCAAGGAGGTTCGGGGCACTCTTTTGGTCTCTTGGGAAGGATAAGGTCCCTGGATCGGATGGCTTCTCCCTTCTTTTCTTCCATCGATACTGGCCTATCATCCAAGATAAGGTGGTGGAGGTTGTGCAGATGATTTTCGATTTTAGAGATATTCCAGCGAAGTGGAGGAAGACAATGATTACTCTCATCCCAAAGCGCCCTAGTGCTTCCACTCCGGCACACTTTAGACCGATCAGCCTTGCACCACTCTCTATAAAGTATGTGTTAGGATTTTGGTCGGGAGGCTGAAGCCAATTATCCCCCGTTTGATCAATCCTGAGTAGGGAGCCTTTGTCAGTGGCCAGTGCATCTCTGACAATATCTTGCTAGCCTATGAGTTCATGCATGATCTGCAGTGTGCCCCTGGCCGTCGGAGTCTTATGGCAATCAAGCTGGACATAGAGCGAGCATATGGTCGGATGAGCTAGCCCTTTATGCGACAGATCCTTCAGGAGCTTGGCTTCCACGATATGTGAATTTGCTAGATCATGGACTGTGTGGAGCACCCGAGTTTTGCCATTCTAATCAATGGTGCTCTGACGGAGTTTTTTCATTCCATGGTTGGACTATGCCAACGTTGCCCTCTTTCTCCTTGCCTATTCATATTATGTGCTGATGCTTTGTCCCGAGCATTGAGGGTGACGGTTTAGGGGTCGAGCTAGAGCCCTACTGGCCTGCCCCTGAGATCCAGCCTTTTTCGCACCTCCTCTTTGCAGATGATTGCCTTTTGATTGGTCGCACTTCGATTTGAAATGCGAGGTGTTTTGCTTCTATCGTCAAGACCTACTGCTAGACTTCGAGATAACTGGTGAATCTGCAGAAGTCTATAGACATCTTTAGTCCCGAGATGAAGGTCTAGGTGAAGCAGGTGATTTGGGAGATTTTGGGGATCCAGGAGCAGGTCAGGGCCCTATCCTATCTGGGGGTTCCTCTTACTGGTCGGCATCTTCAGAGGGCTGATTGCAGGCCTATAAAGCAGTGGATCCAGGATCGTCTCGAGGGCTGGCACGCCAACACTCTCTCCATGATGGGCACTGACGTTCATGAGATCAGTTCTGTGTTCCATGCCTGTTTACCTCTTGATGAATACGATTGTGCCAAGCTTTGTCTTAGGTAGTTAAAGCGGCTCTTTCGTAGTTCTTGTGGGGCTTCAAGTATGATGGTCGTGGTCTCCACTTGCTGTCCTAGGAGATGGTCTGCCATTGGTAGAGGACGGTCTTGGGATTCGATCTCTGATAGTCAGGAGGGAGGCTATGATTACCAAACATGCTGTTAGATTCCTTATCCAGTCGAAGGATTTGTGGAGTAGGATGATGAGGGCTCAATATGGAAACTGGAGTCAGGGCTCTAAGGTCCGGCTTGCTCGTGACTGCTCCTTTATCTGAAAGAAGATTTGTGCCCATGCCCCAACAGCCTTGGCCCAGGTCAAATAGCTAATTGGGAATGAAGATCGGTGGATGTGAGCCAGGACACCTGGATCTCCAGCTTGCCTCTTATCGGATGACCGACTTTCATCAACATAGAGATAGATAACCAACTTCATGTCTGTGATCTGATCACTGTCATGGTAGGGGTGAAGAGCACAGGATATCACCCATTTGTTCGGTGGCCCGATTACTGATCGAATCCTTAGCATCCCGATTCCAATCTATGGCAGTCATGATCTGAGGGTGTGGGGCCATTCTTGTTGCCCAAGAGCCCCCATGAGAGATTATTTGAGACGTACAAGCTGTGGTGAGGATCAGATTGAGGCAGTCTGGATTTGAAGAGTCACTGCCCATCCCAGAGTGAGACTCTTTTCTGAAAGGTTGTCTGGGACCGACTTCCATGCACACTTTACTCAGGAACAGAGGCATAAACTTGCAATGGCCTGTCCGATTTTATGGGCTAGAGGATGAGTTGACGGAGTATGCCCTCCTACGGTGCCTGAGAACGAGAAACATTTGGAGGAGGGTAGATGGTCAGTTGTAGGAGGCAAGCAATGATCTTTGGCTAGCCACTTCTTGATGTAATCCGTCGGAGTAGTGCTGAGAGATCTACTTATGCCTGAGGGGGCAGGATGGATATCTCGCCTACCAGATCTGACTCTCCAGAAACAGTCTGGTCTTTGATGCTGAGGTAGTTCCTACTCACTGCGTATTGGAGAGGACATTTTGCTTAGCTGATAAGTACAGGCATTTCAACACTACCAGCCCATGCCTTGATGCTTCCGATTTCTGGAGCCCTCATGCTACTCTCGCAGCGACCGAGAGAATATCTTCATTTCTTGAGGGCCCCTCCTTCGGGCATATCAAGGTAAACTTTGACGGTAGTGTGAGAGATGGCAAAAATGGTGCTGACTTTGTCATCTAAGGATCTGATACTAAATTGCTAGCGACAAGAAGATCACATCTCTTTGAGCCACTGGTCCCAGATGCTGAGCTCTATGCTGCTTGGGTTGGCATTATCTGTGCCTAAAAGAGCTGCAAGTGAAGATGATCGTTATTGAAGGAGACTCTACTACCATGATAGCTGGATTCGGAGCGACATGATGTACTCAGAGATGCATCCGCTCATTTAGATATTCAGACCTACCTTCGTATTTCACTACAGTCTCTATTCAACATATCTTCTACGAGACAAATAATACCACTGATTGAATTGTCTCTTATGTGCTGACACACCGATGACCAAGTCTGATGTTAGAATCAGACTTGCCCATTCCACTACAAGATATTTTATTTTTGAATCTTTTAAATATACTCATACTAAATTAGTGTGACTATTCATTTGTATCAAAAAAAAAAAAAAAACCCAAGACATTCTTCTATGCAGAATTGTTCCATTCCCTCTTTCAGTAAATTTCCACCTTTTTTATCCTTGATGTCTTTCGTCCCGCTCCCCTCTCTCCCAACTTTGGCCTCCCCCTTTCCCAACTTTTATTCTCTATTGTTTCTTTCGTTCTCTTAATGAAATTAAAAGAGAATGAAATCAGTCAGGCTCGCCTGATCTCTTCTAAAAATAACGGAAAAAAAAAAAAGACCACATACACCATCCAATTGTTGATATAGACAAGATCCACAACTAAGAATTAACATCCTATGGCACACCTGATAAGATTACATAGCATGAGACGTTGGACAATCCAAAGATGAGAACGGGATCAAACAGCACTTGTATTAAACCCGTATCAAAGTCTAATCTAGGTGATTCGCAGTTCTCTTTCTTGGAATACGTTGTGGGTGAACAAAACTGACTCCAGACCATGCAAAGGTCGCTGTCAGGATGTCATCGAGCAAGCAAGTTGCTTGGCTTTGGGGCTGAATTTCTAAACAGCAGGCACTGTAAAACCACTGCAGTTAACTGCATGATAGCATATATAGATTCTATTAATCGTGTTCAGAGCTTCACCATGTCAAGGATTCATGTTTAAAAAGGTCACTGGAAAATCAAATAATACTCATATGTGAACATAATGCAACATCAATACTATTTTGAGATAAATTTATGACTAATTTGGACCTCTAGCATAAATATCAGTTGATGAAGGAGAGATAAGTATGCTCCTGATGAAACACAACCATAGGCACAACAATAAACATGTTGCCACCATCAACATCACCACCATAGCAGACAGCATCACAAGATGGAACCCGAATTATTTCTAATCCTTCCCAAAATCAGCACTGTAGTGAGCGCTTGACTCCAGCTTCTTTGCCTCGTTCAATTTCCTAACAGCCTAATAACAGCAGTAAAAAGTAAACAAACATCAGGTCCCAAAATTACAGAAATAATCCAATCATCACAGCTCTTCACAAGTGTCAAAGGAGGGAAGCAATAAACAGAATGAAATATGAAACCAGTTTCCATGCAACCAATATAGAAAAGGAATTGCTTTCAATTATAACGAAACATGTTAATGTCTCACGGTCACACTATTAATACTAAATGTTTGGATGTCCGCCAAGGGAGGACTAATAATATATCGGACAAAAGTCAGGCTAGGATCGTTTCCTTGAAGCCCTGAACCACTGTACAGGACAAACCAAATTTAGATGGATATCCATAGGCCATATTAGGCCACAACTCATTGGAGTCACTATCCAGAATGACCATGAGTAACACCCGCTTGATGGTCCTAATATTAAAAATAACTGCAACGGATGGTCAAAAATGCAGCTGAAGTCCATGCTCATCAAGAACTTCAACATGAAATATTCAATCTTGCCAATAGCTGAATCAAGTAAAAAATTTACTAGCATAAGATGAGGACTTCAAGTGTGACCATATAGGGCATGGGTCAAGACAGTTACATAATGGATTTTGAGTGATCTTTTATGAGTATATCTGATAGTGAAAGTATTCCACCATAATGACAAAGCATTGAGAAAGCCATGAAGGTATAATAGCTTCAGGCTTGGCAAAATTAGGCAGGATTCTAGAGCAAGTATTACGCACGTTTTCAAGTGGATAAGGGGGGGAAACACTCATGCATAAAGATAGATGACACACCAAGCAAGAGGTTGGTTCTCACTTTAAGATAGACAATATGATCAGTACCCTTATAAATCACAGTGTTAAAATATAACATTTTTATAGATTAAGTTACCTTCATAAAATCTTCATGAATAACATAATCTCGTTCTGCACGGATTGCTGACATCCCAGCTTCTGTGCAGACATTCCGAAGATCAGCTCCATTGAAGCCCTGAAAAATAGGATTTTTTTTTTCACTCCTTTGGGGAAAAAAATGGACCGATGAAAAGGTAAAAATCAAAGCAATGGAAATGACAATGTTCATTAGCAACAATACATCATGAACTCACTTCAGCAAGTTTAACAACTGCCTCATAGTCTATCTCGCCATGTTTGGCTATACCAGCAGCATGAATTTTCAGAATTTCCATCCTTGACTGTTCATTTGGTAATGGGATTTCAATCTTCCTGTCTAATCGGCCTGGACGAAGAAGTGCTGGATCCAGAACATCTGGTCGATTTGTTGCCATTATCATCTTAACCTAATAACATGGAAAAAAGAATACTACTTAACAAGCATTATCATACATAATATCAATCACTTGATATAAGAAAAAATAAAGCAACTTTTTGTTTCACTTTTACATAACATGGTCAAGATTTACCCATCTTTGCATGATTTTCAGATACATCCAAACAGATATAGAAGATAAATTGATTTCCTCATTGGATATAGAAGAAATACAGGGTATAGAAGATTTCTGCACCTATCTACCATCTGAGACCCAGTCCAAAGCTAATGTTGAATCATATCAGAACAAAGCAATGAGACTAAAATGTTAAGACATCTAACTGAAAAAACTTGCCAGAAGAAAAATAGGTCCAAACAAAGGGTTTATCAGCCATACACATTGGAAGCCTAATAAAGCCAATCTTGACACCAACTCGCATAGTTGGTAATCCATAAGCAAATCTCATAAGCGAACCCACTGGTTGGTGATGACGGAGTCGATGTACACAAACACATCAAATGATTTTTTTTCCTCACTTAACAAGATTGATGACACAATGATGATGAACAATCTAGATACTGCTTAGGTGTTTAAAAAAAAAAAAAAAGGTTGATGTGAGGACTTGAAGCTTATGCCAGGTAGCTACTGCTTATGGAGGGATGCGCATGCATGAGGAATAGAAGAACCTAATTAGAGGATTCCACTTTAAAAGAGTAGGCTTTCATTTGGTTTCAAATCGAATAAAGTTGTTGTAACAAAACAAGGGAATTTCATTAAAGAAAAATTTGTTACTGATGGTTGGTCTAAATCATATTTTTACATATATTATTCAAGTAGTAGCACTTGTTATGGCGACATGATAGGTTAAACATGCAACATATTGTGAAAAGATTGATCACTATGAAATTAATCCCCATGTGTACCTGTAAGAAGCTTCAGAAAATGTAAAAAAGGTGTAAATCTTAGGAAATCAAAGAAACCTTTCAAGAATTAATAAGGCACTCAGTTTTTGGAGATATCCATGATGACATCCATGCGATGGATAGGTTCATTATTTGGGATAGGAAGAAGTACCCCATGACTTTGATAGACGAGAAAAATATGTAATAATTATGTGCTTAATTAAAACTAACAACACCCTACATAGGTTCACACCTAACAAAAAGGCAGTTAAAATGTGCTAACTATGGTGGACATATTTTCACAGGAGGATTCTCTTGAATATGTGAGAATCTCATGCTGATGTCCCGATCTATAATATACTAGCTTAGAACCTGGTACGATGCACGGCATGCAATTATTTCTTCAAATAATATTTTTATAAATTAAAAATCTAACATAATATAAAAGACATAATAGATGATACCAAATGTTCCAAATGAAAACATAAACTCAGAATGTTTAAATAACATGATACTAAGAAGTAACATAATCATTTCTATCTTTTGTTGATAGAGAAATCATTCCTTAAATCAATATTTTCAGCATCAGTTGTTTCGGAATGAGTGCAGAATGAGTGCAGTAGATTTACATAATGGAAGAAGAAAATTATAAGAAATTATTTAAAAAATTATTATTAACAATCATATCTATACAAACTATACCAAGAATAAGACAATGAAGTTATTCACTATGCTATAAAATTGAAAAGATAATTACAATAACAATCAATATAAAATAAGACAATACCTAAAAAAAGTTAACAACAAAAAAACAATAAAATTATTCATCATATCATAAAATAAAAAAAAGATAATACTATAAGTTTAGCAAATATCCTAAAAAAGAAAATGAGAATAAAGAAATAACAAAAAAATCATGAATATAAATCTAATTAATCATATATAGAGTTCGATGATGCTTAGTGGTGGAAGATCGGAAATTGGCAAGAGGAAAACTCATGACGGATATATATAGTTCGATACCATGCCTGGTCTTAGCACATTGCCCTTTGCCTTTTTTCCCATGTTCAATTGTTTCGCTGTCTCAACTATGTAGATATAATAAAGGTATAAAAGTGACCTGACTAATTGAGAATCTTCAAAATCTATTTCTATGAGTATTCTCATTATACAACTTCTGAATGTGCACATCTTTTCCAAGCATCACCACCTTTTCATTCATTTTATATTATTGGTACTGATAATTGATTTACCTCTTTGTTAATACAGTATTCACATCTTTTAAGTAAAACCTTTTTTATAATCATCATAAAATGCATGAGTTACTAACAAATACTAACAATGCTCAGTAGCTGGTAGAGCATTGCAAAGACAACTTGAGTAGTCAAATTGCATCATATATTCAAGAAATAGCAAGCTCAAAATTCAGATCACCAATACAGGATAACGCATAATTCACCCAGAAGGCTAGAACTGCCAAAATATCAAAATAGTCCAGCAAAGATAGCCTGTCAGATATGTAAATATGATCATATAGCACAGAACATCAAAACTCCAACAGCAGCGAGCAATAACTAATCTCCAGACACTCAGATTATCCATTATTTCTATTGGGAATAAATATTCAAACTTTTCAAGCATGCCAGTCAGAAATCTTTTCAAAGTTCTAGCATTTTATAGCTTACAAAGTTTATTATTGCAGAAAAGGAAGAAAGTTGATATCGTTAATACTAAACCTTCATCATTCAGTTTTGACTATAACCCAAATGACAGCAGCAGGTTCGATTATAAGAATCTATGATTGACTGGAAAGGATAACCAAACCTGAAACATACTGTAACATGAAAAACATATGTACCAATGACACTGACCAATTCAAAAAATAAAATTTTATTTTTGAAATTTATGCAATACTAAAACAAAGAATCATCTCTTTTCAAATTCGTAATCATGCAGAGATGATGTCATATTTGATCCAATTTTTGTAAATTATTTTTCATAAATAATTACATAATTTTGAACTTCTATAATTTCTAAACATTTTATATACAACAATCTAATTTTTAAACACATAAAAAAAAAATATATATATATATATATATATATATATAAACCCAGAGATAAGAGAAAACTTATCTGTTGATCAGATCCAAAATTCTATGATCCTCCAATCCGATCTATAGATCCGTTGTTCTTCCGGTGTTGAAGGCTCTAGCACATTAAATAAGTTTTATTCACCCTCAATTTCGGAGAAATTAAGATAAATAGAAAGACCTTTAATGTAACCCGAGCCCAGGTCAAGGTTTAGGTCTAGATTTGAATCAATTTCTAAATTGGATCTATGTGACTCGGGTTGACCTAGACCTAATTGAGTTTGGGTCCAATTTTTATCCAGATCGGCTTGATTGACCAGCCTTACTTGAAATTGGGTCAACTCAATTAGGTTAGGTCCCTCTCTCTCTCTCTCTCTCTCTCTCTCTCTCTCTCTTCTCTGTTTCCCCCAAAATCGAAACCCATGACCTCTCTTGGGTTGTCATAGGAGACGATCGGAGGATGGGGGTTCGGCGGTGAGGTAGCCCAAATAGCCGACGATAGTGGCACAGCAACGCTCAGGGGCGACAATCCAGCCGACGACAACAGAGAACCCGAGAGAAAGGAGAAGAAGATCCGCCTTATCCCATAGCGGTGAACACCGAGGGCCAGAAGGGAGAAGAGGAAGAACTTACCAAGGACAGCGGCAATGACAACGATAGCCGGCGGGGCGGTTCAACGAATCTCACACTTGAAGAGGTACGCTAGGGTTTAAGGAGGAGGGTTAGGATTTCTAGGGAGGCGAGGGCACTCGACACGGTGGCACAGTGACCGTCGGAGATGGGCAAGAAGGAAGAGGGATTTCGGTGAGGGTTTGATGGTTTTAATCGAGAGGTGGGAGGGGTTTATATAAAAGAGGATGGGAAGAGTTAGGAGAGGTTAATCCTCTTCGGATAAGGCCGGATTCCGCCGACGTATGCTATCAAAACTTCTCCCCCATCGCTGGAAACAAAGATGCCCTGTTTCAATCGAACTCGATCTTCGGGTCAAAGGACCAGTTCTCACATTGCTCTTCTTCGATAAACGTTGGAGAGAACCAAATGAAAACCCGCTCCAATCCTCCCACGATTTCACTCCATGCAGCAAAAAGCTTTTTATCCACATGTCAAACGAAGACACACCAACGTGAAAGCTCCATTTTAATATATATATATATATATATGATTTCCTATGCGCCCCAAATATAGGGTTGTTGAGAATGACTTTGTCATGTTAGGAAGTCCTAGTCCTGAATCTATTACCCAGGGCATGACACTACTTTGCAACAAGGTTTTAAATACTATGGGATGAGGCCATCCCAATTTTTCCATAGAATGGGACACCTCCCATCTCCCAACACCTGAGATGGTGGATCTCCTGTCCCATCCTGGTCAATTTCCCAACTCATCAAATCACAAAACTAGGGATGGCACACTTGTAATACCCTATGCTTTCGTTATTAAGAAAAACTAAAATTAATTATTTTTGTGCTTAGTTATTGTTTGGATTGGGCTTGGTTTGAATGTATCAATTCTCTTGACATTAGCAGTACTTTTCTAGTTAAGATATAATTAGTATTTATTATCTTGAATACCAAATTATATTAAAATGAAATCCTAGTAGCATTAAAATTATTAGATTTATTAAGAGTCCAAAATTTTATAAAAAACAGAGGCTTTAACATGAAATAGAGATGATAATCCTTAATCAGCTAGGAATGAGTGCTTATGTGCCATGTCATATATTTGATTCATAATCATATTATGATTAGTCAAATATGCTTATTTGAAGTATTTCGAATCCTAAAGTGCTCGGGTAGGTACAGGACTTGTAACTGAAGTTGTAGAGAACTCAAGACTCTTGAGTATTTCTCCTAAAGTCAGAGTTATTTCTTACCTTGACTTTGAGAGGACTATGGAGCCTATGCATTGGCTTATTACCTAGTACAACAAGGACATGCCCGTTGAGTATGACAATATATACATATAAAGCATTGCTTTTGTCTCACATCCTGAGAGCTAGGGTATGAGTGTCCATAGCATGGAGTTTGATAGTTGCAAGGGAGTCCTGGTCCTGAGTGCCTGCATGTGTCCATAGCATTGAGTTTGATAGTGGCGACGGAGTCCTGAGACTTTGCAAAAGTAAATGGTAAAAAGTTGAGACTTTCGTAGTTTCACTTTATATAATTTAATGACTAAATTTATTCTTTCTTTGTTATTATTAAATACATATCACCAACTTTCTGCATATAGTACTCAATTTTAAAGATTTCTGCATAATGTAATTTCCGAAAATTTATAAAATTTGTTTTAATTTTCTGAAAGCTGTGTTCTGATTTTAAAATCTACGAATATTAAACAGTCTGAATATTAAATTTCTGTATATTATATTTCAAGAACCTGATATATATAAAAAAAAAATCTGCAAAACAAATTTCCAGCAAAGATCTGTTTTGAATTTCTGCAATATAATTTTCTGATCATTGTATTTTAGTTTTTAAATCTGTATATTAGAATTATGTTATTAATTCTGTATGCGATATTTCTATAGCCTAATTTTTATAAAAGAAAAATCGGCACATTAGTATCTGTAAAATAAGTTACAGCAAACAGAATATCTTATTATTATGTTTTTATATATTTTATTTTACTAACTTAATTTCTCTGAAATGGAAATCCTGTACTTGTGTAGTAAATTATAGCAAACTAAATTTCTGATCATTAAATTTCCATATATTATAGTGACTTAAATTCTGCAAATAAAGAATTCTGCACAGTAATTTTGGTACCATAAATTTCAGCAAATTAAACTAATAAATAATGCATTGTTGTATATTATATTTCTCTGATTTGATTTCTACAAAAATAAAATTTCTGTTTGTTAGTCTTCTGCCAATAACATAATTCAGCTCTCAAAATAAATAAATTATTTTCCTGTAATTCAGAATACAAAACTATATGTTTAGACTTTGAATTGGTAGATCCTACAGTATATTATTTTGTAGAAATGAATATACAAAAGAATCAGTTTCTGGGTTTTCTTATTATTGGCTCATTCAAAATGGAGCTAGAAGGGTATCATCTGTGCTGTACCTGAGCTTAATTTTAGAGATGACTGCTCAGTCAAGAGAGAGATCCTTTTGTTGATAATCCTATTGATCTTTTTGGGGTAAATCCATCATTCATGTCTCTTTTTTATTGCAATCTCACCTGTCTTTGATCATTAAAATCTCCACTTAATCTCATAAAAGAAGGTAAGGGACAAAATTGAAGCTATTAAAATCACAAGGGCTGAAGTAATTTTGGTCCATGGATATAGAACAAGAAAAGGTCATAGATCATGTAGCCAATCCTGAGAAGAGTATCTTTGACAGTTAGATTTTGAGAATTCTTTTCCTCTCACCATAGGCCCACATTGAACATTTTTATACCGCCAACCTGTGAGAACCTGCGCCGCTGCACATCTAGTCCCACGTTGATTGTGACTTGGGAGGGGTGCATTGGGGGGTCAGCATGTTCTATTTAAGCTGTTAAGCCCACTATCATAGCTGTTGAACCAGCATCCAAAGAACTCTATATTTTTTGCAAGCTTTACTTCCCTATCCTACAGCTGCCCCTCGTACACAATGAACTATAATACTATTCATAAGCATTATATATCAAACACAAACACGTGCAGTAAAACACTCATAATGATCAAAAACATTCTGCACATAAATTCTAACAACAACGATGAAAGTACTGCTGCTAATGCAAATACCAATTTTCTTTTACTTTTTTAAGTACTAGTTCTAGCAATAAATGCTATGACTAAAGGAAAGAAGCAAATATTACACTATAATTGAGCATATAAAAGCTATCACATAAAAGGCATCTAAAGACTTGTCTAATCATGTCTGTGCAATGTGTTGTGGCCAATTCACACGAACTGTACCTAGAAATTACTTGGAAAAAGGTAAAAAAAAAAAAAGAAATCAACCATTCATCGTCACCAAAACCAGAACATAAGCATAACTTCTATAGTTCTATTACTTATGTTTGGCATCAATGCCATGCCTTCACATATATACTCAGAAATCATTAGACAAAAATAAGCAAAGTCAGTGTTTGATAAACATTTTCCTGTATTAAGGGGGTGTTTGATTCGTAACCGAAATCGAAATGGGAATGGGAATCGGAATGGCTTAGAATAGAATCGGAATGGCCAAATCCTCTGAAGCATTTGATTCGCGACCGGAATCGGAATCGGAATGAAAATTTGAATCCATAGAGAGAGTCGGGATTGAGTTCTATATAGATTGAGCCATTCCCATTCCATCATGGAATCGGAATTGAAATGGGACTCCTCCCAACCAAACGGTTGGAATGGAGTCACCCATTCCGATTCCGATTTCAGACCCCCACTCTCCCCAACCAAACACCCCCTAAGAATATAGGTGCTGAGGTAAGAAAAAGATCACATGTAGATAATATTGGATTAAGAAGAATTTAGCATACTATAAATTATATATCAGCTAAACCATATTTTAGCCTTCTCAATATTGCCATAAGTAACTACCTCATAAGCAATCACTATTTTTGGAAGACAACACTTTGATGCATACTCTTAGGAAGCAACCATTTAAACATGTTTAGGGAAAAGAAACTCACCTTCCCAAGCTGATCAAATCCATCCAGTTGGTTGAGCAGTTCCATTAATGTTCGCTGGATCTCACGATCGGCACTGGTCCCTTCACTAAATCGACGCCCACCAATGGCATCGATTTCATCCATGAAAATTATGCAAGGCTATAGAATAGAGGCCCAACCATTTACATGAGACAGGCCATTTTAGAGATAAAAGTAAAATTCAAGAACTAACAATAGTATATTGAGTGTATCAGATGCTTTTATAAAAAGGGATGCTGAGATAATGTCAATTTAACAAGAAAAGCCCAAGAAAAAAAAAATCCCAGGATCTCCGTGCCTTACTGATGATCACGGGCATAGCCAAACATTTCCCGGATTAATCTTGCACTTTCACCTATATATTTGTCGATTATGGCACTTGATACAACCTAGACAGATAAATATAAAAAAATAAAGATACATATAAAAGGGCTGGGTCAGGTTATTTTAGATAATACTAACCTTAAGAAAGTTCGCATCAATGTTACTAGCAATCGCTCTAGCAAGTAATGTCTTCCCTGTTCCAGGAGGGCCATAGAGAAGGACACCCTGCAATCAAAAAATCAATTCCCTACAAACTCATACGACACAATGAATTATACAGTTTCAATCTCAATTTCCTCAAAAGAGAGATTTTGCTGGAAAGAGTTCTCAGAATTCTTTATAGTAAGTATAAAAGGACGATTCTTACTCATCATAGAGTTATATATTAAGAACCCAAAAAGAGCTCATAGATACCTTTGGGGGTTTAATTCCTACTCTGAGGAAGAGCTCAGGATTCATGAGAGGCAGCTCAATGGATTCTCTGAGTTCCCTAATCTGGTCAGATAATCCACCAACAGCAGAGTAGCTAACATTGCCAGGATCTTCATGAAGCATGTTGTACACAACAGGATCAACCTGGAACCACAAGATAGAACATTGGCAATTATATTCTCAGTATTTGTTTTTACATAATTCAGGAAATTAAAAAAATAGAACAGAGCCAGTGAGAACACATTAAATATACATGTTAGATCAGTGCCCCTCCCTGCAACAATATACAATGACTATTTAGTACCTCTCGTGGTAGTGCTCGCATGATGGTGAGGGTTGTCATGTCAAGAACTACACGGGTTCCAGCTGTCAGCTTCTCTTTGTCCACCTTACTACGGCAGCCAACAACATACCTTGGGCCACTACTTGCTTTAACAATTACTGGAGTTAAAAAAAGCTATCTGTTAAATAGTTGGTACTTAATAATTCCAATCTCAAAGTAAAGGAATTTTAGACAGCAAGATAAAACCTTGACGGAAGCAAAACCATAAGGTGCAAGGGGTTAAAAAAAAAAAAGGACATGCAAGTGAAAATCACATGGTATGTTAAAGAATGGAACTTGGAGCTTCAGTATATAAAGCTACTTGACCACTACTACTTTTCCAACTGGACAAATATTTCTTAAAGTCTAACAACTGCTAAATTTTCATTTTAAACTTCCCTTAAGTCATCATAAGTTTGCCATCACAAATGACATAAAACGTCATACCTTAAACTTAAAGAGAACTAGGTATTGTTTTAATTAGTAGAATGTCCATCACCATCAAAATTTAACTATTGCAAATTTACAATGTGTAATCAGTGGCTGGAAACTGCATGTTTCCACAAATCCAAGGTATTAACTTTTCTGCAAACCACTGCATATGCCTTCTGTCAGAGGCTTCAAAGGCTGCTATTAATCAACTTACTAGGAACATTCAACCAAAGTGGTTTTTGGCATCAAGCACATGTGAAACTCGCACCCCGATTGCATTATTTGATCAAAGTGAGAGTCAATGTTATATCCATCAAATAAGTTAAATGCGAGAAATTTAATCTGTAAGGACACAATTATCACAACCTATATTAAGTGTTTTATCACCATAGAGTGATGTAATTTGCCTTGCTATCAGTAGTCATAACACTATGTGGAGTCAGACATAGTCCAAAATTTTCTGATAAATCAGAGCACTTTACTGCTGCTAAATGGACTAATAAAAGCGAGGTATCCTACGATCCATAGCAGTAGTTAAAACATTATCATTGGAATCACAATTATGCTGATTCTTAAGAAACAACAGGAACTAGATTTGATGATAGACATAAAAATATATCAATTTCAAACAGGTTCAAGGAACAGGACTGGATGTACAGCCATGAAACAGGTTTAACTCCATATATTAGCCCCCTTTATCCCAAGTCATAACTAAATCAAACATCAGTTAGCAAACGGCGAATGGTAAATGAATTCATAGAACAACCAAAACAGAGAGAAACATCTCCATAGTTACAATAGAGTGCAGTTCACTTACAGCGCTCATTGTCAAGTGGCCGAAGAACCTCTCCTATAATTTGCCCTACACTTTGAAGGGACTTCAGATCATCTTCAGTTTTGGCAAACTCCTTCTTTGAAGCCCTCAGGTTCTCCCTCACTGCATTTCCAGTTTCCACCACATCATTTACCGTCACAAAAATCAAGATAAAAAGAATTTATTAGTTATTTCAGACCATGAACCAGTCAGAAATAAAAACCAAGAAAAGCAAAATAGAACCGATTTAATATCAGCAACAATTAGTAAAAGTAGTGGGAAAAAAGAATTACACAAACTTGCACGATAAAGTTTTGATATAAAAAATCTGTTCTAGGAAGAAATGAGGACGTAAAACCACCAAATTTATTAATTATAATAAGAGATAAGAACGAGATTACATGGCAGTTAGTTACACATTTTAAACCTCCCGTGTAACTATCCATTTTCTTCCGAATACCAAGAGACCCCCGAGACCCGAAGAGCCTCCAAGTGACATCAAGGACTGCATTAGCAGAAGTGTTTATTATGGAAGACTGTAGCATTACGTCCGAATACAAAGAGACCCCCAAGACCTGAAGAGCCTCCATTTTCTTCCGAATACTAAGAGACCCCCAAGACCTGAAGAGCCTCCAAGTGACATCAAGGACTGCATTAGCAGAAGTGTTTATTGTGGCAGACTGTAGAATTACATTGAATATGTTTGTGTATATATTTATATCTATATCCACACACACACACACACACACACAAACATACATTTGTATTCTACAATATTGTATAAAAGAAATGTTAAAGATATCATTTATTTTTATTAAGGTCTGCAATATACATTTTTCTTATTTAAACTCCCAAATTAGCTTAAGAATAAATAGAAGATGACATTTCATGAAATTACTTTAGTACCTACATCATTTACTAACCTCTGAACCACCACAAAAAATGAAAAAAAAAAAGAAAGAAAGAAATGGTAGTATGTTACAAGTCATTTTTCAAAGAGTTGAACTCTCCACCAATCTCTAACTGAAGAACCTGATAAGTATCTTACCGTCTAATGGATATCCAAGCTGCAATATGTATCTAACATAGGTTCTCTGAGGTGGATGTGGTTGTCCGTGTAACATAGGTTGATAGAATATAAAGGAATTTATGAATTTCTAAAACACAACCAAATGCAAAAAACTTCTAAATTAACGACTGTTGCTTCTAAAACCACAAAATACAATGATTTTTAGATACATCAAAACACACTCCAAGGCACAGACTGAAAATACGCTTAGTTGCAAGTGAGAGATTTGCTCAAATATAGTTCAAGTTGTGGAACTTAGCGTAATTTGTGATTCATTAGGGTTAACAATTACTCATCCTCAATGGTTGCTTGAGGTAGTGCCAGATTTGGATGTCTTATGGAATTAGCTAGATTTATACAAGTGTAGAAAAACACATTATACATCAGCAGCATTCTCACCCAATAGGGTCCTGTAACTTTAGGGATCAATGCAAAAGATGGTGAATATGGATAAAGAGAGGTTCTTGTCATATTTTTCTTTGATGCTTTCATAGTCAAAGTGGACCTCTCACCATCTATCCATCTGCATTTCAAGGAGAAATGCTCAACTAGGAAATAAGAAAGCAAATAATTCAGAAATCATTCTATCTTTCTTAAATGTTAGGTTTTAACACAAGCATGGTGACAGACCCACTATGACAGGGAAGCTCCAAACAGTGCTTGCAATCTCGCACATCAACCAAATATTATGCACGTATCAACATGTTATTAGATGTGGCATAGACCTATATGTACTCATGGTTTGCCAAACCAGATGATACCCCTGTGTCGATATGGGTCAATACAACCCAAGATATGGGGTCAAGCTTATACAGTTGAGATTTCTGACTTTGGTATCAATTAGGAATTAAAACATATTCCTATATTTTTTTATCCCATGTATTTCTTTCTCAAATTTTTTAATACTAAAGACCAAGGAATAAAGGACTAGTACCAATATCCACATTGATACCTTACTAGCATGATATGGATTGATATAATGCAGTGATGTATTGGTATACAATATGCCTCTTGGTGTCAGAACAGCAAAACAGCAGTGAAACAATGTGTCTAGGGCCGTGCCAGTACCAATTAGTAAATGATACGATCGGATATCACCAGTACAGACCAACATGACATTGATACTTATATCCCTGCTAAAAGCATATATTATCATAAACATATAGTACATTTTTCAGGAGTTTTTCCTCCAATTTATCATATGACATTTGAGAGCTCTTCAGTCCACTTTTTATTTATTTTTATCAAATTCACTCACTCTTTGATGCATGTTATCAAAATCCTTTTTCCTTTCTTTTCTTGTCTGTATTGTTATTCTGCATATCCGGCACATGTGCTGCATTGGTGAGACTCAAATCTTTATCAAATCATCCTTCAATGAAATGATTTTTTGATAATAAACTTAAGTGCTCAGATTACTAGGATATGTCTTTCTTTTCCACTTTATAGAATATAGATTTTTTCTTTTTACATATAATGATCCTTTTTAATATGGTAAGCAACTCATCAAATTTCACTATTAAATTGTAGCATATGATAAAGGAATCTTCATAAAAGTGGTAATGCGACAATTTGACAACAGAAAAAACACACAAAGAAGTTTGACAAAACAACTTTAACTAGACAGTTCCTTCCCACTAATAAAAATGTTAGTTTCTAGCCAAAGCAATGAGACCTTATTTATGTAACATGGGTCCCATCATATCTTGTAGTGTGACCCAATAATAGTGAAAGCCACATATATCAGGTAAGCATTAAGATAACCATGAAATCAACTATCCAACATATCAGCCTTCCTCATATGGATCCCAATAAGAGAACCTAAACTGAAATTAATTTTAAAGTTCAGCACTGACACAAAGCATATAAAAATGTAGCATACTTTGTCAAAATCATCCTCGATTGTTCACAATCATCCTCCTAAGCATTGGCAACATAATGCAACTGTGAGATAGGAAACAAATTCTAATGATTTATGTCATCTACTCTATTCCAAAAAGTTTCATTAGACACTTTGATAGCAATGAGAAACATAAAGAGAGACCCTTTTTCTATTCCCTTTATCCCTTACTATTGTAATACATCCTTGAAGATATTTGCAACTAATAGCTGTCATGCAATTCGCAACGTAACTCTTAACTGTGATATCCTTCACAAAGTGCATCCCAATGAAAGAGACTGCCACTAGGTCTGGGGAGGGTTAGATGTAGGCTATTTCTGTAATTTCAACCTGTGACATCCAGTTCACAATGGAGCAACCATGTTGTTGCGCTAAGGCCCACCCTCAAATGTCATATTCTTCATCACATAAAATGTAAGGTCACATTGCCATAGCTTTTGTTTTATTGACCAACTTTAAAGGAATACCTAGGTATACCTCACCTAGGCAACCATCCATTATTCATTCACAGCCATCAAGAAGTTGACATTAATGAAGGCCCTTAAAACTCTTTAGGTTACTTGAAATTGAAAAATCCACCTTCAGCTTCAGCATTTCAATCAACACACAAGAACTAATACTACAACTGTCATTGGGCAAATTGATGGGTTAATTATCTCAATCACTAAGGAAACTTGATTGACAGAATGATTTTGCTTTGTAGTTCTGCAAAACTCTGCATGAATCATCTCTGCCCCTTTTTGTGCAACAAGAAAGAAAAGCAAGAACAAATGATGGACAGAAGAGAAAAGAGACCACATCTTCTGCTTGACTTCACATCTAGGATGACAGACAATATGTATATAACATAGAACTGCTAAAGTTCCATATTATTTTCTGTAAATATGGTCTATAATTCACAATGAATTTTTATAAAGACTTAATTGAGTCCTATAAAATTAATATAAAACACCAGCCAGCAATATAATAAAGTTGTATGGATAAGTCACTATAAAAATAATATGATCAACGTTTCTATTCATGTGGAATCCTATACATGAAAAGGGAATACTCCTACAAAAGTTCCAATCATTTTGGTGAACTATTTGCTTTTAGAAAAAGCACTAAATCTTCTTAACGGAATCATAGCACCATCAGAAAGTATATAAAGAAAAATGGCATTTCTATCAAAAATTTAAAACAAAAAGGAAGGATGCTTTAGTCCCTACCCTATCCATTCCACCCTTTACACCACCGTCCACATCATGTCCCTTGCTCTAATTTAATCCATCAATCCTCACTTAAGTCTTTCCATTAGAATTCTCCTATGCAAAAACATTCACCTCTTATCTCTAATTATGTTGCTGATATCATTCAAAATCAAGATTATCTTCCCATTACTTTCTTTTTACTAATAAATCTTCTTTAATCACATTCTTTAAATACATATGCTTCCATTTTTGATGGCACATATGCTTTCCTTCCATCATCATCCACTGCAATTTTTACAGAGTTGCTATTGGGCATAGCATTTCTTTGATATTCCTAGACCAAAGAAATTGAAAACCTATAAACTTTGGTGACAATTGGGTCTTTCGAAATAGCAGACCAAGTGGATCTGTATTTTCCGTTCACAAACACATCAAACTAATGCCCGACAACAACCACTCTATCTGTATCAAAAAACCAGGCAAGAACCCTGCGTCCATACTTCCCCAACCTTTTTAGTCGCTAACCAAACAGCCTTACTCCTACAAATTCCAGACATCCATCTGCACCTCTCATGCATAATTTTTCTTCATACTTTGCCTTTCAATAAAACCTACAACAAATCCAAACCCCAATCCCATCCCAAACAAGATTCCCCCATCTCGACTTCCAATCCCTTCGCAATTAAAGAAGCGGAGAAAGAAAACAACATATGAAAACAACCACCAAACCCTAAATTAGAGTCTAAATCCCATACCCATTTCTCGGGACCAAAACCCAGTTCATAACTTCGACGGAAAGGGAAAGAAAGAAAGAAGAGTGCGTTGGATTCAAGAAAGGGAGGGAGAGGAGGCACCAGTGCGAAGCCTGGAATCGAGCTCCTTGTGCTGGAGGAGCTTCTTCCGGTAGTCATTGACGGCGCTCCGGCGTCGGGCGGCGTCGTCACCCTCGCTCATCTTCTTCGATCAGATTCCGACGTCACGTCCGTCGGGTTCTAGGTTTCGGCCTGGAAGGAGACGCCGATCGCTACTACTTCTAACTGCCTGCGAAGTGGATCCGGTGTGCTTTTATGGCCTGCTCAACGGCCGTATCGTCGCACCCTTGGGTTAAGCCATTAGTCGGCCCATTACCTCGGTGAAATAAACTAAGGCCGTTATAACTGGGCCTGGAATGTTACTTTCGGGCCTAATGCTGAATTAGTGTCATTTAGCTTTATTTTTTCTGGCGAAATTCTTATTGCACCGTTCGTGGTGCCGAACGAACTGCACCGCATGCGGTGATTGGTGCGGAAACAATCCAACCACACCCCCCACCCCTCGGTGACCAATCACCGCACGCGATCCTGAATTTCTGAATCGCGAGCGGTGCACAAAGTATCGCTCTTTCTCTGGGCGTTGAGCCATATCAAACCTGATAGAGGCCCAACTTCATGGTTTTGTATTTATTTGAGCCTAAGGGTAAAAGTAAATCAGCCAATGTCCGTGTGGAGTCATTTTTACATTCAAATCTATTCAGATATACTTGAAATTTAAATATTTAATTAATATTTATATTTATATCTATCAAAAAAATAGATATGGATATAAATAAATGGCTATCCAATTCGTACCTGAATATTTAATTTATACATAATTATTTTTAATTATATATAATACTCATAATTTTAAAATATATATATATAATCGTACTAACATATTATTATTGATTCAATGATGATAAATTTAAATATTTTATTTATATTTATTGAAAAAATATCGTACGGATCGATAATATGAAGAAGATCGAGATCCAAAATGTCAAAACCTAATAATCTGCTTACTAAGCCCCATCGACCTATCGTCGGCCATAATCTTCGTTGTCTTGGCTAATCCTCACTTCTATCCCATTTGAATAGATGAAGACCCACCAACTGACACTCGATAATCTCCATCCAAGACCACCGATGTTTCCTCGATGGCCAATTCCTGTAGGCTAGGTTGAAGATCATCGATACACTCAAATGATTGCTCAGTCTGACCAGATAAGTCTTCAACTGATCACATCCGATCGATCAGTCTTCGACTCATCGATATCAGTTTGGTATACCAGCTCAAAATTCAATATTTGATAGGTGCAGCTATCACAAAATGGATAAGGCAATCACAACTACCATATCTCGAGGATTTCGAGCAACGTTCTGCCACTTCGCATAAATTGTGCCGACCAGACGGATCGTACCAACCGACTTATCAACTAAACTCTCACTTTCGTCCATAAAAAAAAATCTAAAAAAGATCGTAAAAAAGATACGCTGTTATTCTGCCACGCCCTCCATCTATTTGGATCTCCATCGGAACAACGTCCGACTTTAACTTTTTGTACAGATCACATCTCCGAAGATCTATCTCGTCATCTACTCCAGCATTTCGATATCGTACAGAATCTTACACCAATAATATCTATACTTTTAATATTTATTTATATTCAAATTTATTTAAAATAAATATAAATTTTATTTTTTTTCATATTAGTAACTATATTCGTATCACATGAAGTAAATATGGATATAAATATATTTATATCCAAACAATCTGATTAGGTTTCTGCTCGCCGTACTTGCACCTGCATGATCGAACAACGAAATTATTATTTTTAGCCCCTTTTTTTAACGATATATTATATGATATCCATTGTCGCTTTATAGCGCGAGCAGGATTTAGTCTACTCGTCAACATTTATTATCTTCACGTGATCTCTACAAGTCCGTTTTGAGATAATTTCCGTACAAATATCTGTGCCTTACCAAACAAATCGCATTTATGTAATTGTTTATGATGCATATGAAAGAATGGTTGGTAAGTTTTGTTCCGCGGTGGACTGATCATCTACATGAATACATACCCACTTACACGGTGCATCATGGTGCATTTGTATGTTATATTTATTGTTGTGGTTACGATGAGTTGATTAATAATGAGAAAAGAAAAGTATGGACTTACTGCAAATCATTTTGGCATCACATATTTTATTATTTTTTTATTTTTTTAGATTATATATATATATATATATATTTTTTTTTTTTTTTTTTTTGATGCAAGCGATGTTCATATCGACATAGTATGGACACATCTCAAAAGCTCAAAAAATAAAAACTTATAGTTTGACGTGTTTTGTTTGTAATTATGCTTACCTGCTGTAACACGAAAAGAATCTGTTTTTGGGGCAACTTTGGATCCGATCCTTAGTCTTCAAAGTTCAAAGGCAACCACCACCTATCAGTGATGGTCATCATCATATCAGAGGCTACGCTTTCATCTAACATGGACAAAATTAATCAAGGCTGGTCCCCGGCCTACAAAGTTAGAACATCTCTTGGACTTCCATGCGGGGGACAATTGTAGGCCCTTTCTCAGTCCCCATATACGGCTCCTAGGACCATTTAGGCATGAATATTTCTATTTCTTTTAGAGTTGGGAAGGGTAAACAGACAAGAGAGAGAGAGAGAGAGTAGCACCTAGGCTTGAAAAGCAAAAGAGATTTTGACCAAGTCTTCCACCTTCTCTTTCCTTCACAAGCAAGTTTACTATACCTCTACTTTTTATCATTAAAAAAAAAAAAAAAAAATCTCTTTTTTGAAACACATATAAATGCTGAATTATTAGAATGCTCATTCTAATCTCATGAAATCAGTTGGTCCCATGAATTTTTTTTAGGAAACGAAGGGCTTAGAGCCCACCAATCTATTGGAAACATCCATAGAAAATAAAAATGGGGATGCTGTTGTGTTTGAAAAACGTCTACATGGTAGGATAATTGAACTCCTTTAACTCTGTTGGGAATACCACGACGGTCAGAGGACCGACCGACGACCACCGACGGTCGGAGGACCGACCGACCGATCGACAGCCGGAGCGACCGACCGATCGCCGTTCAACCGACCGATCGATCGACGGACCCCATCACCGGCCAATTAACGGCCCATAACCGACTGAGGATGTGTCGGTCGGACATACTTTTCCTGTTTTCCCGACCGACTGAACCAGGGAGTCTGATGGCCGACTCACGTAAGACTCGCTGACCAACAAAGGGGCCCGAATCTCCACCCGATGCCACACAGCTGACCACCGACTTAGGATCGGTCGACTCCTCCGATCGCCGTACAGCCGCCAGAGCTTGTCAGTCCTGACAGCAACATGCGGCACTGCCACCTAGGGGCATTATCCCGTCTAGGGCATTGTCAACCCTAGTGATTTGACAGCCCCACGGCGATATGACACTTTTACGGCGACTCTGACAGTCTACAGTGAGTTGACAATTCCTCAATTGTCCGCGCCATTAATGGCGGCGCAATACCATGCTCCACTATATAAATTGGGGAAGACAACAGTGTAGGGACCTCCATTTCGACTTTGAAACCACAGACTTGCTCCCTCTCTCTCGATTGAGTTCTCTGTCTTCATTTCACTGTTGTCCAACCACCTCTCTGACTTGACCGTCGAGGTCTCCCGTCGGATCGTCTCCGATCAGTGTGGACTTTTCTTTTTGCAGCACTCGTTTTTCGACGATCAGACGACGAGAAGATTGGCCGCAACAAACTTCATGTTGCTTGATAAGGTTGCGGATGTTGCTTTTTGTATATTTTGACATCTTGGCATCTTTGAAGCCAAAGTTCTGATGCACAAGTACTGAATTACTGTATTTCTACCAAAAAAAAGGTACTGAATTACTGTTAAAGGTCCACTTTTCCAAATTTTGATGTATGATGACTGAAAGCTGCCTAATATCTTCAAAAGGCAAGCGTGACATGGATATCAATAAACAAATCATGTTTCAAGTTCTCACCTGATGGTGGATTGACGACGTTGATAAATAGTTGCAAACTATGTTGCTAAATAACCCCGTGCATCAATAGTAATGGGTGAGTTTATGCCTACTACTTATCCAAGCATTTATTTGTTGGGAGAAGTTAGGCTTTCGAATAAAAATAAGAATGAGTGATTTTTATTTTAATTATTTAATTAAAAAAAATTATTCTGATTTTAGAAAAAAATGAGAATGATTTAATTTTTAAAATCAAATTTTTATTTTTTTCTAACATCCAAAGCTCATTTCAATTCCGATTTCAATTTTAATTCCGATGGTGAATTAGATACGTTGAGAAATACATCTATTTCAATACTCTTTCCCATCCATTCAGATTCTAACTCTAATCATGAACCAAATACACCCATTCTGAAGATAGGAGGATTTTCCTTCACCTTGTGAGAAATCACCATTACTCTTCTCTACTTTTGTGTTGGGAAATGCTTTAGTAACTTACAAATCTCACTCAAAAAATTACTTGGTTTCTACGTTGCAATGAAATGCCATTGCTCCTTGCGAAATGTGCTTTAAATAAAGCAATGTACTTGCGTTTCGTTTGAGTGATTTCTCTTATTTGCATATTTTTACATGGTAATTTGCACAATGATTGACATGCTATTAAACTAAAAAGAGGATGGCCTCAGTATGGTAGTGCGGTACCACTCCAGCACATGGATGCTTTTATTTAAACCACCAACCATCAAATGAATCTTGATCAGACCTATAGGCTTAATAAAATGGAACAATTTTTCATAATGTCGTAATTACATAACAATTGATACAAGATTCTTAAACATTTTACCATGCATAACTTGAAATCACAGAGTCTAGCATCAGTAGCTGTTAGCTCAACTGGTAGATACCTCCATCTTCGAGTGAATTTATCTCAGCTAAGGGTGGTCGATTATGCGCATTTCCCCACCGCTTATTTAGCTCTTCTGCATTTTCTTATGTTGCATTTCTCCTATCCCATCTGGATAATTTTAGAATGTGGTTTTTAACCACAAGATCAAAGAGTCAAGTCCTTCCTATAAATTTATCAACATCTTTTATTGAAATAATTTTTATTAAAGAACCCTAAAAATATAATTATCTCTTATTATGACACTAGGATTTTTTTAATTTATTTCTAAAATAAAATATACATGTCGCACGTGCTACATTCTCATCTTACATACATATTCTTTTACATAGTATGCCTATAGATAATTTTCAATACATGCCAATGCACTTATGATTGTTGTCGCAGTGTTACAACATGGTTACAATAGTTATTATTTATTACTCTCATTGTTTATTACTCTACAATATTTCCCTTCAGAAGGAAAGTATAGGTTTGTATGTAAAATATTAGTGTTGTATAGCTGGCAGATGGTAAACAATTATAAGCATTGTTATAATTAATGTCAACCAGGCAATGATCCAGCTTGGGAGCACCCCTCATCAAAAGGGAGGTCTTTGCTTTGAAAAAAAAAAAAAAAAAAACTTAAAGTACGTGTTCGATTTTGTAAGTCATCAAACATGATAACAACCCTTGGCATGAGTCTGAGCTCATGATAATTACATACCAGTTATGCTGGTGTCAAGACTTAAAAACAGTGAAATTCTTGGTGTCGCTTTTAATAAAGAAGTTAAAGTCTTATCCAGCCGCTTAGGTCTGCATGTAGGCGTGAAGACCTATGTTCCTATCTAATCCAAAGACAAAAAAGCAAAGTCCTGGTCCTCACAAGATCCCCTCGTTCAGTAAGGGCAATGTAGTTACTTTTCATTCATACATTATTGTCATGAAGCCACGGTGTTTAGGGTATACTTACTCTACCAATTATGATCATGGAGTGGGAGGGAGAAACTAAATAAAGCCTACCAACTCTTAACTCCTTTTTATTCACTGTACGCCTGTGTGTTCCTCAAGGTATCACATTTTCTGTCTATATATTCTCAAAGAAAACCTCCTCTTTTGTCACAAAGCACAAGGCTTTTAGCAGTTTTCTCCCTTCTCTAAGTCTCCATTCCTTCTAAAACTAGCTTGTTACCTTACCTGCAAGAGATACAGAGAGAGATGGGTCTATCTATGAGATTCCTAGTGTTTTTTTCAGTTCTTGCTCTCTCTCCTCTCTGTTTTGCACATCCTCAACCAAATGGATATCTCTACCCACAGTTTTATGACTACTCATGCCCCAGAGCGCAAGAGATTGTGAAGTCTATTGTTGCAAAAGCTTTTGCAAGGGAAGCAAGAATGGCTGCTTCTCTGCTTCGGCTTCACTTCCATGACTGCTTTGTCAAGGTTGTTCTTCTAATCCATTTTTTCAAGGAAGAAACTTGTGACGGATTCATTGCAGTATTTGGTCATTATTGCTCTTAACTGCATCTATTAGTGTATATTACATAATAGTTCATATCCCTCAACTTCCCCTATCTTTCAGAATAACCACATTACACTTCAATCTTGCTAACATGTTAATTAATACTATGACCAACCTAATCCTCTTGTTCAGAACAAACAGCTTCTTTAAGATTTTAAAGGCTACTGAATTTTTGCAGGGCTGTGATGCATCCGTTCTTCTGGACAGCACTGGGACTTTCCTAAGTGAGAAGCGGTCCAACCCGAACCGGAATTCGGCAAGAGGGTTCGAGGTCATTGATGAGATCAAGTCTGCATTGGAGGAGGAATGCCCACTTACAGTGTCCTGTGCAGACATCCTAGCCCTTGCAGCAAGAGATTCTACAGTGCTGGTATGGCCATCATCCTTCATACTTGCCTCAGGGATATGCTGGTTTGCCACCCAAGTCCTTGGGCTCCTTTGTTGTAGGGCCTAATTCTCATGCATGCTTGAAGTCAAGAGAATTGATGTATCACTCTTCCAAATGTGGAGCTTAATTTCATCATTTGTGTATCTAAAACTTTATATGTTTCTGAGGTGGTTTGTTGTGAAATTAGACTGGTGGTCCTAGCTGGGAGGTTCTACTGGGGAGGAGAGACTCACTGGGGCAAGCTTAAGTGGCTCCAACAACAACATTCCAGCTCCCAACAACACACTTCCCACCATTATCACCAAGTTTAAGCTCCAAGGCCTTGACCTTGTCGATCTGGTCGCCCTCTCTGGTAAGTTAAATGCATCCCTTATTGTGCTGATTATCTGGCGCAGCAAACTGGCATAGAATGAATGTTTTCAGATTAGAATCTTGTTTGCATTACTTCACCAGCAGCCAATAAAATCCAGAAGCTTGATCTCCACCTTAACAGCTTCAAATAGAAAACATTCAGAGGCATTGTTCGGAATAACAACAAAACTCAAGGGTGCATTACTCGGTCTACCTGTATCAAAATAATTGGGTGCTTGGAAAGTTAACTGATTGATTGTATAACAACCTAGGACCGCACCCAAAGTCTAGTCGGAAGGTTATGTTTGGATTCCTTAGTTCTAAGTATCCAAAATCTATCCAACATATAGTTGATACAGGACTAAATACATGTTCAGGTCCTCACAAATTAGGTATATAAGATCTGATAACTGGTGGACCAATCAATGCAGGCAGCCACACAATCGGGCAATCTCGATGCACCAGCTTCCGCCAGAGGCTCTACAACCAGACTGGCAATGGCCTCCCTGATGGTACACTCGATGCAGCCTATGCCGCCCAGCTGCGGACCCGATGCCCGCGGTCAGGTGGTGACCAGAACCTCTTCCCATTGGACTTTGTGAGCCCCATCAAGTTTGATAACAACTACTACAAGAACCTCATGGCTTGGAAGGGCCTCCTCAGCTCCGATGAGGTCCTCTTCACCGACAGTGCTGCAACCATGCAGCTGGTGAAGCTGTATGCAGAGAACAATGAGCTCTTCTTCGAGCAATTTGCGAAGTCCATGGTGAAGATGGGCAACATCTCCCCTCTCACTGGGTTATGGGGAGAGATAAGGAAGAACTGCAGGAAGATTAACCATTAAGTAATAGTCCATGTGGGAATTGTCTTGTTCTTCCTTTCATTGTAGCTTGTTCTGTTTTATGCGTGTGAGCTGCATGCTGTTGTTGTTGGTTCACTTCTCGTAGTGGCATATCTTCGTTAGTGAAGCTTTCAACACGATCAATAAATTTGGACTTTAAAAACAATCTATTGGCTTTGGCCAAGTCTTTTCTTTTGGGGAGCAACATTATTTTAGTTCATTACCTTGCTTGTGCTGCAAGTTAGACATAGTGAACACATGTTAGCAATGAGAAAGCTACTTCCGTTCGCCTTCCCTTCATTTTTGTTAATTAACTTGCAATCTGAACCAGGAAAAGATGACGTCCATCTACACAGAAACTCCTTTAGACCAAGCTTGTATTGCATCCATCTCTGACAGAAATGCTACTGACTCGTGCCCAAGAACTGCTGAGGCCAAGCTTGAATTGCATCTAAATATGTCTGAAATGTTTCTAAGCTGCGCAAACATACTAGAACTGTTCCGAACCATCCAAAATGCACGTTGAATTGCTCCGGACCACCACTAAGCAAGGGTCATCAAATTAACCCCTTGAAACCCTACAATGTTGGGAGGATTAGGGTTCATCCCCTACTTATGTAGAAGATAGTTTGGACTGGGCTTTCATATTGTGGCATTTTAGACAGTCGTGGATTTCATATTCACGTTCCACACTATGGTGACTTATGTCACGGTACAGAGGAGTCTATAGTTTATGTTATTTTATATTGCAGGATGACGATCAGGTACGGTAACAATCTCCTACTTTTGTTTGTGAAGGAATTCTTTATGTACTGCGGATGGTGCAGAAAATCAACATAGAGTACATCATCTCATCCGATTAATCTACGTAATTATTATTTTTCAACACATGTAATGTCTGCAGGTCAATTTTTTTATTTAAAATTTTGTACGATGAAAATATTTTTTTTTTTGAAAAAAATTATGACATACTGTGATGTGATATAGTCTAAATGTCATAATATACTCAATATTATAATATGAGTGGGAAATTTTGTCTAATCATTTTCAATGTGTATTTAATGTCTGTAGGTCGGTTTTTTCGTTTGAAAATTTTGAATGACAAAAATGTCTCTTCCTTTAAAAAAAATTTATGAGATCTTATGCATATTATGGATACAGAATGTCATAATATGAACATAAAATATTATAATTTTTTTTTAAAATAGAGATATTTTCATCATATAAAATTTTTAAACAAAAAAATCGACTTACAGATATTAAATATGCGTCAAAAAGTGATAACTATATGGATCAATCGAACAAGATGATGCATTCCATATCGAATTTTTTATATGATCTACAGGGCACAAAGAATTTTGCTTTGCTTCAGTGGATGTTCCAAATCTGACTATTCATATCAGATGCATTTAAAATTATCCGCTAGGAACAGAGCAACTGTTATCCTTGATCGTCGGAGAAAACTGTGGCACTCTTTTTGCAAATTCTGTGATCTTATATATGGTTTACTTGTTTTGGGAACCACCACCACATGATTTCCTGATGGTAGTGTGTGTTTTTTTTTTGAAATAACGATGAGTTAGGTACAGGAATGCGAGTGGTACTGTATCGCAGCATGACGTATTAGATTGTATGATATTATGGTTTATGCGGCTAAATTATGTACTCCATGGGAAGATATGGTATGTGTAAACTAAAGTCTCGAGGACGTTTCATATTTTTTTGGAGAGAGACTTTCTGACTATTATTAGATGGCTTATTGGTTCAACATTTATAGAAATTAATAGCCAATTTTTGAAATAGGATTGTTGGAGAATGGAATCATCTTTTTAGCCTAGTGAAGTGAAATATATTTGTAGCAATGCTAACAGGGAGGACCGTTTGGATAACTGCATATGTTGTTAATCATTTCAATATATTAAAAACAAAAAAAAAAGTGATATTGTCACGTGTAAGGCTTTGTATTTTTTTTCCAATACTTTACTTCGAAGTAAAGTAGATAAAAGTTGAAATTAAAATGTTTGATAACTAAATTTTTTTAAAATATTTTATTTTAAAAATAATCAAGATATTTTGATTTTAAGTATATTACTTTTTATTCTATAAAGTATGAGATGTTTTTTTTTTTTCTCCAACAAAAACTGCTTTATTATGTTAAGAGATAAAATTATTATTATTGGCTTTACAAAATTCTAAATTTTGACATGGATAGTGCTAAAGGTTATAAAACAAAATTCGATCGTTGGCACTTATTTCTTCAAAATTATATAAAATAAATTTTTGATGTTTGAAAAAAATAAAAAATATTGCATAGAATGCATAATTATCCATTGACATAAGTTGATATGGCTATGATATCAATAGGGCACAATTATGTCCGGAGAAAAACATCTAATGACATAGTTTTTTAATTATTGATACTAATCTTGATTTTGTACCTTAAAAAGAGTGAAAATAATGCGCAAAATAAACATGAAAATCGTACATCAAGGATAGATAATATTCATGATAAAATTATATTGAGTTTATATGATTAGATTAAATATTATATCAATAAACTATTTATTTTGAACAAACCCATATAATTTCATTCCAAAAGATAGAATAACATGGCAGCAGTTACCAAAGCAAAACAAAATATACTGATTAAACAGCGGTTATTTTACTGATAAACACAGCTTAGCAGAAAGAACCAAATAAGACATAAATTACTTCTGTTGGGTTTGTGTCCTGCTAGCTTCCTGAATGGCGGAAACAAGCCAGCATATTATGCCCATAACCCAGCATATTATGCCCGTCCAATTGCTTGCATTCAACAAGTCATTAAATTTAAGGTCTATTAGGATGGAATTTCATTTTTGGGGCACGAGATCGAAAACCCAGTTATGAAATGCTTAGATTAACAGAATAATAGATCATGACCGTTCATTTTTTTAAGAGTTTCAAACTAAGGACTGAAATGCTTGTTAAGGAAATACATTCTATGCACGCGGCGGAGACTAATGCAGAATTATACGAGCAATTCTGAGCCACATGATGAGGATCCCCCCTCTCCGGAGTTCCGACTCACATCACCGTCCATTTTAGCGGGAAATCCTCCAGTCCTTCCCGCCATTTTCAGCAGCCCGCCTCTTTTCTTACCCCTCTCCCTCTCTCTCACCCTACCACCCCCCACCCGCCATGGCCTCCTCCGACTACTCTTCCCCGCGCGGTACTCTTTCTCCCTCTCTCTCTCTCTCTCTCTCCCCCTCTCTGTCCTGTTGATTTATTCAAGTTTCCTTTTTCTTCCTTTTTTTTGCCTTTCAAAGATCGGAATTCATGGCGGCCCATGATCCTGATCAAATGTTTGTCCTGAAGATTAGTTTCTTCAAATGATCAATTGGCAGGTGAATCCTCCCCAGATGGGCGCACCAGCCCGATCCCCAACACCAACTCATCCCCTTCCCGATCGATCGGCGCCGGAAGCCGGAGATCTACAAGGGGCCGCCGCCGAACCCCCGCCGCCAGCCCTTTCGCCTCCTCCCCCTCCCTCGGCGGCTACCAGACACCCCCTCCCCCTCCTCGACCCTCCGCACCCGCCGCCGCCCCTCCCTCCATCTTCTCCACCCCTTCCAGCTCTCGGCGCCGCTGGCAGACCCCCTCCACCCCCATGTCCACCGATGATAACTTACCCCCCTCCTCCGACACCGGCGACGATGACGTCGACCCCGTGGACGCCGACTCCACCCCAGTGTTCGTGTGGGGAACCAACATCAGCGTGCAGGACGTCAACGCTGCCATCCTCCGCTTCCTACGCAACTTCCGGGACCCCCACGAGGCCGGCCGGGCGGATGTTATCATGGAGGAAGGTAAATACATGCGGGCGGTGCACCGCATTATTGAATTGGAGGGCGGGGAGTCTTTGGATGTTGATGCGCACGATGTGTTCGACTATGATCCCGACCTTTACAGCAAGATGGTGAGGTACCCTCTCGAGGTGCTCGCCATCTTCGACATCGTGCTCATGGACCTCGTTGGCCGGATCAACCCTTTGTTCGAGAAGCACATCCAAACTAGGATCTTTAATCTCAAGTCTTCCGTGAGCATGAGAAATCTCAACCCCACTGGTACCCACATATTTACATTCCTTGAACTGATTATTTTTAATTTACTTGTTGTTTAACTCCATATGCCATTAATTGGGTATCAATGTATCTCATTGCTTGAATGGTTTTGTTGGGTCTGATTTGATTAGATATTGAGAAAATGGTGTCCGTGAAGGGGATGATCATCCGATGCAGCTCCATCATTCCCGAGGTCAGGGAGGCTACGTTTCGTTGCCTCGTCTGTGGTTACTACTCTGAACCAGTACTTGTTGACAGAGGTATATATATGCTTGGCATATCATTTTTACAATTCAAATTGATGAAGTGAGTTTTTTGAGGGGTAAAAATTGATGAACTGAATTGCTTGTCTAAGTTGAATGGTGCAAATCATGAGTGAGATCTGCTTCAGTCCATTTGCCAGTAACAAAACCTATGCTAGAATATAAGTGTAGGATTTGATGACAGTCGTTCTACTTTGGCATGACGAGTTTCTGTTTCAGCGGAATTATCTGCCAATTTTTTGATGAAACCTCAAATTCTATGAAATTGGTTTGCATCTGTTAAACACCATGTCCTTCTATTTATCAAACTTTGGGCGATATATGTTGACCGTCTTCACTTGAATGTCTTACTGTTAAATGAAACTTTTTTGCTTAACTAACCATCATGGGCCAAGAGTGGATGGCAGAAGCTAGAACATGCAGCATTTTTATTCATTTAGAGCTGCATCTGATAATCATTATTTGCATATTGAGCTGATTGAATATAGTATAGTTCTGATTTAATACTAATTTGTCGCTATTAGAAACTTGTTAGCAATGTTCACCAATTACTTCTAGCCCCCACCACATCTTAATGTCTGATGAAATCACCCCTCAAATTTGGTTAAATAAAAAGGTACTGTTCCTCTGTGATGTATCTAATTCTTGTTTCTTTGTCATATTGAGGAAATTGAAGCTTTAAATTCAAATTGAGTAGAGCTTTTTCATGGACTTGCTTGTTTCAGATACTACTGCCACCTCTACCTTATAGTTATATTTAAAGTTAATCATAGATGTAACTGTGCTACATTCTTCTTTACTTACTATGTACATATTATGCATGTGGGAACTAGAACAGTGTGGTGGACTTAATAGGTTTATGTTTTTATTTTAAAGTGATGCATTCAATAAATACTGACATGGCATCATACTTTGGGAAATAAACAATGGAAGGATTTGCTATTTTCAGAGATGCAATTGACATGCAAAATGTTCTGCTTGAAATTGTGTTGTCTACACTTTATATATGTCATCTTCTATCCAAGCCTCTGTTAGCTCCTGGGCAATAGCAACATCTTCTAAGGTTTGCATAAGCATACACAAGTACAAATTCTAGACTCTAAACAATACTTGATCATATGCCAATAAAGCTGCCTATACTCTTGATTTGTCTCTTGGTATGTGCTTTTTTTTATTTAATTACTCATTTCATTTGAAAGCTTACCTGAATGATAATGTTTTCTTTTTCATGCTATTAATGATTCGAAACTTTTGTTTTTGTTAGGCCGAATAAATGAGCCAACCAGGTGTGGAAAACCAGAGTGTCTGGCTGTGAATTCCATGACGCTGGTCCATAATCGATGCAGGTATCTCCTAGTCAAATCCTTACTTCTAGTCAATATTCTCACTCAATGAAAGCAGTGTAGTAACTTATGGATGGATCATGTTGTATCAGATTTGCGGACAAACAGATTGTGAAATTGCAGGAGACTCCAGATGAGATACCTGAAGGTGGGACTCCACACACGGTCAGTATTTTGATGCATGACAAACTTGTGGACTCCGGAAAACCTGGAGACAGAGTTGAGGTTAGAAAAGAATTTTCCAGTTATATTGAATTGTTTGGAGAATCTTCCTTTGCATTTTTTTTATTTTAGTGTCTTTTTTTAATGTCTTTACTCTCATGGCAGATAACTGGGATATACAGAGCTATGAGTATTAGAGTGGGACCAACTCAGAGGACAGTAAAATCTATATTCAAGGTAATAAGCTGGATTGTCATTGTTAATTCTCCTTCTTTTTGTGTAAGTGATGGTTGCTTTGAATTGAGGATCGATAGCAGTAACTCAAAATCGGGATGGAGTAAATGAAGTAAATTAAAGAAAGTGGTTTATGACTTAAATTCTTCAATGACAGACATACATCGATTGCCTTCATTTAAAGAAGACAGACAAATCAAAGCTTCACATTGAGGAACCATTGGAATATGATGGTAACACTTCTAACAACAGGGCAGTTGAAGATGAAACTCCTAATTATCAAGACAAGGTATTGCTTTCTGTCCCTTCCACTTATAACTCTCTAGCCTTAAATCTTTTGTGGAACCTAACAGGTTTAAGCCATTGATTCTCACATATTGTTGGGGATCTTCAGGTAGAGAAGTTAAAAGAGCTTTCAAAGTTGCCAGATATTTATGATAGGCTAACCAGATCCTTAGCTCCAAACATATGGGAATTGGATGATGTCAAAAGGGGTCTTCTTTGCCAGGTCCACATGGCATCTTCATTCTATTTTATATCCGTCATCTAAAGAATAAAATAGAAGAATCTGTAAGCAGTTGAATATATGTTACCAACAAATAATTTAGCAAAATCTTGTTTTCAGCTTTTTGGAGGCATGCTCTAAAGCTTCAATCTGGGGCTAGCTTCCGTGGAGACATCAATATCCTGCTTGTGGGAGATCCTGGAACCAGTAAATCCCAACTGCTCCAATACATGCATAAACTTTCTCCTCGTGGCATTTACACCAGTGGGAGAGGCAGCTCAGCAGTTGGCCTGACTGCTTATGTTACGAAGGACCCAGAGACTGGTGAAACTGTATGATAGTGTCTTATTTTATTTTAGGGTCTCTTAGAATGAGTTTGATTCAACTGATGCTTAATGGGATTCTAAATTTAATATTTCCGTGTATTCAGGTTCTGGAGAGTGGTGCATTGGTATTGAGTGATAGAGGTGTCTGTTGCATCGATGAGTTCGATAAAATGTCTGACAATGCCCGCAGCATGTTGCACGAGGTACATTCCATAATGTAATTAAATATTTATTTTTAGTTAGATGTACTGCAAATTCCTGTCGTGCTTCAAAGAAATCTTCAGTATCTATCAAAAAACTATTCTTCATGAGTCATAGTGGCATGGTTACCCTACATCATTTTGCTAGCAAATAACAGTGAACAAAAGGAGTTTTATAAGAAGAATTGTCCAATTGATTTGTAACTATATGAAATCTTCTCATCTTTCTTCATCTATCTTTTAAGATTTTTCTATTATAATTTATATCGTACAGATACCTGGTTGCAAATCATTTTATTTACATTCCGTAAACCAAGTTAATTATGATGTTGAAATATATACACATGGAGTGAATTCTCATCTCATTTGAATGTACCTGATCCATTAATAAAGAGCAAAATTCGAATCATGGAACAATAACTGAACCAAGCAGCCCAAGGAGAAAGGTAACTATGGTCTAGATGGTATGCTGGTTTTATTTGTGAACTGATCTCAAGATTTTCCTGATTATGTAATCTAAGCTTTTTGCTTTAGTCTTACTCTTTATTTATTTGTATAAGCTGTTGGCTTCTGAAATGTCTATATGAGTTCTTTTCTGCGGAACTCTTGCAGGTTATGGAGCAGCAAACAGTATCAATTGCCAAGGCTGGGATTATTGCTTCTCTAAATGCCAGGACTTCAGTTCTGGCTTGTGCAAATCCTAGTGGGTCACGCTATAACCCTCGGGTCTCGGTGATTGAAAATATCCACCTTACCCCAACCTTGCTGTCCAGGTGAGAAGATACTAATGCAAGAAGATGATAAGCCATATTTAGTACACTTCGTAGAACTTTTATCTAGATAATTAGGTCTCTTTTTTTATTGCCAGGTTTGACCTGATCTACCTAATTCTGGATAAAGCTGATGAACAAAATGACAGGCGTTTGGCCAAGCATATTGTCTCATTGCATTATGAAAATCCAGAGGTTAGAAGTCTTATCATTTTTATTAGTATTATGGTTTGATTTGTTGGGTGAATTGCAGAATTTGGGGTATCGTTGAAAAAATTATGAAAAATAAATCAGTAGAAATAAATTAAAACACTTAATAATGAATGATGAATATATTGTGCTGCTGTAAATATTTCTTGACAATGGAAAATAAATGAATTACATTCTGACAGGAAGTGCATAACTTAAGAAATGTGCTCATGAATCAGGTTCTGTGATATTTCTAGTCTTAAGTTTCATATTCAGTCATTGTGATGCTGATAGCAGGTTTAAATGCTTCCCACTTTGCAGACTGTAGTGCAAGATGTATTGGATCTACCTACTTTGGTTGCATACATTAGCTATGCAAGAAAACACATTCATCCCCAGATATCGGATGAAGCTGCAGAAGAATTGACACGTCGCTATGTTGAAATGAGGAAAAGAGGGAACACTCCAGGAAGCAGGAAGAAGGTAATGGAACAGCAAAAAATTTCTATATACACCTTTTATGCTGATAATAATACTAGTTTCGTGTCATATACCTGAGGCCTCTCTGCATTCCATGAGTAGGTGATCACAGCAACAGCTAGGCAAATTGAGAGTTTGATACGTCTAAGTGAAGCATTAGCTCGTATCCGTTTTTCTGAATGGGTAAGGAGGCTTTTCTTTTTTTTTTTTTGTTTTTTTTTGCTGTTACCATTTTCATTATTTTGGGAATTGAATTGTATCTATATGTTATCTGAATCTTCCTTTGAAAAAAATGAATTCATTGATCATGTTTACAGGTTGAAGTTCATGATGTGGCAGAGGCATACAGACTGCTGGATGTTGCATTGCAGCAGTCAGCAACTGATCATTCTACAGGTAGAAAATTGCATTTTCTTCTCATTTAAACTTTGTTTCTCCTCCATAGTTTCTGCAGCTACTGACCCCAAGATTTTGCAAAAGGGACGATTGACATGGATCTTATCATGACTGGAATATCTGCTAGCGAAAGGATGAGACGGGAGAATCTAGTTGCAGCAACCCGCAGCCTTGTAATGGAGAAAATGAAGCTTGGGGGACCATCCACTCGTTTAATTGATGTAAGTTATCCTGTTTATCATATGGAGCAACTATCTAAATTCTGTTAACCATAAGCTGAACTAACATGTCGATGATGTAGTTGCTGGAAGAGCTGAGGAAACAAAGCTCTGTGGAAGTTCACCTGAATGATGTAAGTCTCACATGGCATGCATTTATTCTGTTCATGTTTGTCTTTGCATTTTTTTTCTAACTTAGGCATTGTTGTGGAATTTATCAGCTACGTAATGCCCTTTCCACTCTAATGAGCGAGGGTCTGGTTGTCCTTCATGGAGACAGTGTTAAGAGGATATGATGCCACTACTTATGGGGGAAGCTTCTGTTGCTCATCATTTGGGGGTGTTTCATTATCTGCTCTGGAGATGTCAGATATCTGATTCTGTCAACCTTCCAAGTTTCTTGTCACCTTTAAACAATAGAAGGTGGTGTCATTCTGCCAGAGAATGAAGAGATTCTGCTACTGAATTGCCAAATGAATTCGATCACAGCTTCGCTGGACCGTTCCAAGCAAATGGTCATTGGTGTAAAGATGATCTATCTGAAAGTATTGACATGAAAATGATTATTTGTTGATTGGGGGAATGTAGTTGAATTTTTTGGTGCTAGAATGGTGTTAACAAATGCTACTATTTGTCATTATTCCATGTTTCTTTTGAACATTTGATCCCAGAGCCATCACATCCACTTTGAAAACTTTATCAGGAAGACTCCCACTCCAGGCACTGTACCTTGAACCTTCCAACATTGGGGTCGGGCCTGGCCACACCTTTGCTTTTTTATGTTTTGGGCTGGGTTTAGATCTGAAAATTTTTTTAATAACTTTGGTTCGAGCATGGCTTAAATCTCATTGGATAAGTCCAATCAGATTTTTAATAGCTCTCTTTCCTCTTTTAAAAGAAAAAAAAAAAAAAAAAAAAAGCTAAGTTCTAACCTCTGACTCCTCTGTCTCTTTCTACCCATAGCTTCTTCGTGTCCATCCTCCACTCTCGGTGTCACCATGGCTCTTTTGTTCGCCCATGGCTCTATCTTTCTGATCGGATGTTTCTGCATGGTCCGCCTGGCGATCAAGTGGATGCTGGTGCAGAGGTCGGAGGATGGTGATTGAATGCACGAGATGGAGATTGGCATCATCTTGACAAGCATGTCGGTTGGGGCTTCATCATGCACATGATCGGGATGAATTGGGTGTTCAGGGCCTTTGTTCTTAATGATGTCTTCACGGTGATAACCATAGCTGCCTTGTTACGGCAATGGTGTCGTTGATGGTTAGGTTGACATACAAGCTGTCGGATCAGGCACACATGGTGCTAAACTTTGGATGGTGTCGGATGGACACAGACTAGGGCTAGATCTAGAGGCTAGGGCTCTTTGAGACTTCGATAGGGGAAGTCAGGAAGATCGAAGATGCATGGGAAGATCGGGAAGATCGATTAGGGAAGTCCTGAAGGTCCTAAAATTGAGCTAATAATTAGCTAATAGATAGGTTCAGGCTAACTCAGGCTAGCTATTCGGGTTAAACCAATTTGAATAGGTAAATGGGCTTGAGTCGAATATTCAGACTCGGGCCTGGACGGGCTCGGGCCTAGCTAAAGATATGCCTGAGCTTGGATCGAAAGATAAAACGGATCCGATATTTAGGCCCAAGCTTGACCTGGACTGGACTGTTTCGGGCTGATCCCGAAGTCCAATCCGAAGTCAATCTAGCTTGATGGGCCTTGGGTAGATCTGAATCTAGTTTCAACCCTATCCAACATCCTTCATCTCGTCTTGACATTGATCACCCGATGATTTCTGAAAATTTCTAATGCTTGAGTTGCCTTGGATGCTGCAACTATCTCTCTAGAAAATTATCATTTGGAGAAGGTTGGACTGTGCTGAGTGAAATGGTAAAAATTAATGAATGCTTCAAAGTTTGAAGTGGTCCACTGAATCTGTAAGGACTATTGTGGGATTGTCTTTGGTTCTACATTAGTTACGTATTGGATAAATTTTAGATATTTATATTAAAAAATATAAATAATATTTTTCAATTAATTTGTTGGAGTAAAATCATGAATTATTACAAATCATTGGACCAAATAAAAATTAAATAATATTATATGATAACCTCATCCGGTCATGAGATTCTTTTGCTGAAATACCAATTTATGTCATTTAATTCAATATATCCCTAAACATGCTGTTCATGTGTGCACAAACTAATAATTAAGAACATATTACATGCAATATGTATTGAGTAAATCTTGGATATTTACAGAAGTTCAAAAATTTAAATAATATTTTTTAACTATTTTTTTAGAATAAATTCTAAAATATTACAAAATTATCGAACTGAATAAGAGTTAAATAATACCGTATGCTAACCTGACCCCATTATGAGATTTCTTTATTGTAATATCAATTTAAGTGTCACTTAATTCAACATATCCTCAAACGTGATGTTCACGTGTACCCAAACCAATAATTAAGAACATATCAACATGCAAGAATGGTGAACGCTTTAGCCAGTATCAGTCAATTGACAAGGATTTCCCCATGTTTGCCATCTTCAAATCAACTTGTTATGAAGAAATTTCATTATAAAAATAACTATAAATGACAAACATCCATGGTATGGCAAGTCACAAGACATTGTCATTGATGGCTGCAATGCGGAAACAAAAGATTTCAAGAATCCTGAGTTGGTAGCTATCCTTTTCTTCGTTTTAATAGCTATTACTTCATGATGACTAGGGGACTGTACTCTCAAGGACATGCTCTTTAGGTGCTCTTAGTCCGTCACTTTTGGGTGATTTAAGTGCATGAAACCTTTTTTTCTATTTTAAACTAAAAGTGCATGAAACTCAAGGATAGCATTTAGTATTCATTTATTTATCGTTTTTTCTTTTGTTTGTGGTTTGAGGGATGTTTTTGAAGAACCTCAAGGCTAGCAGCATCTCAAACGCAGCCATATTTGGCCTAGGAAGTGCTCTAACACTACCCAAAATGGTGCAACCACATTGAGAGCACATTTGGTTCATTATCGAAATCGATTGGAATTGAAATTGAAATGGGTTGGAATAGAAGTCTGAATGGCCTTATTCTCCAACATTTTTGGTCATACTTGAAACTGGAATGGGATTTGAATAGATGAATGTTTGGATTGGATTTCAAAAAATTGGACCATTTCTATTCCCTCCTAGAATTAATGGAAATAAATAAATAGTTGAAATGGGAATCACTTATTCTTATTCCTATGCCAGGACCCTATTCTCTCTAGCCAAACATGCCCTAAGATTCAATAACAAATAGACTAATGAAAACAAGTTGTATACAAGGAAAATAATATTGAACGTGTTTGGCAAAACCTTGTCCACAACCACTGGTGAGAAGAGATGATCAAGCATACCTATAGATAAATTATAAAAGATATATAATAGGATAAGTCGACACCAAATTTGAACCTGACACAAAATCTTCTTCCAGTGTTTGTCCTCATCTCCATCACCTTTCTATTTTCATCCCTTTTGTAAGTCCCCACCATTGGATATATGTACACTAATGGAGTTTTCAGAATCCTACTTCTTGTTGAAGTAAAAAAAAATTCTTGTAGCCCAAGCAAACGCCAACCAGAGCATTCCTTAAAAAATAATTACGTAATAAACACATCTACAATAGGACTTTCTAAAAACAACATTCAACACCAACTTATTCCCAGAAGACCAATCTAAGATCTTGCTTTCCAGCCTCAGTTCCTACATTGCAGGACCACTTACTGCCATCTCTATTAGCAGTGCCATGCTTCGGAGTACATACCTATACCCTGGATACCTGCATCTGTTACTTTGTTATATGGTCTCAAATTCAGTAAGACCAATTCTCTAAAATCCTGTTTTATAGTCTGTTGGAAACTTGGATTCAGACTTATTTCATATTCTTCTATACTGGTTAGCTTCACAGTTGTGAAATGAAATGTGCACATGATAATAAGTCAAGTGGGTTCGGTTATAAAAAAGATTGTGAATGTCAATAGAATGGGCTATCAGTATTCAGTAGGCCAGCAGCAAATCTTCCAGGTAATCAATACATGTTGAAGGTGATTTGTTGTTACAATATAACAATACTCAGCCACTTGAACAATCTTTTCAGAAAATTATCACTTCGCTAAGGCTCGATTCTGCTGAATCATGTGGTAGTTGGAAGTCGGAGAGTTCCATAAAAGTGGTCCATTAAATCATCATGCTTAAGCAGAGTTGTATGGTACAATATGCATTATGCTAATATGGATTGGCATAGCAAAGCATCCAGAGGACCACTTGAAGATGTTCCTTGACTATAAGACCAATTTAATTGTTACCTAGTTCAAAGTATCTCTGAGCATAACAATCACATGATCACAATTAGTCATTTAGAACATATTCACATGAAAGAATGTTGTTGGATTCAACCAACCTTACTGTCAGGTGACAAGGATGTCTGCAAGTTTGTCATCTTTAACACAACTTGGTTTTAAAGGAAACTCATTTCAGAAAAAAAAAAAGCCTTAAATGCACTACCAAACACCCATAATATGGCAATACATGACATTGAACACCCATTCTTGAGCAAATAGTACATTAGGAAGGACAAAGTGGAGAGCGATGGTTTCGAACTTAATTCAGTTAAAGAGCCTACTTAATCTATAAGCAAGCCTTACTAGTGAAACCGAGTTCTTAATCTATTGCATAGGTCTTCCCAGATGGGCTAGCAGTATCTTAGAGGCAAATTCACTTCCGTATACTATAACATATGGTGAAGGCACTGTGTTGTCTGAAAGACCGATTTTACCCATTAATTCCAATGACCTCTGGAATAAGACCATGCATTTTAAAAAGTTCTGATTAGCTGATGTGGATGGTAGTTAGATGTTTATTAATGTTTTGAAGTGTTCCACTAAACAATGATCCAACATAAAGTACATGGTTTGATGTGCTAGCCTGTTTCAGAAAGGACAAATTAAGGAATACCTAGTTCGTGGATGAATGAAGGCAAATAACATGTGTACAGAAAGTAGTTATGTAGAACATTTCTGAATGCAAATATGTTCATCAGTTAGGTCAAAAGCTCATAGTTGGATGACAAGGTCATTTGTAGCCTTGTCACAAATTGATCGAGCTCATTAACAACACACTTGCTATAAAATTTAACCATAAACTTATTTCTATGAAGCAATACATTTAGGGGGTGTTTGGTTCATAACTGAAATTAGAATGGGAATGAAAATCGGAATGGCTTGGAATCGAAATCGGAATGGCTAAATCCCCGAAATGTTTGGTTCGTGATCGAAATCGAAATCGGAATCGAAATTGGAATGAAAAATTGAATCCATAGAAGAAAGTAGGGATTGAGTTCTATATAAATTGAGCCATTCCCATTCCACTCGGAATCGGAGTTGGAATGGGACTCTTTCCAACCAAACGATTGGAATGAGAGTCATCCATTCCGATTCCGATTTCAGATCCCCACTCCTTCCAGCCAAACATCTCCTTAGAGTAGTTATGTTTGACAAACATATTGCAGAGATCACAGATTATCGAGCAACAACTGTAAAATGTGACAGTAATTTTTTAGTGCCTTCTCCTCCTTTTTGGCCTAAAAGCATGAGTAATTTATGAGGAGAAAAAAAGAGCAGTTGGAGGTCTTCCATAATGATTGTGATGCGGTGGTGGTGCTGATGCTGGTGAATGTACCAAGACAATGACAACACTACAATACCAGCTTCAGAAAAAGAAGAAAAAAGAAGAGCGAAAATTGATGCTTATTCCAAAGATCCAGTAACAAAATAAGAACGTAATATTAACACACCGCTGTAACATTATTTGTTCTTCTATAGCCATGATACAGAAGAAAAACACAAAGAAAGTTGAAGTAAAATACAGGCAAAAAGACCCACCTCTTATCTTTCACAATTTTTTCCAATGATTCCAAAATACATGAGAGAGGGAGGGAGGGAAGGAGAATGTAAAGAACTTAAAAGAAATCCACATTGAATTCATTCGCCAATTCTCCTCGGGGTATATCAAAGCAGGTCTCTGACAGGTTTCGAGACAGCGACCTGATCGGGTAGCTATTGTAATCTTCTGTACTCTGTGCATGGTGCTGGTTCTCAAGCCATGGACAAATCTTCTCTTCAAAAGTTTCCACCCCATTGGTCTGGATCTGAGTTAATGAGTCTACCTTTTTGTCAGAAGCCCAATTCAGAACCTCAGTCCCCAACACATTGTTCATGTCTGCTCCCACATTGCAGTTCCAATTACTACTGTTACTTGAGCTCTCCCCATAGCCATAATTCTCCGAAACATCCAAGACACTACCATAATCACAAAATCCTGAGCTGCTTAACAACTCATTCTGGTTAAAAGGCCTTAGAGCTTGCTGAATTTGGTTGTAAAGGTTCGAATTAGTCTCCATTGGATCAACACCCACCTGGATATCAATCGAGGGGAAAGGATCGAAAACCGGCTTCACTGGCTGATGCTCTGTGGAGCCACTACTGCTTGAATTGTTCAAACCAGGCTTTTCCCTGGTGCTTCTATCTCACTCAATGGCTTGTGTGTGCTCGGGTCGATCCCCCTCTGCCGAAGCTTCTTTTTGAGGCATGAGTTCCAGAAGTTCTTGATCTCATTATCTGTTCTCCCTGGCAAGTGTGATGCAATTTGAGACCACCTGCAATTCCAAATAGGAGAAGTTTGAATAACAAGTAACTGAAGTACTTTTGAATTAAATGCGGGTACTAGGGGAATTCCCAAGGTCTGGTTTGTACCTATTGCCCAAAATCTCATGTAGGCCTATGATCAAGTCCTCTTCTTGCTGTGAGAAGCTGCCCCTCTTGAGGTCTGGCCTCAAGTAATTGATCCACCTCAGTCTACAGCTCTTCCCACATCTTTGCAACCCTAGATAAAGAAAAAGTGTGATGAATTAATACAGAGAGAATGATGAGAAAATGCTGTGGAAAAGTAGAGAGCAAAAGTATACCTGCTAGTTTGGGCACAGAGCTCCAACAGCCAATCCCATATCTGATGATGTGATTGAAGAGCTTCTCATCTTCCTCAGGAGACCATAGCCCTTTCCTTAGCTTCTGCTTCGGACAGCAGGAACGCCGTCCCATTCCTCTCAGTAAATGACCGAGAATTCTGGGTGACTGGATCTGTGGATGAGCTTTGATGTGGTTTGCTTGCGAGAGGGAAACACAAGTAAATTAGCAGCTGAATTATATAGAATACAGTTCTATGCTTAATATTGAAGAAAGTTGAAGAGAAACAGAGGAGGTAGAGAGAGAGAGAGAGACCCACACGGAGAGAAAGAGAAGGAGCACAGGAAGGTGAAACAATCAAGTGGTTTTTAAGCAAGGCTTTGATGTTCTTGCATTGCAATGGATTGCAATTCAAGGTATCTTCAGTTACAGGAGACAAGCGAATAAAAAAATTCTGAAAAGAGGTTAGCAATAGTGGGGGGGGGGACTTGAGTTAGGAGAGATGGAGGGAAAGATAAAAGCTTTTTAGGTTGGTTGGCGAAATGACACACATCTATATTAGATATCAAACTCAGCTTCAAGTGATTAAGGGTAAAGAAGCTTCGTATTACTGTACATTAAGGATATATTTGGTTATATCTTTTATTTTTTATTTTTTAATTTTTAAAAAATATTTTTTATTTTTTTTATTTTTTTATTGAGTAAAAATAAAAAAAATATGTTTGGTAACTACATTGCTAAAAAATAAAAGGTAACATTTGGAGACGGTAGATGAAGAGCTCGATGAGGAAGAAGGATACGAAAAGGAAAGAAGAAAGAGATGGGAAGATGAAGAGCTCGACGAAGAAGAAGAACTCGGGCTTTTTATTTTTTGGTTTGACGTTTTAGATGTGGAGAAGTAAAAAAAAAAAAAAATAGAAAAATAAATTTTGAAAAATAAAAGTTTTTTGCTTTACATGTAAAGTAATTATTTTGATTTTTACTTTTTATTTTTCATGATGTTACCAAATATTACTTTTTGATTTTTATTTTTTAAAAATCAAAAAATAAAAAAAAAATATTTTTTTAGTGGCTAACCAAATACATCCTAAAATAAAATACAGACATACATATCTACTTGCCTTCAAAAGTTCATTCTAACCGGTATGCACGATTCGTAGCCACCTCATTTCCTTACACAAAAACTAGGATTCATGTATGGTCGGTAGTAGCATGGCAATAATTCATCGGTCTCAACAACCACGGACAACATATCTGTATGCATCTAGCTGAGCATTGCAACCACAGAATTGTGATGAAGTTACGTGGCTCACTTTACCATATGTAAGATCTTCGTCATCATGGACAGACATTCTGAATAGTGTTTTGACCTTGTTTCTTCGACAATTATGGATTCAGGAATTGACCTGCACCTCAGTGTTATTCTCAGCAAAGTAGATTCCTAGTTAACTATCAAAAACAGTAGTTACTGTAGACAGAAAGCCTCGAGCTAACCATGTGTGTAATCCTAATGATTGTATTTAAGATTCAGAAGAATTCCATTCATCTTTTTTCATTAGATAAGGAGGAATACATATATATTTTAATTAGAATAAAAAAAATAACAAGAGCAATTTTAATGCTGTTACATGGTCGTGGCATGAAGATAAGTTCTTGGACAAAGATCTTATTTAAGCATTAAAATATTTTAAGTATAAAGGAACAAAAGCTCTATTGGAATTACATGTTATTTATGAGCTGATTATAGATCCTTATAGGGACAGTAGACAAGATCTGCTGAAACTCACAATTCAGCATCAAATGATGTAACATTTCAATCTTTAACTAAACTCGAAGGACTGGAGTTATTCATCTAGAAAGAGCCAATTCAGAGAGAGCTTAGAAACCACTCTACCTGCTGTGGGCCATCTGTGTCCCTTTCTACCAAAAAAATTAGCTGATCTGGATTGAAGGGCATGGTGTGCTTATTGCCAGGTAACCTGATCACATCCTGGCATCTCTCTCTCTCTCTCTCACTCACACACACACACACAAACCTTGTTGCCAAGTAGAAATATCATGCTACTTTATGTGAACTTTAACCAACTGGCTTTATATCAACCCCTATTGCTGATCAATAATTAGGTAAAGATATTAGCAGGTTCCTTGGATATCACGGTGAGGTGCCGTCCAGATTATAATTATACGTTAGTCACTTATAGCATTAAATCAGATCCTCTCTTCATTCTTTGTTCTTTATTTTCTTTAATTTTATTTTTAATGTAGGTACATTGACCCCTATGAATGTAATAATAGTTGTTCTTTGTCTAGTCTAGCTAGCCTTTTGCTAGATATTTTCTGAATTAATGGATACTTAAGAAGTCCATTACTCGCAGTCATAACAAAATATACAGGATTGTAAAATGACATATAATGGCAAAACCACTATTTATCGATTGTGATACTATTTTTAGTTACGAATATATACTATGTAATAATAAAATATTAGGAGGACAAATAGTGGCTACGATCGCAATCATATAATATGTCTCATAAATAACGGTTCCTTTGAAAGGAACTATTCCAATAGCTTTTATTAGAAACCATGTATAAATAATCTTTGATGCTCGTTATAGTAGAACATTGATTAAATATTTTGAAACATCTAACCTTCTTAAAGCCTATCGCACCCCTCCCCCAAGCACAGAAGGTTGCATGTTCAAAACATGAAGCCTATCAAACAGGCTCTCCCCACAGAAAAGTAATAAATCCATCCACGAATATTTGGCCATAGAAGTGCCGTTACATGGTAAGCACTGATTATACAAATTTAAGTTCTTGAATGACTAAGAAATGATCATTATAACATTTTGGTTCAGCTCGATTTGTAAAAAGATTATAAGAGTTTCATAGAACAATCAGTATTTAACGTTATTATTATTATTCTAAAAATATTACTATATTAATGGTTTAAATGTTTAATTTATTACTATGAGATAGTTGTTTTTTCAAAATTACCGGCTAATTAAGTTCACCCAAGTGCATCCATAAGACAATTTCAAAATTACCGGCTAATTACAAGCATTCATTCTCAAGTTTTTTAGATAGATTAGAGCCCATTTCAGAATTACAATGGTTGTGGCTGTAATTGTTGGCATTGTAGTGCATGTGATGCTGTAAGCTAATGTACTATTATGTTAGGTTTGTGTTCCCTTTTCATTACCAATTTATTACGTCCTTCAAAGTGCGAACTATTAAGATAAATTTAGAGAAGAAAAAGGAGGCTGCAAGGTTAGATTGGACCAGAATAAATTGGGTTGGGTGAGCTAGGGTTGAGACATGCAGCATGGATCATGATCAACTCAGGTTATGGGAGTCAACCATCATAGATGGTATTGGTCAAAGAGTCCCATTTTATGTTGGATTAGATCGGCTCTAAGATTATAATTGTTGTTGTAACTTGATCCAATCCAAATCATCTACAACCGAAAGATCACCATTTGGAATGCAATTTTGAGCATAAACTTAGGTGCAAACCCTGCCATCAAGTAGCCAAGTCACAAATAATTTAAAGGCATGTTTGATTGAAAGAAATTGAGCTCTAGAATAGAGATGGAAATAAGTGATTCTTTTTCTATTGAAAAATTTTCTATTTTTACTATGATTTCAAGAAAGAATAAAATATCTCAATCCTCAAAAATCCAATCTGAATTCTCATCTAGTATTCAAATTTCATTCTAATTTAATTCTAATTCTAATTTCAGTTATCAATTAAATACATCAGAGAATATTATTTCAATTTTCATTCCAATTTTAATTTTGATTGCCAACTGAACTCATCCTAAATAGATTGATGTCGGATTCGTAACCACACATGCTTTAAAATAGATTCTTTAATTTTTTTTAATATACATTTCAAGCAAAGAGAAACGTACGGAGGTGTCACGGTCATTGGTTTGGAGTCCTAGTTGTAGGCTTGAAGTTCTTGCATCCTACGTGAGCTTGACCTTGACATGCCTCCTTTGGAAAGGAAACATCATAGTGGCTCTTCTTTCAAGTTATACAAACTGCAGCCAAGAGGTGGTTGAGGCAAGTCATTATTTTAACGTGCCTCGGTTGTTTAATTACAGCCTTGGATCTATCATAAGATGGCGTAAGACCTGGTGGTCTTATTCTATATTTTGCATGATTTATTAGTTAGTATTTTAAAATGTTAGACCATGCACCAACATGCAAGTATTTTATCATGACTCGAGGAGACTTGTTGAGGTGAAGACCATCAACATGTCACAGTTAAACAAATGGAGATATACGAGTTAGTCATACTTTATAGTGTAACAGAAGGCCAAATCAAAGCGCATTAGTGCAATTTCGTATATTTTAGACATTCTTCTATAATAATTGAAAAGATATATTGTTAATGATTATAGTTTCAAATAATGGATAAAATGGATATAATTTCTATTTTATATCTTCCTGCTCTATGCTTAATTTCTTTCGACATGCAAGAGAATAGCCACTAATATATACAAGGATCTAAGGATACCGATTACATTGAAGGTACTAGGATGCTTGTTATCTGCAATCAAATCTAGAGTCATATAATATTCTTGCTTTGGTGGCAATCAATTTATAAAAAATTTTATATTTTTATTTGGATAAACATCAAGCAAGCAATGTGAATCTTGAAGTTCTATGCATGTATTGGTGTTCGATGGATCATGCCACTAGAGCTTAGCAGTCTGATCTTTTTTTTTTTTTCGTTTGGTTTCAATTAGCCAAAGAAGTGGAAAGAAATAAAAGGAATTGGTCATTCGCATCTTGAAGCATATAGAATTTTTTTCTTTCACATCATTAGATTTTCGATACTATGGTGACATTATTCATATTTTTCACTTTCTCCTTTTTGATTCTATGTAATAGTTGCTGCATTCAGTGTACCATTTGAGATTTTTTTCTTAAAAAGATGATTTTATTTTCATTTACTTAGAACAAGGTTTCCTGATCTAACACAAAGGTTTGTTGAGCCAGAATTAGTCCTAAAGACAATCATTTCAGCATGAGGAGAGTTTTCTGAATTGGTGATTAATGACGGTCCTTTTATTATTATTATTTCGACGATTGATACATTGTTTCCTTGTCAACTTACATCAATGGCTAGTGATTGACCTTTGTTTTGCTAAAGATAGCACCTCCAAATCCAAGCTTCCATCATGGCAACGCAGTGGGATGGATGAGAGTTGGAAAGGTAAACCAAAGGAAACCAATGATCCCTTGACAGATTAGAGCTTTTGAAGATGTAAAGGAGTAGACAATTTGCTTGCTAGTTGTTCTCCATTATCCAATGAATTCTACCCTACAAGACTATAACAATGACCACTAACCAAAAACCATATCCAAGCTTCCATCCTACTTCTTGTTTAAAGGTTTTCAATGCACTCCTTTGCAAGTCAATAGGTGGATACCAAACAATGGGGAGAGTGATGAGTAAAAAGAGAAAAAGAGAGGATCTTGGATTTTGATGCACTTTTCCCCACCAACGCCTACTTTTCTTCATTGAATTGTTTAAATCAGATTGACTCGCTGTAATCCACTTGCATCAATATTTTACAGCTACGTAACCATCCTTTTCTAAGTCCATTAGGCATGGGAAAGAAAACTCATCAAGCATTAGAAATAATTAATCTACATACAACTCACCTTAGGTCACCTCCTCTCACGCAACTGTGTCAATCAACTAACTTTTCCTAGATTTGATCTCTTCTAGTTTCTATCCATGACAAATATTAAAATTATGATTTGTTCCATCTTTTTGGGTGCAGAGAAATCACAGAATGAAATTAGGTTTGAAATGATGGAAGACTTTTTTTGCACTTGATGAAACTAGCCGGACTAGACCTAACCTCCTCTAAACATATAAATCATGAAGAAGCACCAAAGTATGAAACATTTGCACACTTGCTATTGATAGAACACTCAAAACAAAGGATTAGTGAAAATGTTAAGATTTATCAACGAATATATACAATGCATGCTCAGAAGAAGAGAGATGAGTTATCCATGTTCAAGTTTTACCAAGCATCGGATGATGTGAAAAGAAGTTTTCAAAGATAGAAATGAGCGAGTGTCCCCTTTCTCTTGTTGTCGAAGGGAAGCAAACTACAAATGAGTCCCTAGTTCATGAAATACTTGGTTAACAGGTTCATTTATGTTAAGATTTGACGCCTCAAGATTCAGTCCATATTGAGCCCACAGCGAGGTTTGCGATGAAAAATGAAGTCCAACGAGATCAAAATCATCCAAAACGGAGCTCGGACAGAGAAGATACATGCTTTTGAAGTCGTCACGCAATTCGAGATGGTGGAGGACCGTCGGCGGCCAGCGGGCCGACGGAGCGGTGGTGGTGTGGCTGCAGGAGGCGGGACACCGCCCGGCGGGCGGCAGTGTGCGGGCCTGGTGCGGGGCGCGCGGCCCAGGCGCAGGCGTGCGGCCTGACCCAGGCGCGCATGCGGGCCGGCCCAGGCCCAGGCACCACTGGGGCCTGGTTTTCCCGATCCACCATGGATCGGGTGGTCCATGGCCCAGCAAGTGGACCACATGGGTGTTTCCCACCCGTTTCTCGCGATCCACAGCATGGGCCGTGGACCGCATAGGCGTTTTCCATCCGTTTCTCATGATCCACGGCACTATTCTGTGGACCGGAGCGTGATCCAATGGCGTGGGTTGATCCCAATCATAATCCAACGGTCCGGACTTGATCTGAAATTTGTTTGGGCCTGTTTAGGAGATCTAAACCTAATCTAATTAGGTTTAAGCCCTTTAAAAGGGCCTGATACCGTGAACAGAGGTGTGTGGTGGTTTTGGATTCTCAACAGAAGATCAGAGGTGGCTCAGTTCTTCGTGAGGTCGTGCGAAAATCAGAGAACGTGAACACCGTGAAGAGAGAGAACCGTGTACAACACTGTGAGAGAAGGAGCGGGCTCCTATATAGCGGACAGCGATCATTCAGAGGTTCAGGGGATCTTCCAAGAAAGAGAGCTTTTGTGAGGGAAACTTTCTGTGAGAGAAAAATTGGGTGTACGAGGTTGAGGGTGAGATCTCTTTTTGTAATATTTCTTTTTCATAGTGAAGTTTGCATGCCCCGTGAAGACGAGTCCTTTTGTGGCTGATCCACATATTTTGATTATTTTTGTTTTGTTTCTTCTTTCTTCCTGCTACATCGCGCAGTACCGAAAAGGTCTTGAAGGTGGCGTCTTGACCAGACATCCATCCAACAAGTAGTATCAGAGCGAGACGGTATAAGGATGCAGATTGCAGCGGTGGTGAATAAGACTGAAGATGGGAAGATAGATCAATCAAGATGGAGATCAACAAGTTTGATGAAAAGAACAATTTCTCCTTGTGGCAAATAAGGATGAAGGACGTGCTCATCCAACAGGGATTGATCGATGCTCTCTTATACAAGGAAAAGCAACCACCATGGAGGTGTAGGATTGGAGACGGCTATAGATGCAGGCAGTGAGTACCATCCGCATGTACCTGACAGATGAGGTGGTGATCCATGTACTGAGTGAGACTTCTCCGACAGTGCTGTGGTCGAAGCTCGAGGAGTTGTACATGGCGAAATCTCTCATCAACACTTTTTTCCTCTGGAGGCAACTTTACCAACTGCGGATGGCTGAAGGATAGAGCGTGCAGGAGCATCTAAGCCACTTCCAAAGATCCTCACTGACTTCCTCAGCATTGGCGAGAATATTGAGGAGAAGATCAGGGCACTGATTTTGCTAACATCGCTTCCATCTTCATATGAGTCCCTGGTGACTGCTCTTCTAGTGAGAAAGAGCACCATCAAGATGGATGAGGTCCCTACGGCGATACTCCAAAAAGATGTTCTCAAGAGGGAGAACCCAGCTTCGAGCTCAGATGGCGGTAGCTCAACTTTGGTGGCTTCTGGAGAAGTAGGAGGTGGTAGACGAGCAACAGGAGATCACGACGAGGGCGATCCAAGTCCAGAAGGGACTTGAGCAAAATCAGGTGTTACCGGTGTGAGGAGTTGGGGCATCTAGCCAGAGATTGCCCTCAACTCAAAAATCGGATGATGGCTGCTGTGGCGATGACCGGCAGTGATTCAGATGGAGATATTCTGAAGATAACTGATGAGGTATCTACTTCTTTCCAGCAGTGGATATTAGATTCTACATGCACCCATCATGTATGTTGCAGAGAGAAGCAGTTTGACTCCTAGAGAACAGTGACGGTACTGTATATCTGCCAGATGGATCGAGCTGTGCGATCAAAGGTATCGGGATGGTCAGCTGGAGGACACATAATGGTGCAGTGAGGAGATTGGGAGAGGTATGATACATACTCGATTTTAGGTGGAGTCTTATCTCACTTAGCAGACTGGATTCAAGAGGCTACGGGATGGTAGCTGGTGGAGGAATTTTGAAGGTACTATGCGGTGATAGGATTGTGCTGGAGGGGAAGAAGGGGAGCAGAGGATATTATTACTGACAGGGAGCCCAATGCGACGTGGAGCTTCGGGAGCCAGGTGGAGCCCAGAGTGAGGTGGAGCTCCAGATGGAGGTAGATCGAGCATGGACTCAGGAGGACGAGAGGGACGTCATAAGGTGAGATTCCTATTGTGCAGGATGATGCCCTGAGTAGATCTCAGGTCAGGAGGAGCACAGCATACGATGGAGATGGATCGAGCAGCCTGGCTCGACTTTCATATTTGTCCATCTATGTTCAGCAGGCGATTGCCCTAGGGCATAGGGGCGAAGAGATCCAGAAGCTCTTGAGTTAGGAGGAGGCCAAATATCGAGTCAAGATGGAGATTGTTAGAATTTGATGCCTCAATATTTGATCCATATTGAGTCCACAGCAAGGTTTGCGATGAAAAATAGAATCCAACGAGACTAAGATCACCCCAAACGGATTTCGAACGGAGAAGATACGTGCTTTTGAAATCGACATGCAATCCGAGGTGATGGAGGACCGTCAGCTACCGAGGCGGGCTGGGGGAGAGGCAGTAGTGTGGCCGCAGGAGGCGGGACGCCGCCCAGCGCACGGCAGCGTGCGGGCCCGTGCGGGGGCGCTGCCCAGGCGCAGGGGCATGGCCCGCCTAGGCGCACACGCGGGGCGCAGCCCGGGCCCAGGCACTTGGCGTGGGCGCAGCCCAAGCCTGCACACGTGAGCCGGCCCAGGCCCAGGCGCCGTTAGGCCTGGTTTTCTTGGTCCACCATGGATCGAGTGGTCCACAGCCCAGCACGTGGACTGCATGGGGGTTTCCTATCCATTTCTCATGGTCCACGATACTATTCTATGGATCGGAGCGCGATCCAATGGCGTGGGTTGATCCCGATTATGATCCAACGGTTCGGCTTGATATGGGGTTTGTTTGGGCCTGTTTAGGAATCTAAACCTAATCTAATTAGGTTTAAGCCCTTTAAAAGGGCCTGATACTGTGAACAGAGGTGTGTGGTGGTTTTGGATTCTCAACAGAAGATCAAGGGTGGCTTGGTTCTTCGTGAGGTCATGCGGAAACCAGAGAACGTGAATATCGTGAAGAGAGAGAACCGCATACGACACTGTGAGAGAAGGAGCATGGCTCCTGGACAGCAGACAGCGGTCACTTCAGAGGTTCAAGAGGGTCTTTCAAGAGAGAGCTTTTGTGAAGGAACTTTCTGTGAGAGAGAAATTGGGTGTATGAGGGTTGAGGGTGAGATCTCCTCTTATAATATTTTTTTTTCATAGTGAAGTTTACATGTCCCGTGGAGACGAGTCTTTTTATAACTGATCTACGTATTTTGATTATTTTTATTTTTATTTTTTTTTCTACTGCATCGCACAGTATCAAAAAATCTTGAGAGATGGTGTCTTGATCAGATATCATCCAACAATTTAAGTTCAATTTTTTAAGAAACAAACCAAGATTCCACGGGCAGGGGCTTCTAGTGGGTCAGACTTCGGTGAGATGTAGTTGTGTTTGCAGCTGGCTAGCCCGTATAGGATCCCCGTACAAATCTAAACTAGAATTAAAAGATCATTTTATACTCCTATGGTGGAGCAACGTGCTGCTTGAAAATGATTAACTTATGCTACGCAAAGGTTAAATACTTTTTAATTTTTTGATAGTTATTAGATAATTTTTTGATCTATCTTTTATTGATGTTAGACTTCATTCATACTTACAAGATTGTTAGCAGAGGATGCATGCCTTATTCTTCATTGAGATTTCACATATTTATAGAGAATCTAATAATACTGTAAATTAGATGACAAGTTATATGACTGAAACTATTTTGCGCGACTCTTCTGCACGTCGTCCTCCTCAATTTTAAATTTTTTATTTTCTGATCACAGCGAACGTATCTACACTCTTTTTTTTTTTTTTCGACTTATCAAAAAAAAAAAACTTTATAGTCCTCACTGTCAATTAATTTATCCTTTGACATCATAATTTTTTGAAGCCAGGTAGGTAGTTAACATCAATGCAAGAAGTCCCAACCGCCCAACACTTGGCTCCACTGAGCATATCAGCCCTCATACGGTGTTGAAAAGAAAACACAAAAGGGGTAGTAGTTGAGAAGTTTCTTGCGACAGAGGTGATCATATCCCGTCAGAGACCTTGTGATCGACGTGCATTTAGTTCGTGGACAGCGGGACCCATCTGACGTCAGCGCCATGGCGTTGACCAGCGGAGCGTCTCGAGTTCTTTTTCTAATTAATAAAAAAAATTATTTATCTAAATAATTTTATTTTAAATTTATTTATCAGATGATGCAAAATCGATAAAACGTCATTTTGAATGATATTTTCTCATGACCACGTTACTCTCTATTTTTCACGTAGATCACGTAAAAAAAATTAAAAAATAAAAATATCAAAAATATAATTTTTTTAAAAACATCATTTGAAATGATGTTTTTAAAAACTTCATATTTTTTGGCATTTTTCCCCCTCCACAAAAAAAAAGAAAAAAAATAATAAAAAAATTTAAATTTATAAAAAAATAAAAATTTTAATTTTGATAAAAATAAAAATTATCATTTAAAATTAGTATCTTCATTTCAAATCATCTTTTTAAAAAATATCTGAAAAAAATTGATGTAAAAAAAAATTAAAAATACTATTAAAAATTTTAAGAAATAGAAATTATAATTCTAAAATTTAAGAAAATAAAAATTTTAATTTTAATTCAAATAAAAATCATCATTTCAAATTACAATCTTTTTTTCAAATTAATTTTTAAAAAAAATATCATGAAAGAAGAAAAAATAAAAAATATAATTTTGAATAAATTTTAAAGAATAAAAATTTTAATTTTAATTCAAATAAAAAAATAATTTTAAATTATTTATCCATTTAAAATTTAATTTTTTAAAAAAATATCTCAAAAAAATTTTAAAAAATTAAAAAAATAAAAAATACTATAAAAAATGAAAACAAATGAGAGCCAAATAAAAATTATAATTTTAAATTTAAAAAAATAAAAATTTTAATTTTAGTTCAAATAAAAACCATCATTTCAAATTACTTTCTCCATTTCAAATTAATTTTTTTAAAAAAATATTCAAAAAAATAAAAAATAAAAAAATATATAAAAGAGAAAAATATTTAAAAATTAAAAAAAATAAAAATTATAATTTTTAATTTAAAAAAATAAATTTTTAAATTTTAATTAAAATAAAAAATACCATTTGAATTTTTTTTCTCATTTTAAATTATTTTTTTTAAAAATATTCCAAACAAAGATGTAAAAAATGAGAAAAAAATAAGGAAAAAATAAAAATTCAAATGTTAACTCAAATAAAAAACATAAATTTAAATTATTTTTTCATTTAAAATTAATTTTTTTAAAATATCTCAAAAAAATTTGTGGGGGTTAAAAAAATTAAAAATATCATAAAAAATATCAAAAAATGAGAAAAAAATAAAAATTATAATTTTAAATTTAAAAAAATAAAAATTTTAATTCAAAATTTTTTTCAATACTGCACCGTTCATAGCTGTTTGTGTCCGTACCAGATCGAGATGTACCAATACGGTCCGATTTATCTAATAATTAAATTATCGATATACTATTATTATTTACATTATAATTTTTATAGTCCTTTTAGCATAACTTTTTCTCTCTTAATGTTCTGAGACATATTAGATATGTGTAACCATATCCACAAAGCATAATATCCGATCACTTGAAATTAAATAATATAAAATAAAATAATAATTAATAATATTAAATAGAATAAAAATTCAAGCATACAAAAAATAGTACAATAAAAGTTTCAAAAATACTAAGTACAAATTAAAAAAGACTAAGTCCCACAAGGACGTGTGGTGCCCGTAGTCGCTTGACCTTCTCAGGAAGGTCCTCAATGGCTGCTCCTGCTGTGATGGCTCCTCCTCTATATCAGTGGAGGAGGTCAGCTGGTCATGCTGCTCAGGAATAACGGATGCTGTCGGATCATCTACGGACTGAGCGACCCGCTCAACCCTCTCATCTGGATATACGGATGGGCCTGAAAAGAAAGTATCATACTCATGTGGCCAACTGGTATCCGGTGATGTCATCTGAGAGATGTAGGAAGAAGAAGACGCTGCCATCTGTGGATCAAAAGGCGGTGGCATCTGTGCAGCATCTAGTGATGACATCTGGGAATATACGGTGATGACATATATGGAATATATGGTGATGGCATATATCTCATATCTGGCGCATCGGCTGCTCCATACCAAGGCGCACAGCTATATGGACAACACCAATCGCCACCAATATTTCGAACTTGTTCTCTCTATCTCACATAGTATTCGAATTCGTTCGTCCTCATCAGTCGTAGATAAAGCACGACGAGCGTCCAACACAAGATCCGACATAGAATCGGTCTATAAAATAAAAATAAAACAGTCAATATACTGTAAAATATAAAAAAAAATATAACACAAACAACATAAATTAATTTTCGTAGTCTTACCAAAAGACGCACAGCAGAACTCTCACTCTCGTATCCGAAACTGCATACCGAGGCTGTCCAATGACTCCACTGTAATGCTAAAAAACAAGCCATGTAGTCATCGGTATATGAACGACCTCTCAAAATGGGATCATCATGAACAATATGATCTCGACGTGCATCCCAAATATCGATGTACTCTACATATCTGATACGTCAGTCAATACGAGCTCTCTCTCGTCGATCAATACGATGAAGTCCCTGGCTGGTATCAAACTGCTCTGGGATATCCTGAATCTGACCAAACTCCGCAGGACACGATCGAAAGATGCCACTCTACCATATCAAAATAAATAAGTGGCACCCTAGCAGTCCATATGTTATGTCCAACTGTACACATCTGCGGTAATATAGCCAATATCTCATCTGTATATGGCTCCCACAAAAATTGATAGAGTTAAAATAAAAAAATTAGGAAGCTAAAATTTTAATAGATTATGAATACTATAAAATGATATTTTAAAAAATTCAGAATTTACTGTCTATATGTATTAACTGATGTATCCAACTGGCACCTATAAACCCGTGCCACTCTCGTCGATACGTGATGAACGTTGAATACAACGTTCCATTTGTTTCACAATCTACTGATATTAAATAAATTTTATCGAATTTAAAATAGTAAGTTTTAAATAAAAAAATAATATTTTTATACCTATATCCTAATGGTCCGTCCAGCCTGAATGGAACATAGGATCATGCTGCTCTGATGGCATCTTGAATAACTATCGTCGTAATGGACTGATAGTTGGCATCATGCTGCTCTGCATTAACTGTCCCGACAGATTAGAGATTTTATTTTAATTTTATTTCATATTTTTTTGCCTACAGGAATACTGCTGTATAAATGGTCCAATAATTTTGACGTGATAATGATGAAGATACTCTAATCATTCGATTTGTAGGGTGACTGTACTGCACACCAGTTTCATCATTCCATATCATGCCATCATAATACAATAGTACACGAACTAAGTACTGGCCATTTTCTCGGAGAAACCTATGACAAAATCAAAATCAAAATATTTAGTATTACTAATTATTTTATCATTTCAAAAGATTTACATGATAAATGCATCATATCATCAACAAATAATACATATAGATCCTATCCCATTCGAAAATTGCATTAATTTTATAGGTTAACTACATTAATCAAATGATACGCAAAAGGGACCGAAAGAAATTTCGACAGCATTTCTTCTTAGTTCTCCCCACACGACTGAAAATATGTGAGGAGAACTAAAGAAAAATACTGTCCGAAATTTCTCTCGAACCCTCCGCATATCATTCGAATAATATAATTATCTATAGAATTAAATGCAATTCTCAAACTATCCAAACTGGACAATCAATTGACAGGTCTACGTTTTCATGAAATACTTAAAATTTTTAAATTATGATCGAATCGAATTTTAAAATAAATCTTAATCTAATGAGATAAAAATAAAAAATAAAAAATAATAAGATAAAAATAAAAATTAAAAAGACTGAAATAGAAGGGTGCCGCAGGACCGCACGGGCCCGCCATCGGAGGCCCCGCCGCAGATCGAAAGAGAAGGGTGCCGCAGGGCCGCACGGACCCACGCCGGAGGGCCGTCGGGGCCCGCCACCGAGGCCCGCCGCTGCGGATCAAAAGAGAAGGGTGCCGCAGGGCCGCACGACCCCCGCGGAGGGCCGTCGGGGCCCCATCGGTGCCCGCGCCGGGATTGAAAGAGAAGGGTGCAACAGGCCATACGGACCCGCTGTCGGGCCCACCACCGGGGCCCGCCGCTGCGGATCAAAAGAGAAGGGCGCCGAGGGCCGCACGGGCCCGCCACCGGAGGGCCGCCGGGGCCCGCTGACGCCCGCCGCCACAGCCCCCTCGGGGCCCCGCCGCCGGGGCCCGTCGCCGGGGAGCCGCCGCCAGGCCACCGTGGGGAGCAACTGTCGGGCCGCCGTGGCCGTCTGTCGCCAGCGGCCAAGAAGAAGAGGGAGAGAGAGAGGAAGAGGGAGAGGAGGGGCCGCCAAGGAAGGGGAGGGTCGGGGCCCGCCTCGGGGCCGCTGTCGGCGCCGGCCGCCGCGGCCCTCTGTCACCGACGGCCAAGGAAAAAGAGGAAGAGAGAGAGAGAAAGAGGGAGAGGAGGGGGCCGGCCAAGGGAAGGGGAGGGTCGGGGCCCGTCGCTGGCCCTCTGTCGTCGGCGGCCAAGAAAAAAGAGGGAGAGAGAGTGGAAGAGGGGGAGAGAGAGAGGAAGAAGGAGAGGAGGGGACCGGCCAAGGGAAAGGGAGGGTCGGGGCCCACCGTCGAGGCGTGTCGGCCTGCCGCGGCCCTTGTCCCGGCAGCCAAGGAAAAAGAGGGAGAGAGAGAGAGAGAGGAAGAGGGAGAGGAGGGGGCCGGCAAGGGAAGGGGAGGGCGGGGCCCCGTCGAGGCCACCGTCGGGGGCGCCGCCCGCCGCGGCGGCCAAGAAAAAAGAGGGAGAGAGAGAGGAAGAGGAGAGAGAGAGAGGAAGAGGGAGAGAGAAGAGAGAGAGAGAGGAAGAGGAAAGAGAGAGGAGGGAGTCACCGCGCTGGGAGGTCGCCGCCGTACCGTTGGAGAGGAGAAAACAGGAGATAGCCAGAGAAGAGGGAGAAGAAGAGAGAAAGTTTTTTTTTTTGGAATTTAAGCCTGAAAAATGCAAAGAGAATGAGTTTTCAAAAATGCCATTTTCTTTGACATTTTCATCCAATATTTTTTTTTTTTAATTATTTTATGGTTTTTTTAATTTTTTTACTTATTTTTATGTGATTTTTTAATAAATAAAATTAATTTAAAATAGGCATAGTAATTTGAAATGATAAATTTTTTATTTAAATTAAAGTTACAATTTTTTTAAGTAATAATTATAAATTTTATTTTTTTACCATTTTTTATTTGAATTATAATTATAATTTTTAAGTTTTTAAATTTAAAATTATAATTTTTATTTTTAAATTAGAATTAGAATTTCTATTTTTTTTCAATTCAATTCTTTTCCTTTTTTTTTTTTTTATGATATTTTTTATTTTTTTTACACCAATTTTTTCAGATATTTTTTTAAAAAAATAATTTGAAATGGAGAAAATAATTTGAAATGATATTTTTTATTTTCATTAAAGTTAAAATTTAATTTTTTTTAAATTTTAATTTACAGTTTTTATTTTTTTCACATTTTTTTTTTTCACTTTTCGTGTGGCATTTTTTTTTTATTTTTCTTGAATTTAAATTAAATTTTAATTTTTTTTATAACTTAAAATTCTAATTTTTATTTTTTTCTCATTTTTATCATTTTTTTATTTTTATAATTTTTTTTTGGTTTTTTTTTATTTGTTTGAAATATTTTTTAAAAAAAATAATTTGAAATGAGAAAAGAAATTTGAATCGATGTCTTTTATTTTAATTAAAATTAAAATTTTATTTTTTTTAAATTTTAAATTATAATATCTATTTTTTCTATTTTTTAAATTTTGACTTCTTTATGGCACTTTTAATTTTTTATTTTTAATTTTTTGAATTTTTTTTAAAAATTAATTTGAAATGGGGAAACTAATTTGAAATGATGGTTTTTATTTGAATTAAAATTAAAATTAAAATTTTAATTTTTTTCTCATTTCTTTCTCATTTTTTCTTTTTTTATGGTATTGTTTATTTTTTAAATTTTTTAAGTTTTTTTAGATATTTTTTTAAAAATTAATTTTAAATGGATAAAATAATTTAAAATTATTTTTTTTATTAGAATTAGAATTTTTATTTTTGAAAATTCATTCAAAATTATAATTTTTATTTTTTTCTCAATTTTTCTTATTTAATGATATTTTTTAAAAAAAATAATTTGAAAAAATTAATTTTATGATATTTTTTTATTATTTTAAGTATTTTTTGAGATATTTTTTTAAAAAATAATTTTTAATAATTTTAGAATTATAATTTCTTTTTTTTATTCTTTTTTTAATGATATTTTTTATTTTTTTTTACACCAATTTTTTTCAGATATTTTTTTAAAAAGATAATTTGAAATGGAGATACTAATTTTAAATGATAATTTTTATTTTTATTAAAATTAAAATTTTTATTTTTTTATAAATTTATTTTTTTTATTTTTTTTCATTTTTTTTGCAGGGGAAAAAATGCCAAAAAATATGATATTTTTAAAAATGCTATTTGGAATGCCGTTTTTAAAAACGCCATTTCAAATGATGTTTTTAAAAATATCATATTTTTTAATATTTTTATTTTTTATTTTTTTTACGTGGTCTACTTGAAAAATAGGAGGTGACGTGATTATGATAAAACGTCATTTAAAATGATGTTTTACCATTTTACATTATTTTGATAAATAAATTTAAAATAAAATTATTAGATAAATAATTTTTTTTTATATTAATTAGGAAAAGAACGGGAGCGGCTCGCCTGGTATCATTTTGAGTTTCCCCACGTCCTCCCCGTGTCCAAAAACAAAAACAACCTCCTACGAGGGCTACATCTCTTTGTTTTTTACTTTGATGGATAGGGAGCCAAGAGTAGCCGCCCATGTTTTTATTAAATCAAAGAGAGATTATATCATGAAGATGAAAAAAAAAAAAGATTAAAAAATCCAGGAGAGAGAAGAATTATGGAAGGAAAATTTTAATTTTTCAAAGCGAGAGCATAAAAACATGGAGAATTAATCATCATGCAGAGGAGAAGGGAGGTCCTTGGCTTCCTCCAAATAATTCCAAGGGCTAGAAATAGCTTTTAATTGCATAAAATTGACCGGTCATTGAAAAATTGAAGAGAAACGTGGGCTATAAAAGTGACGGAAGAATGTTTGTTTGAGGAAGATTCATGCATTTCTCTCCTCCTAACAAGTTCAAATCATGGCCGAGAACAGCATAAAAAAAAAGGTAGGTAGAAGAAAGGACAAGTAGAAAACAAATAATCTTACAGATTCTTGAGTGTGAAGACATGATAAGACACGACCTCTAATTTTCCTGCCAATCAAAAAAAAAAAAAAAATCTTCTTCCAACATGGCTAGAAAAAACATGAAAACTGATATGTAAGATGCTGGGGAGAAGACTCCTTTGCTATATAATTTCCAAACCACCTCATCTTCTTGCTGGTCCAAAGTTACATGTCCCAAAAGGTAGGTGAGACATCCAAGGAAGATAGAATTTACAAAGTTGAAAAAAATCAACCACCATTACATTTTTTTTTTTTCCCTACTAATAGAGTAAAGGTAATCTCCAAGAATAATCTAATTGGGTTTTTGAATGGTGTAAAAATTTTCAACTACAGTTCAGGCAGCTACATCTCAATAGCATTATGCTGACACCTTTGGAAGCCATGTAACCTAACACTCTGGTGCTCTCACATGTACAGTCTCACCACACATGCTAATAAATCCTACCTAATTTGAGCTAAATTCTACTTCTGCAGCAAGCAAGCTAGGGAGAGGCTAGGTTTTGGCTCTTTGAGAGTAGGGTTATTTCACATGAACAATATGTTTGGAGTCTAGTTTCAACGACAACAATTATTCTTCCAATGTTAGCACTCTAGAAATTCAAATTCAAGCTCAGGTGAAGCTTTTATTTGTTTATATACCAATAGTTGGCATGTGCATTGCATGTTAAATGAAAAGTTGAAATCTATAAAATTGCTAGCTAGTGTTTAGATTAAGGACCCATTCGTTTTGAGGATAAAAAATTTATCAAAGAATCTATATTTCTTTTAGATAAATATTTTTAGTAATATTTTAAAAAATAATTATTTTTTTATATATTAAAATTATTTGAAAATCTATTATCTAGTTCTTTTGCATTACTAGTTTTTGGATAAGTTGTTAAGATTTATCCATATTTCTCATAATATTTTTATTATATATAATAATATAATATAATATATAATATATATTCATAAAATAATAAAATAATTTATTAAATTATATAATAATTATATTATATTAAATAATTAAATAATATTATTATATTAAAAAATAAATTATTATTATTTAATTATATATATATATTTTATATATATATGAGGTATTACATATTATTATATCATTATTATGGGGTTATGAGTATATTAGAAATGAAATAAAAAGATTATTTTTTTGGTTAATGGAAAAATAACTTATCCACTTCCTATATGGGTAAGATTTTTTCTTATTTTATGGATAAATTTTATCCATTAAAAAATAATTTATCCACCTAGAGAAGCATGAGAATATATATAAGTTGATCAATAAAAAAATTGATCAATTTTTTTATGATATTTACTCATACAAGAACGGGTCCTAAAGTTCTTTTAAATTATCAGATTTTTTATTAAATCTTTCTTATATCTCCATTATTGTTTTGGCCATTTTTATATATTTTTTCATCATCAGCACTCATGTGAAGTAGGTTATATGGATGATTAGGGGTGGAAATAGGCCAGGCGCCTGCGGCCTACTTGCTGTCGGTCTGGTCTGACTGGTCTGTTTATCTAAATAAGCCAAACATAGGTTTTAAAAAGTCTGTTTAAATAAATAGGTAGGCCTAAAATTCTAAAGTCTGGTTTTAAAGCCTACGGACCGGCCTATATAAATTGGCAATGTATGACAGTATGAGTCTTTGCTTTGGTTATTTAGTTATATATAAGAGTGCATAGTAAAAGTAAGGAAAAAATCTTGAGCTTTTATTGTGAAAATGTTTTTTAAAAACTATTTCTACTTTCCATTTGGTTTGAGTTATATTCCCTGTAATTTGAGCCTATTAGAGGTAAAAAATTATTATATTTGATAAGCCTTTGGGTCTGTGTTGAGCCTTAAAGGTTGTTGGCTTATTTAAAGTCTTTAATATTTATAGGCCTTTAAATAGGTTTTTAGACTAGGTCAGGCTTTTTTATTTTGCAAAACAGACAGGCTGATCCTCATTTTAAGCTAAACTAGTCCAATAGGCCAGGCTCAGGCTAGTATTTTATAATACTGGCCTGCCTATTTAAACCAAAGTCTGAATTGCCTGGCCTATTTCCACCCCCAAAATGATAGATGGTGCTAGTCATTTTTACATATTATGTATGTATAGTATAGTATAATAGTTTGCTTGTCCTGTTTTGTAAATGTTGTTGAGAAATTCTTTGTTCACCATGGGGGTGTAGAAAATCTAATGTAGAGCACACCACATTATTTAGTTAATCCACGTAGTCATCGCTTTCCAACGTGCATTTAATACAGCTTGCAATTTTTTTTTTCCTTTGAAAATTTTGAATGACGAAAATGCCTCTATTTTTAAAGAAAATTATGAATCTTATGTCCATATTATGACATTCTACGTACAGAAGTCATAATTTTAACGCAGGATGTCATAATATACCACAGGATGTCATAATTTTTTCTAAAGAGTAGAGGCATTTTCATCATTCAAAATTTTTAAACAAAAAAATGAAACTGCAAGCATTACATGCATGTTGGAAATGGTTGGACAAAAATACTCCTTACATATTATGAATTCTGGACCATATTATGAATCCTGCGTTGATGCAGGATGTCATAATATGCCATAGATGTCATAATTTTTTAAGCCATATTATGATATTCTGCATACAGGAAGTCAAAATTTATACAAGATGTCATAATTTGACACAGGATGTTATAACTTTTTTCAAAGAGGAGAGCATTTTCGTTATTCAAAATTTCAAACGAAAAAGCAAAATTATAGGCATTAAATATATGTTGAAAAGTGGTGGCTACGTGAACCAATCGGACAAGACGATGCACTCCACGTCGATTTTCTACACCACGTGTGGTGCACAAAGAATTTCCCAATGTTGTCTCCAAAAATGGGGTTTGAGATTGGTTTATCTATCCTAGTGGGCCCACTATAAGGCTAAGCTTAAAGAGCAACCAAACCTAAGAAATTCAATCTTGAGTTGAATGTTTAGGCCTAGGTCTATAGCCTATAAAGATTAAATTAATCTAGGCAATGCCCCGGCTTAAACATTTGGTGAAAATGGACTCGTGCTTAAGCCACCATAGACTTGCCTGAGCCAAAAAAAAAAAAAAAAACTCCTAAATCCTTGGTCCACAATCTACATTTATGCCGGGCTGGATGAGCCTGATCATGTACCCAAAACCTAATTTGGCCTTGGACCTAATCTGACCCATCAACACCTTTATTTAATAAAATTTTTTGTTCTTGTACCATAACTCAATTTCCAAAGGAAAATACAGATGGTCAAGGAGTATCTTAGCTTTGACCTTTGACCTAACATGATGGAATTCTGATAATTTCAGAAATTTTATCTTTTTTTTTTTAAGGTATTCAGAAGTTTTTTCTTTATCCCATTGTTCGGGCATATAGTGTGATAACTCTCACATAGTTTTGTCACCAGAAAGATTTAACACTGCGATTCTTTTCCTGGGGTTCATTTTCTGTGCCAAGGTTTCAATAAAAGTGTTATCACATCGTAAGATAACCCCATCGAAATCATTATTGACCAGAATAATATTTATAATGTCCATTGTTTCTCACTAAATATACTATTTCAATTTTAGTATTAAAATAAAATTATCGTTGTTATAATGACTGTTACAATGGCAAGGTAATGAAAAATAATAAACAATAATAGCTGTTATTTTCACTTATGATGGTTATTATAGCAGTTTTAGGCCCTCTCAGCAGGTTGAAAAGATCAAGAAGAAAAGAGAAAATGGAAGTCTTCAAACACTGGGTTGAAAAGATCAAGAAGAAAGAAGAGAAAATGGAAGTCTTCAAACATTTAAGAAGAGAAATTGAACAATTGAAAACGAATTAGGGGTAATCTATTTTCAATTATACCTCTACTTCAATTCAATTATGTCTAAATGGAAAAGGAATCAAGGATTAGAGAAGAGATGATAGGATATAAAGAATATTAACTGCCAGACTCGACCATATTGTTTTTGTAATTGAGGAGTTGAAATATAATGAATGATTTGATTACAAAAAGGTTGATGGGCTCTATACAAACCTATAAACGTCAGCTCCATGAAAGATTTCTACAATAATTGAAAAGGCATTAAGACCCACTTGATAGCAAGTGATCATAAAAGTTATGGAGGAAGTTGAGGTGTCAGATCAGGCCGTATGTGGTATGCATGGTGGCTATCGTGGTCATGGACATGGTCAAGGCAGAGGTAACAGTTTTAAATATTCTAATTGCATGTATGATGGCAGTTCATGTAGACTTCGACTCATGTTTATAAGGTTGTAGTAATGCCTAAAACCTTAGCAACATTCATTATGATCTAAAACTATGGTAACAACAAATCCAGAAAACAGGATCATGAAATGAAGGTGGAAAACCATAACATATGCATGTAAAAGGAACACCATGATCCTATATAAAGGAGAAAAAAATTCATCTGAGATAGTCTAATGAATACATATAATAAGCCAATATGCTACAAGGTTTTTTTATAATTCATTGTTTTTGCTAGCTGTTTCTTTGATTAATTGTTCATCCATGTTCGTATGTTTGTAAAAACAATCTTTTATACTTTGAAACCCTTGTAACTACTGACTTCATTGTGCTTTTGCCATAATTCTCCTTGTTCACTCAGCAGCAGCAACAACAATAGTAATAATAAGAAGATGAAGATTGTGAATGAAGTTGGAAGGGACAAATCCACACCCAAACCTGACCATGTTAAGTTTTTTTTTTTTTTTAAGGTTTTCACATGTATGGTGATAAGTTTAGTGGATGGCTAGTACATGTAAGATCAAATTGTCAACTTTTAGTTTCCCCCCATCAAGATCATGTAATCTAAATCATGAAAATGTTGCACTAACTTTTGAGCTTTTCACCTTAAAGATTTGATTTGAAGTCGGATAATTTTGATCTCCACGCATACATGTAGGTGCCTTTTGACCTAGAACTTACGGCTAATGCGCACAACTTGGAAAGCAATTTGGAATATTGATACTCTAGCAAATAAATGGTTGAGGTGAGTAGCTCCTCTTCATTTTAAGTGATTGAGATTGTGCAATGTGATGGGGCACTAGAACGAAAGTAATAAAAAAAACAGAAAGGGAAAAGAACATCCCTTTCCATAGTGACAGAAGATGTCTCGGACCAAAAAACGAACACAGAAATTGGATTGATGGATGGATGGAGGGGAAATGGGGACACAAGGTTTTACTTTAAGTTATTTTTCTTGGATCATGATCTCTTCTTGAAAAGGAAGCCTTGTCGTTGGCTGATTGAGACCATGAGATAAGGACACCACTACAAAAGAAATTATCATTTAACATCTTCATACTTTTAGTACTCATGTTCTCCATGACTACTCTCTGAAGACTAACAATCAAACGATTATTAAATACATGACATCTAAAAAATGATACATATAGAATCAAACTCATGTCGGCATTCTCACCAAACAAATGATCTCGACTTGTCAGCAGGGAAATAAAACAAGCTATCTAGATTGATACAGAGATATTTAAAAAAATGATGAAGAACCAATCATTATCTTTATTTTGAAATAGTGGCCCTGTCTCGAAATCTTTAGATACTTTGCCTTTGGCCCCACAAATACACTTGTGCATTTTATGTATCACAATATATGCATTAATTATGAAAAAAATATGCATTAGCATTAAAAATATGTGCTATGACTATCAAAACATCTGCATTCAACTCCATATGAACAAGGTTGGTGTGTACTTGCTAGGTCCAAAAGCAACATCATCTTCAACTTTTAAAACCGGGCCATTCCTACGATAAATAAATAAGTAAACAAATAGAAAAATAAATAAATAAAATTGGTTGAATCTGCAGGTAGAAAAATAAAGTAGATTCCCTTGAAAACATTGATAGGTTCTCAGCTTGATTCAACATGATCTATCACGTCGGTATTGTGCCTGTTTAACTCTATGTAACATAACAAAGCTGTTCATTATACCATTTTGTATGAGTATCATGGAACTTTATGTGATGACTATAAACATCTTCAGGCTTGCATTCTAAATATGAAAATTAATTTTTGGTTATAGATTGCACACCAGCCTCGTAAAAATTGAGAGGTCGCCGTGTACATTGATGGGATCTGACCCTATGTCCGTTGTCCAACAGCAGCCTCCGTTACTGTCCATTGTTGGAGATGTGTTACCTTCATATCAAATCATCGCACAAAGTGTAGGAAGCTAGCAATGGATGTTTCCAATTGCGAGAGGGGCATTACATATTTAAAGCTAAGATCCATTTCAATTTTAACAAGTGAAATCAAGTGACAGTCCCAAGTGAAGCAGGCATACGGGGAATATTGGAATGTCTCTTTCTTTCCTTGCTTTTGGAGAAAGACGTTAAAAGGAAGACACAGGTTCACAATTTACTCCATGCTCTCTCTCTCTCTCTCTCCTCTCCTCTCTAAACAAGCATGGTAATGCGACTCGTGTAATTGTATGGCTGTGCATAGGTTTAGGAGCAGTCCATCAAAGGCAGTAAAATTTATCATTGTTTAAGCATTGGATTGAGCTACATAAGCCCAAAAGCCTAACAGTTGCAGCTGGTCACTGCATTTATGTACACTGAAGCACAGAGAGCATCACATGTGAATGTGAAGAAGCTAATTAGTTTGGTCATTGCCTACCACGAAAGGGGGCTTGGTGACTTGTTTGTGCCTCACAGACAATCAGACTCCATGGACAACAGATTTTGATCTACTCCATAACATACAAATTGGAAAGTTATCCGGCAACTGTAATTAAAATATTATATTTGTAGAAATGACAAAATAGAAGAATTAAATCTACTCGTTTCTCTCCTCTGAAGAACCAAAGCAATGGAAGAAAAATATGAGAGCAGCAAACCAATAGCTTAGACTGTGCTACCCAACACAAGTTGTTGATGATCATTGTATGAGGTATCTTAAGAGATACAACAATACAAGACCTGCATCACTGACATGGAACATGATGTATGAGGGGTGTGATAAAAGTAACATAAGCTACTAGCGACATATAACTCATCAATGAAATCCTGTCTGAAAAACAAAGGTCAAAAAAGAAAAAAGCAGGAACACAAATTTAGCAGTTACTCTGTTGTTTTTACATATACTACCACTCTTGAAAGATCAGATTCGAGTGTGATTTAGATGGAATAATCGATAAAACTGTAAAGAAACTGTCGTCTGCTGGTTTCTTTTCACTATATCATCATCAAACCACAAAGAAACTGCACCCACTGCTAATTTCTTTTGATTATATCATTGTCAAACCATAAAGAACCTACACCCACCGCTAATTTCTTTTCACTACATCTGTCAGCACCTGGTGGTTAGTGAATGGACCAAAGCTTCTGGAAGGTTCTGCAGACCACCAAACGTTGTAGATTCTGATTCAAAGTTCTCCAAGATAGATCTGCTTGTCACTGCCGCAAGATCCAATAATGGGCTCGGTAGGGTGAAACACAGTCTCATTGACAGATCCATTGTGCCCAGGAAGCTTATACAAGATGCGACGTGATGTCGTATCCCAGATATATACCATCCGGTCTGCACTACCTGCAGTGACCTTGCTCCCATCAGGTGACCAGCTACATTTCAAAAGGTTCTTCTCAAAGTTGTGCTGGTGCCCCGTAAAAATTTTCACGCATCGGTTCTGTGGAGCATAGGGGCGCATATCCCAGATACGTAGTGTGCAATCCATGCCGTTAGTCAAGAGATAAGACCCGTCGGGACTCAGCTGCATGCCTGTTATCATGTCCCCATGGCCCTGGAGAGTCATTATCACCTCGTTTCTGCGAAGATCCCACACCTTCACATCATTGTCTAATCCACCGGTAAAGATCTTGTCTGCTGTATCTGAGAAACCGACGGCGGTGATCTGATACTTGTCTGGAAATGTCTGGATCGCACCCCTCATACGAAGATCCCAGAGTTTGGCTGTTCCATCATCGGAGCCACTCACAACAAGAGGTGGACCCCTGCGTGAAGGGCAGCACGAGTTCACAAAAGATGAGTGCTCTGCCATTTTCTTAACTTGCTTCCCGGTCTCAGCATCCCATGCTCTAAGAGTCTTGTCAGGGCTTGCTGAGATTAACTGGGTTCCATCAGTGGTCCACTGGAGGTCCAGAATTGCATTCTTGTGTCCTTTCAAGACCATGAAATTTTTGCAATCCCCATGGACATACCACAAGAAGATATCCTTGTCATGGGACCCAGAACTTATCACAGTTCCTGCTGGGTTGAACTTCATGGTGTATATAGCACTCTGGTGACCTGTGAGCAGCATTATAGGTGACTCAAGACTGGAGGTCCGCTGCTTTCCACCTGGACCTGGAGTTTGAAAGGATTGAGGAATGGTAGCCAATTGATTTCCTGGTCTTGATCCTGCAACAGCCAACACATTGTTGCTAGGTGCAGCAAGCATATTGTCCTCTGAGTATATGAAGCTGGATCAGTTCACCTCGAAATCATATTTTAAAAAGAATAGATTCGGTAAGCAAGCAGTTAATGAAAAGGGAACAAGAACTAATCAAGCATTCAGGCCAACAAAAAGTGTCTCAACAAGGATAGGTCAATACGGTAGAATCCCTTTCCAATAACATAAATATTCCACCAACAATTACACATATAAAGGGCTCAATAATAGCAACAGTGTTTTTTCCCTACATGGTTCCAGAGCAAGGTACGAGCACGCCAAGGCTACTCATCAAATATAGGGTACATTTACATGGCCAAGCTCCAGCAGAATACAATAAATAACAGTCAGCTATATGCCCATAAAACCAGGTAAGAGATATGCCATACAAACCAGGGAAGAAAAACATGTAAATAGCATAATATTCAAATCTGTCCTGGGATACTTCAGTCAAGTTCATTCCATAGTAATCCATCCATTAGTCAGGTAATCGGCAAAGATGCAAAATGATGAGGAATAATCTGGTCCTGAAGAGCTGAGAATTAATGTTTACTCCATAGTTTATAGTGACAGATGTGAACTTCATAACATACAACAAAACCATTCCCATAGAGTAGTTGGTATTTCAAGAAATAGACCAAGTAATGTACATAATCTTAAAGTTACAAGCATAACATAATCTGTGGTAAAGTAAGAAATTTGCAAATGTGGATCAGGAGTCCAAGGAAACTAATGCATGCTTGAAAGGAAGATAATAAAGTGCATAAATATGTTCCTCCAAGGTTCACATTAATATCTAGGGGGTTAATTTGTGAACGATATATGCCAACTCATGCAACCATGCAAAATCCACAATCCCAAGTTACGTCCTACATGTTCTGAAATTTCTATATTTGTATGTAACTAAAGTATTGTTTGCCATTACTTCCAATTTTCAGTTTTTTACAAACTAAAACAATTTCTTTTCTTTTTCAGGCTGAAAACCCAAAACCTGTTTGGTGGTCACTTGGGTTGCATTTGGTGGTGGTGACAGCTGTTGTGGTGGTCAGCAAGTGGTTGATGGTGGGGGAAGTGGTTGACGGATGGTGGGGGAAGTGGCGGCGGCAGTGACAACAGTGGTGCTCACAAGCAGTTTTGTTTTTAAAAGCTTTTGAAATCAGATTTTCAACTTCCACAATTTCTAGACACCGAGAGAGTTCTCAAAAGACAATATCAACCTAGTTGTAAAACACCAATGCTGCTCAATTTCTGTATTTTTTTTTAAAAAAAGTGCAAATTGAAAATGGGATGTCATGCCAAACAGGCCCTTAGTTTGTTTTGTGCAAAATATGCTTATCAGAAATTTAAAAAAAAAAAAAAAAAACCCTAAAAGAATCAGAAAAGAAATCAAAAAGTTGAATTACGAAACAGCAAGAATGGTAAAAAAGTTATTCCATCAAACATATTAGCCAACCAAAGTATCCAACTCTAGTAGCACCAAAGAAAGCTTCCACAAATGATTGCTAGAGAATGTCATGAAAATACTACTGTTGGTGATGGGATGCATCTGGGAGATACTTTCAGGTTCAATCCACTGTGAACACCATCAAGTCAAAACTAGGTAGATCATCAAACTCCATGTGAACTTATGCTTATTCAGCTCAACAAAAACATCCATTTCAACTGAGCCGTAGGAGGCAATGCTTACACCCGAAAGGTATCAGCCATCAACTAACTATAGTAAATGATCAAAAACATCAGGTCAATCAATATTTAGTTGATTATTGCTGTTGCGACACTCGGAAGGCTCATATTTGGCCACTTGTGGCTCACATAAGAAGCCATATATATGTGGTCTGACACTAAAATCTTCCTAAAAAGGGAGTTATCATGACATATAGTGTTTATTTGTGAGAACAACCATTCAGAGGAGAGTTATATATGTACGAAACTGCTGCTGACGACCAGAGAACGAGTTACGAGGACATGAACTGCCTCCTAGAGGAAGTTATTGCTGGAAATAACTTTCACTCTACATCATAAAAATAAAAAAAATAAAAAAATCCATTTGATCCCCTTCGACACATTCAACACAGACACAAACTCTACTACCAAGCATCTATTGCCTTCTATCTTACAATCCTATAGAGTGCCCCTCGTAGAATTCTAGGATCCAAAGTCTTTATTGATGGTGAATGATCTTCCAACCATTAATCGATGCAGCTCCAAAATTCTGCCCAAAGAGCAAAACTTCAATATGCTCGAGCATCAAGTGACCCAGAGCAAATGTTCAACCTATTACTGCATAAATATCAAGAATCCCACAGATCGGAGATTCAACTTGTTCGGATTTGGAGGTAAAGGGAACCATACAATGGAGGACCAACCATCCACATGTAGAGTTCGAGCGATCTATGAAGTTGGTGGTGAACATCTTTTTATCATCGAGATAGCAGCTCGAATCCTGCATATAAGCAAAAAATCAGACTTACTCCTTTTATATGGGATTTGAGTGACAGAACAGGTCATGATTGGAGTTATCTCCCCCTCTTATCATGATTAATTCTTTTCCCTTCATGGCCCGCTTACCTTAGGATTATTACTCTCTTATTAATTTCATTCTTTGTGTATTTGTAAAGACAGCACCGAACCCTGTCTTTTAATTAAATCAAATTCCTGGATCTCGCATGCCAGCATTCTTTCTCGGGAACTACAAAGATTTGTATCTAAAATTTAGTTTGATCCAATACCAGCTGATTGTTTTAGCTGCCCATAGAACATTCTTTCGGTTCAGCCAAGCAACAGACCCCTACATAATGACCAAATGATTCCACTTCTAGCAAGAATTTAACATGATAGTTTACTAGTCCTCATTATGAAATCCCAGAGTCATTTCATGGAGCGGGGGCTACAAGAAATGGAGCAAAACCCTGGTAGCGTGGGGAGAAGATGAGGGGGAAAGAGAAAAGGGGAGAGAATCGAAGGCGGAGAGAGAGTAGGGTGGATACCTGGGACGAAGGTCGATGGAGGCGATCAGCTGGCCCCGGCTTGTGGTCCGGGGACGGAGGTCGGCCGCCGCGGCGCCAGAGGTCGGCAGTCGGCGAATGGAGAGAGGCTCGAACTAGGGTACGGAGGATCGGGGAGTGTGAAGAAACCACGAGGACGGGAGCGCACCGATCAGCAGGCACCCGCGGTGCGGGATTTTTATAATTTTCTATTAACTAAAGTAATAACTATCGGATATCTGAATCTTTAGCCAGCTTTGAAATTGCGGATGGAAGCAACGTGGATATCATCCATTCATACCATTTTTGTATCTGAATTAATTTAAATATAAATAAAATTTAAAAATTTAATTAATATATATATTTATATTTATAAAAAATAAATATATAATTATCATAGATATAAAGCGATAATTATCCAATTCATATCCGAATATTTGAATCGACATATAATCCTATATAATTTTATATATTATTTATTAATTTTTAAAAAATACAATCATATAAATATATTATTAATCTAATTTATTATTTATTTAATAATATCTTTAGTTTTATGATCATGAAGTTTAATTACCTAAGTTACATTCATAATTATATGCATACTTCTAATATCCGAATTATATCCGTATCCATTTAAAATAAATATGGATATAAATTTTTACATCCGAATAATATCTGTATCCGTATTTATATTCATCAAAAAAAATAAATATGGATATGGATATGCTGGTATCTGATCCGTATCCAATCAACTTTATCTGAAATTTGAAAAAAAAAATCTAAAATTCAAATCTGGATTCATATTTGACAATTTTTACGCCAAGTCTTTAAATTAAAAATAATTATTTTTTATCCAAATGCAGATCCATTTGGTTGCAAATTCTATTCAGCAGGATATTATGGACCCACTCCAGCCCTCTCTAAAGGGTCTAGCTTGGCTAGGTTGTGAAGATTGTTTAGAAAAATTTTATATATATTGCTACTATAAGTATCTAGACTAATGTTGGATATCCGCCAATGTGAAGTTTGAGTCTAATTGATGAGGCGCTTCTTTTTGGGTGAATCTGCAATAAAAGTTCATACGTGTCGGATATGCTTCAGTGGGAGATTTTTCGATGCTTAAATTAGTCGAAACTTGAAAAGAGAGAAAAGATAGGAGATGGAAGGGTGACAAAGTTTAGGCACTACTCTTTATAGGTGTGCTTGTTTGCTTACCTTAAGATCCTTTAGTTACCTCTTTATATAGAGATTGAGCTATAGGCTCTTATGCCAAACATCTGATAAACCGTTTAGCTCTAGTTGGCTATTAAGATAGTAGGCTATTAAGATAGAAAATTCATCCACTAATCTGTAGATTATGGTTGTTAGTCATGGGCACCAGTTATGAATTCCATCCATACTCCAGAAGTGGTAGGAGTTTCTAGCAGATTAACCTCGCCGTCGAGGCAGCCTGTGGCTTGAGATCGGCATGACATCAAAGTGTCGCCTCAGTTTGAATCTAAAAGTGAGTGAGCATGAATGAGATCATAATCCTCAGGGATGCATTATCCAATATCTAGGTCAGTTCAGATGAGCTGAAGTTGATATCTATCAGATCGGTATTCTTTTAGCGATGAGATCGGTGGTCATCCAAGGTCGTTGGCACTATCTTTCTTAGGCTGGACTTATAGTGTGGTTCAGGTCATCTCGGTCTCAAGTCAAAATGTCCTAATTGACAAAAAATGACTCATTCGAATGACTCATACTCCAACATATATCTTTTGAGAATAAAAATATTTTAGATTTTCTTCTAACTTTCTTGAAATATTTTGGATTTATAAACTATCAAATATGCATTTGATAATTTTGCTCTAGACTAACAGTTGAATCCATTTATGTTAGACCAAAATTAGGTGTTGCTGTCGATTTCCGATGAGATGATCGACAGTGAGCCGAGTTGTAGCACCTAAGTGCTGGACGGCAGAGAATCTGCAAAATAAATTCACTTGCCGAAAATTATCCGACGGAGATCCTCCGATGCCTAAGTCAGTCGGAGAAAGGGAACAGTAGATAGCCAAAAGCGAGAGCCAAAAGTTTGTGATCAGAATAAAACTTACTAGTCCCCCTTTGCTTACCATTTTATATAAGGCTGGAAGTAGGCTTGAACCGGCTCGAGGCCCATCGAGCCTGGCTGGCTTCGGGTCGAGCTTCGGGCTCTATTTGAAACCATTCAGGTCGGATTTGGACAAAAAAAAATAGGATTCATTTTGCTTTCGGACTAGGCTCGGGCAGACATTTGGTCTGGTCCGGGCCCAAGCCCGAACTTCAGCTCGAATATCTGGCCCAAGCCCAATCTCCTATTCAAATTGGTTTAGCCCGATTACCCAATTGAGTTAGCCTGATTTTAATTAATTGATACTAATTGGTTTAGTCGATTAGATTGAAACCTAAGCCCTCCCAATCCCCGTGTCTCGATCTCCCCGAGTTTCCTCACCAAAAAAAAGGAAAACAAAGCCTTAGGCCCTAGCTCTTGGTCGTTTGGTCCACGGCCACCGGACTGCCATCACAGCCACCGCCTGATCCGAAGCTGGAACAGGAGCTATGATGAAGTCGACGGCAGTAGGGAAGGAATGATGGTGGGGTCGAGCCCGGAGCAAGAGGAGAAGTTGCCGACGTCGGGGCTGGCAAGGCTTTTGGGGGGTGGGGGGAGGAGCTAGGGGCAGAGCGGGGTGGTGCGGTTAAGCTCGATGTTCGTGACGTGAAGCCAGAGCATGGGGCGGCCAGTGAGGGTGGAGGCTCGGGCGAGGGAGGAAGGGGAGCCGTCATCCCCCAAGGTCAATAAGAATAAGAGGGACACGAAGACGTCCAAGTCCAGGGAGAGGCTGCTGACAGCAGCAGAGCGGTGCCTGTCCTCCAGAGGTCACTGTTCAACTACGTATTCTTCCATTGGAAAAAAAGCTTCTATAGGCACCATGGCGGTTGCTGTGGTGGCGGCAACATGGTCGAGAGGGAGGGTGGGGAGGCCTCCGACGGAGGGGACATGGAGGAGGGTTCTGTGCAGCGGCGATAGTCAGGGGAGGACTTGAGGTGGGGCATGGAGGAGTGCCCACCAGTTGTTAATGGAGCTGAGGGCGCACTGGTGACAATGCCGGCGAGTTTTCAGTGGATGTCATGGAGCCTAGTGAAGGCAAGCGAAGGAAGGCGGGGCACTCGGGCTGCCCAATCGGGCTCGGGTAGGGCTCGAGCCGGTTGTTTTCTAAAATAATCGAGCCTAAGCCCTGCCTAAAGCCTGAAATTTTTTGGACCGGGCTCAGTAGGGTAGAGCCGGCCTAGTTCCAATCCTAACTTTATATAAGGTGAAGAAGGTCGTTACCATGTAACTCTCATCCCTGAATATTCGAAACTTGAGATTATGGTATTTACTGGACAGTTACCTTGTTAACCACCATCAAGACTGAGTAATAGGTAGTTCATGGATGACTGTTACCCCCACGATCTAAGTAATTAATACTCATGCCGGATAACCATCGTTTAAGCTCTGGATCTTCGTATTAAGATAGTCGGCATAGCGTCGAGTAAGTCGTCAATCGAATACCGTCTGGATGTCAACGTTGTCGACCAGTCATGGATTGAATGTCGAACTAAGTCGATCAAATATCGAGTTGGACATATCCCACCATCTAAGTAAGCTCAATCCATAATATTATGCATTTAGTTAGATAAAGATGAGGATAAAAGATAGTTGCCATGTACTTAGTTGGAAGGAAGGCGAGGAAGAGAGATAGTTGCTAAGCGACTAGGATCTACCCCAACACTTACCCCAACTTTCAAGTTTGATCTTGTAGCTTTAATCGAAGGAGAGGAGTTAATCGCTGTATGGATCGAGTTGCTTTTTTCAACGAACTTCAGTTATTATTGTCTCGAAAGCTGTGTCCATCGTTTTGTCATTTCATGGAATAAACTGTCGTTTTGTCATTTTGTAAGACGTACAGTGGCTCTGTCGCATCGCAGATCATGCAATAATTAATGCCGCGAGTCGTTCGAAGCAAGCTTCCATAATGATTACGAAGATCAGATGGCTGAATAATAATTCATTGAGCAGTCCGAGTCATCCACATGTTAGTCGGCCATTTATTTGATTTCTTGTCATGCAGATTCAACTTATTTGACAAGATCTCAATGGTGGTGCATTAAAAATCGAGAGAATGGTCGACTGAGATTATTGCCATGTGTCGGAATCTCCAAGGATGTTAAAATTTTTGCATTGATCATAGTCATCGAGTGCATCTATAAATAGGGCTATTTTCCTTCAGATGTTTTTCCAATTCCAGAGTCCTCATCTCCAGTCTAGAGTTCCCATCCTTAATATTGTATAGGATTTGTCTTCCTGAGGGTGTCTTAGGCTCCAATATCATCGGCCTTCTCCTTCCTCGTCATTCCTCCAACTCTTGATTCCTTATTCATCGTCATTGGTTGTTTTCTAAGGTTGAACTTCTTCTCCCCCCCATCTTTTTCAGCTTTTTATGACTTTGCCTTAGAAATTTTTTATCTGGTAAAGAATATGGGGATGAAAATATGGTGAGAGACCTAGGTTCTCGGACTCCAACTGTCTGGAGGGAGACCGAAGATGTTCCTCGAAATGATTCTAAAGACAGTTCTTCTCAGTAGAATCATCCCGATCCTCCAGAGTTGGATGATCAGCTAGCTCCCGAGAATCTTGCTGGGCCTCTCCATGAGAGGTCCGAGTTGTTGAGATCGATCTTGAATGGCTAAGGGGTCATTACTACATCACTAGTCAGTATCGGCTGATGGCGTCCGACGAAGATGGTCGATTGTTCACCCCTTGGATGGCTACATTGCCGTCTATAAGGAGTTTCTTCCTCGAGGCTCTAATTCTCTATTCATTCTTTTTTTGCCAATATCTTTGATTTATACGAGGTAGTTCTTGCTCAACTTACCCCCAACTCCATTTGGATATTATCTTCTTTCATTGTCCTTTATCATCTTTCCATTTCGAATCGAGAATTTTTTTTTTCATGCTCTTTTTAATCCTCGAAAAAGAGAGTGTAATTTTTCAACCCTCGTATCATCGTTAAATTATTATCGGCTTCTTTCTTCCATCCACTAATGAAGAATAGATTCTTTTTCATTGCTACTGACTACCCCTGGGGCTTCAATTGGGTTTGGACTACACCGACCTTTCTCCAAATAAAAATGAAATAGTCCTCGAAGAAGATCGAAGCAGTACAACCTCTAGTTCGGCATCTAGGTTCCTACTCAATGGGAGCTCCCCGAGGAGCAGTCGTTGTATGATGTCGAATTAGTCCGACTAGTTACTTGGATAGATTTCCTTTTTGAATCCTTAGAGTCGTTGATTTTCTTCTTTGCTTGTGGACTAATTTTTTTCATCTTTGACTTGTAGGCATGAGGATCTCGATCGAATCCATTTACTGTGCTGTCAAGAAAAGGTGAGTTCCGACTGATGGACCTTCTCGGGGTCCATGAAGAAACCCTGAGAAGGACCCTCCTCATGGGTCCTAGGAGCACCAGCCGTTGCCGCCGCCCCGAGTTCCTCCATCAGAACGATCTTCGCCGCCACCTCCCATGCCAGTCATTTCTGCCGACGATGATGTCGTCATCATCGAGGCCCCGACCAGCTCATCAGTGCGGTCTAGGCCTTATCGGCTCAAGGTGAGTCAGGTGGCGACTGGGCCACGGGCTGGGGAGATACTGATCGAGCAAAGGTTCCAATGCCCCCTACCTTCACCATCGAATATGGCCCTCGAGTTCTTCCAGGGAGGCCTACATCACGGTCAGAATCACATCAAAACAACTGACAGAGCACTCCAAGACCATCAACTCGTCGGAGAGTTGATAAAGATGGGATGCTACCCGCTGATTGGGAAGAAAGGAAGGCCGTCCAGTCCGGAGATTATCTCGGACGTTAATGTCGGTAAGTTTGCTACTTCTCTTTTCAGTATTTATTTATCATTTCCTTTATCGAACAGTTAACTTAGTAATTTTCCTCTTTCAATTGGTACACGATGCAATAATTTTGTATGAGGGATTGATTGTCTTTGGGCGGCTCAACTCCCAGCTTGAAGATATGGCCCAGACTGCCAATGCTCGGGCCGAAGTCATTAAGGAACTTCTTCACATTGCCAAAGAGTGGGAGAAGAAATACCAAAAAAGAATCGCCCTGCTGGAGACCGAGTTGGCATCTTCTCAGATAAGACCACCATTTGGAGTCCCAATTAAAAAAAAAAAGGAGTTGGACATGCTGAGAGCTTTTCTTCCAGAAGGAGACGAAGTCGATGGAAGCCGCCCTTGAAGAGGAAAGAGGCAAGAGGCAGAATGTCGAGAAAACCACTCAAGAATTGAAGGAACAACTGTTGGCAGTAGAAACTCAGGCCCAGGAGGCAACTTCTCGGGCACTGGCTGAGTTTCAGACATCACAAGAGTTTGAGGATGAAGTCGCAGAAGGCTCCACAGTCACTTACCGACTCAGGTTCGAGGATTGTAAAAAGACTATCATCATATGCAACCCAAGTGGACCTAGGCGGGCTGCAAACAAAGAATGCCCCCAAAGAAGAAGGCTTGGGGAGTGACGAGGAAGCGGGTGATGCAGAAGATGACCTCAGACCCCTTGAACTTTTTGCCTTTTGTTTTGTTTTTTGTTTCTCAGCCATGTACCAAATTATTCTATATTAAATGAAGTCTTTTCCTTCAAATTTGTTTTGTGTAATTGCCTGCGACTCTTCTATGTTTATTTGTTTTACAAAATGACTAAGTAAGATAGTCTGTAGAGAGCTGCAAACTTGCCACTGATAAGATAGACTCAGAAGAAAATTTTTCTATGTTAAATGGTCAATTTTAGTAGAAATCTCATTGAATCAAACATAGTCAATTACCGTAGATCATCCGTCGAATCATAACAGTCGATTATCATAGAACATCTTGTCAAATTGACATATAGTCGATTAGAGAGAATTTCTTTAATTTATTTCGGACCATTCGATCCTTAGTCGGTCGGGTGAAAGCCGACTAACTACCTTAGCTAATCGAATGTTAGTTTTTTATTTTGCTTTTTCATTAATTGGGTGTCAACCAAATAACGTATCATCGGGTACTAGCCGATGATGTAATTATATGGTCGGATGTCAATCACTATGTTATTCAATTAATTACCAAATATGTGAACTAGTCGGCATAAAATTGTAGAAAAAAAATCTTTTAATATATCAGTCAATCTTACTGATAGTAATTCATAGATTTTCGATATTTCAAGTCCAAAAAATTTTCATGCCATCCAAATTCTTGATTTTGTATGCCCTTGGTCTAGTATTGTCAAAATTTTATAGAGACCCTCCCAATTTGAAGATAATTTTTCTTGCTCGATCGGCTTGAAGACTTTAGCTCTTCTAAGACAAGGTCTCCTACTCGAAAGATCTTGGGCTTGACCCGGAGGTTATAATATCAGACTACCCTTTGTTGATATGATGCCATCTTTAGTTGAGTTGTCTCGAGTTTCATCGAGTAAGTCCAAATCAGCTCATCGTTTGTCCAAGTTGGTCAATTCGTCATACTATTCTATTGAAATCGAAGGTAGACTGATTTCTATAGGGATCACAACTTCCGTCCAAATGTCATTTGAAAGAAGTTTCTTGATTGAAATTGAGTAGTTTAATACGATCAAAGGAATTGTAGAGTTCGTCAGTCCACTGTCTTTAGCTTGTCCCAATCTCATTTTCAGACCTTGTAGTATTATCCTATTGGTCACCTTTACTTTTCTATTGGATTGCGATGTCCAATCGATGTGAGTTTATAGATAATGTGATATTTGGCACAAAATCCCTCAAATTGGTGTTGTTGAATTATCGATCGTTGTGGTGATGATTATCCAGATAGACCAAATCGACAAATGATAGATTTTCATAAAAATCTGTAGTTTTTTTTTTGTTATTTGTGCCAGTAGCTTGACTTCTATCCACTTGATAAAATAGTCGTAGCTATCATAATAAACTTTCTTTGTCCATTAGTAAGTGGAAATGGACTGAGTATGTCGACTCTCCATTGATCAAATAGCCAAGATGCCGAAATAGACATGAGATGACTTGACAAAAATCTTTGGATGTTGGCAAATCTCTAGCATTGATTGCAGTTCTGCACTAAGTCGGCTGCATCCTTTTGCGTAGTTAGCCAATAATATCTTTATCGGAGAATTTGTAAGATAACGACTTGCCCTCAGTGATTACCATAAATACTTCATGTATTTTCGAGAGTATAGTTAGCTTTGGAAAGATGAAGATACTTGAACAAGGGCAAGGATATCGATCTTCTACAAAGTTGATTGTCGATCAGCACATACTGAGCCGCTAATCTCTTTATCCGACATGCTTCAACATGATCAACCAGCAAAGTTTTGTCCGCTAAAAATTCAACAAAAGGGTCTATCCAGCTCGGTTCGTGCCTAACTTGGACCTGGTGCAATTCCTTCTCAGCATCGATATAGGATTCTCCAGATGCTCAATGAAGATTTTTCCTAACTCACTGCATTCGGAAGTCGCGAGTCGGGACAAAAATTAGCTTGGGTATTTTCAAGCGAGGGATATGGAAGATCTCAAAATAGTCAAATTTTGCCTGAAGAATCTAAGCTTCTGAAGATACCTGAGTAAGATAGGATCTCGGGCCTCATATTCTCCTTGGTATTGTGCACCACCAATTTAGAGTCGGTGAATACCTTCAGTCATTTCACATCGAGATCTTTGGCTATTTTCAGCCTTGCTATCAAAGTTCATATTTTCTTTGATATTGGAGCCTTGAAACAAATCAAAGAGCATATTTGATCACCATCCCGTCGATGTTGGTTAAAATAAGATCCCCCACAATCTTGGGCATTGGAAGCTCTATCCACATGTAGAATCTATTCTGGTTTGGAGATCTCTTCTTAAATTGTTCCTTAATTTATGATCATTGACTAATGTGCCCTCGACAACAAAGTCGGCAAGTATCTTAGCTTTCATTGAGGATCACAGGATATAAGAAAGGTCAAACTCACTGAGTTGACCGTCAATTTTTCCATTCTCTTGAAGTATTGGCCACTAAGTAATGTTCTCAGAGGGAGATTGGTTGAGATCCTTATCGAATGGGCTGGAAGTAGGGACGCAGTTGCCGAATAGTTATAACAATAGTGAAGACGACTTTTTCAATCTGAGAATATCTTGTTTTCGCTCCATGCAAGACTCGACTTATGTAGTAAATGGATTTCTGTACCTTATTTTCTTCTGAACTAGCACCGAGCTTACGTTTTAGAGATTGTTGCCAAAACATAAACAGCTCCTCACATGTATTCAGCTTTGTCAAAAATGAAGGAAACTTAGATACAGCTTCAAGTCATTAAAAGCCTTCTGACATTCTTTTATCTAGGTGAAGTTTTCATTTGTCTGAGGATTTTAAAAAATGAGAAGCATCGTTCTGCTGATTTGGAAATGAATCGACTGAAGGATGCAATGCATCCCATCAGCCTTTGAATATCCTACCGAGTAGGAAGCTTCATGTCAAGAACTGCCTTAATCTTCTCGGGGTTAGCTTCGATGTCCCATCTTATCACCATGAAATCGAGAAACTTTCCTAAGGTCACCCTAAAGATGACTTGGTCAGGTTTAGCTTCATTTGGTGTCTCCTCAAGGTGTCGAAAGCTTCCACTAGGTCATCGATATAGAGAGAAGCTTCATTTTCTTTACGAGCATGTCGTCATTGTAGACCTTTACATTGCGATCAATTTGATTTTTGAACACTTTGTTGATTAGCCTTTGATATGTGGCTCCGATATTTTTGAGATCGAAAGGTATGACTTTATAACAGTATAAACCTTTATCGGTAATAAACACTATCTTCTCCTCATCCTCGAGTGCCATCCGGATTTTATTACACTCAAAGAAGGTGTCCATAAAGCTTAGTAGCTGATGATCCAAGATAGCATCAACTAGTTAATCAATTCGAAAAAGTGAAAAGCTGTCTTTGGATAGGCTTTATTCAGATTGGTACGGTTGATGCATATCCTCCACTTGCCATTAGCTTTCTTAACCATCATGACATTCGCAAGTCAAGCAAGATAAGTTGCTTCACAAATGAAGTCAGCTGCCAAAAATTTATCGACTTCTTCGTTGATGGCTTTCTATTGCTTGGGAGTAAAACTTTTTTTCTTCTATCTCACCGGCTTGTACTTGGCGTTGACATTTAGTCGATGGACAATCACATCAGAGGGGATGTTCGATACATTGGAGGTAGACCAGACAAAAATATCAGTATTTTTTCTTAGAAAGGTGATAATCTTTTTCTGCAGATCATTGCTTAATGAAGAACCAACTTGAATGGTTTTAGTCGAGCCATCATCGTTGAGAGGCACAGAGATGAGTTGCTCTGCGGGTTCTCCCTGGCTTTCTTCTTCTCTCTGATCCAAGCTGTGATGGGAAGAGCTTCAGTAGACCTCTTTTCCTTAATTACTGTCAAGTAATATTGTCGGCCAGTTGTTGATCTCCTCTCATTTCACCAGTCCCATTCCTCATCAAAGAGCATACGAGCAAATGATATGTTAAAAAATTGTTCGAAGTGTATTTAGTCCAGATCATCCCAATATAACATTGTAGACTGAAAGGACTCGGAGCACGAGGAAGCTAAGTCATATAGTTGTCAAGGTTATTATCTGACAGTAATAGGAAGTTCTATCTCTCTTTCTACTTGATCGAATTGTTAGTAAATCCAATCAAAAGCATGTTGACTGATTTTAGTTAGTTAGTAGAAAGTTGCATTCGGGAGAAAGCATCATAGAATAATATATCAGTGGAGCTTCTATTATCAACAAGATATCGTTTTACCTCATAGTTAGCTATTGTCATGAAAATGATAGTAGCATCATTATGAGGAGTTTGAACTTCTTGTGATCTTCTTCAAAAAAAATAATGTCGTCATCTCCTTGCTAACATTTTGAGGAGCTTTCTAAGTCATCTGTCCCCATAATCTCGATCCTATCGAGATCATGTTGATCATGCCCACCATTGGTTGGGCATGAGTTTCTTCCTTGGGACTGGCTGTGGCTAAGGATCAGCAGGCAGCTGCATAGGTTAGTCCTGTAGGTACTTTTGAGATACCCCACCTAATTAGAGCTTCTATCTCATCCTTTAACTGAATGCATTATTTGGTATCATGACCATGGTACGATAAAATCATAGTAGTGCTTCTTATTGTGAGATGTCGGGTGAGACTTTATTGGTTGGAGTTGTCGGAGGTAACTCTCTCCTTCTATCTTCATAAGGATCTGTGCATGAGTAGTAAGAGGGTGTAAGAGTCATACTTTCGCCGAAGTTCTTCAACTTTGGATTTGTCGGAGAGGTGGATCCTCTCTCTCAACATGAGTTTTATTAGGCTTGCGGGGGTTTCATTCTTCGTCATCTTCTTCTGACCTTTGCCTTCGGATTGGCGTCAGCCAGTTGCACCCTCTTCAGTGTGAATATATTTTTATGCGTGCTCAAGAAACTCGATATAGGACCAGAGAAGTATTTTGTCCAAAGAATAAGTAAACCTAGAGCTTCGTAACCCCCTCTTCATGGCCGAAATGGTCATCGTTTTATTGAGGTTCCGGACCTCTAAGGTGGCAGCATTGAAACGCACCACAAAATCTCTTAAAGATTCTCCGCCTTGCTGCTTAATGAAGAAGAGACTATCGGAAGTTCGTGGCATTCTTCTATTGGTGCTAAAGTGCACCATAAAGAGTTGTGCGAACTGCTCGAATGATCAGATACTCTTGATTGAATCTCAAAATATCAGGCTCGAACAGTCTTTCGAGAGTAATCAGGAAGACAACACAAAGAAGACGTCAGACGCCCCTTAGAGAAGCATGAGAGCCTTATAGGTCTCAAGATAGTCGAGTGGGTCGTGGAGCTGTCGAACGACTCGATCTGTGGCATCTTAAATCAACTAAAGATCGGCTCATCTAGAATTCATCGGAAGAAAGGTGGATGAGTATTGATGCTGAGTACATCGATAGAATCTCGATTATTTATTTAGAGCTGATCCAGTCGGCGATCAAGCTCCTTTAGCTTATGGTGTATTCATCCAATCGTCTCTGAGATTTGTCAGGATGCTGAGAATATCCTGAGGTAGAGCCTTCCCTAGAAGAGCTCGATGGAGATGTCTCTTCTCCTTCTGAGAGGCTCGCCGAGGGAAGGAGATCGACGATCCTCGATGTGATCACCCGGCCCAATTGGGCCTAGAATCAATCCACAGCCCAGAAAAAAAAAAAAAGGGGAAACAGAGGAGAAGACTCCCGAAGGGAGTCTTCTTTTTCCTCTCACCGGCTCCCAATCGGAGTCGGAGAGCCTCCCCCTCCGGCTCTATTTAAGGAGGAGAATCCTCCTCTCTCCTCTCACCGAAGATTCGAGACCTAGTCGGTGGCAATCGCCGGAAAACCACCGCGGAGACCATCCCTGTGCCATCCTTTTTGCTCGCCGGAAAAGCCTCGCCGGTGTCGAAGGTGAGCCTCTCCCCTTCCTCTCTTCTCCTCCTTTCTCCCCATGCCCGTGTGCACGATCGCCGGCGACCGGAGTCGTCGGATTTCTTGGAGAAAGGGATTCGGTCCCTTTTGAATGTGTGGGCATCGGTGGCCGCCACCGGCTTGGCCTTCCTCTTGCCGCAAGGTCGCCCCTCCTCCTGCCGACGGCCGCCCATACCGGTTGCACCGTCGGTCGGTCGGCCAACTGGGAATTGTGAGATCCCTTGTTTCGGCTCAATGGAAGCCCGGGAAGAAGAAAAGAAAAAGGAAGAAGAAGAAGAAAAGAAAAGAAAAGAAAAAAAAAAGAAAAAAGAAAAGAAAAAAAAATATAATAATAAAAAATATATGTGAGAGAAAGTTTCTCTCATCTCTCTCTTAAGTCTTTCTCTCTCTAGAATTAGACTTTCTCTCTTTACATTCTCTCTCCATTTTCTCTATCTAGATTTTCTCTCTATTTTCTCTCTCTAGACCTTTTATCTCTTTTTATGGATTTCGTCTCTCTAGGGTCATTCTCTCTCTGATTGCATCACAAACCCTAGGATAAACTTGAGATGAAAATATGATGATCTGAGACTGCTCCAAAATTCGTGCAGTAGATTAGATCTTGATCCGATCCTTCTTCGAAATTGATAACATCGATTATGGTTAATCCATATTAAGTCATCCTGATATAACCTCTGATGATCTCAATCATGATTGTCACTTTTGAAGGATACGAAGATTCTCTCTCCACTTTCTCTCTCTACTTTCTCTCTCATGACCAACTTTCTCTCTCTAAAAAAGGTCTATGAATCCTATATCGAGTTATGCCTTCATCTTTTAGAAGCTCATATTGACTCTAACAAGATGATCCGAAGTTGCTTTGATATCCGTACTGTATGTCAACCTCATTTGATCATATCAAGGATCTTTCAAATTCATTATTAAAGAATCCTATTGATTGATCTTGACCTTAATTCGATCTGTGCTTCACGATTTCTTGATCAAGTCACTTAAATCTGACCCTCAGATCAGAGATCCTGAATTGCCCTCGTATCTGGATGGACCGACACATCCGGATAATAATCCTCTTTCCTTATGATTTAATCTTATTATATTTATGGAATAAAAATTGATGATGATTTGATATTTTAAATAGGATTAGCTGATTCTTTTAACGAAGTCTGAAGATCTAAGATGAACGAGGTAAGTAGATCTTATGCTCCTTATTTATTTTTAAATGATCATATTTTTATGCAAAGAATTGCTATTGATGAAATCATAAAATAAGGATCGGCATATGTGATATGAAAAGTATGTTTTATTATGAGCATTGATTTCATGAATATATCTTATGAAAATAGCATGATTATGAAGCATGAATTTCATTATTTTTTCATCTATGTATATGTATGCTTTAAGAAAAAGATATAATGATTTCAAAGGCTCTCAGATGGCTATGAATGAATTTCTTCGGGAAGGTCGACATCCGGAGCTAGCATCCACACGAAACATGGCCCTGCCAGCGGATATAAAGTTAGCACATGAATTAAGAACTCTGTCGATTAAGAAACATGGCCCTGTCACGGGTATAATAGTGACCTTAGCATGAATATCTGTGAGCAATGTTTTAAAACATGACATGAATACATGATGAAAATGATTTACGATTCATGATTGTGAAATATACATGATTTATGCATGCATGATGAGTTTATAACTTGTTTTGTTATATGCTCTATGAAATACTTTATTTTGTATTATCTGTTATTTTCTAAATATTACATTATCATGAAAAACTTATGCTTGATCCGATAAGGAAGCGCAAGTTTTACTTACTGGGCTAGTGTAGCTCATATTCTTTTTATTTTCTTTTTGTTTGAACAGAGAAATAAGGTTAGGATCAGCAAAAAGAATTCAAGCTTGAAGATCGGCATAGCAAGCTGAAAAATTTGACAACAGAAGTTTAATTTATTTTATAATTATGAATTTATGTTATTTATGAATGTTGAGATCGGGTTAGTACTTGCTTTTGGATTTAGATGCTCTGAACTAATATTGGTTCGATTATTTGATGAATAATAGAATTGAATTTTTTATTTGACGGATTTTAGATGATTATGATGGATTGGCTTCGTGTTATCGTAGGCTCCATCCCTCGGTAGCATGGCCGTATTATGTCCTGGATTTGGGGCGTGACACTCGAGATCAACAAGTGGAGCGTGTCAGGAGTCAGGGCGAATGGAGTATTGGATAGGTCGATGACTCATCTGATGAGAGTGTCGAGTTGAGTGACAGAATAGAGAACGGGGCCGACGGCTATGCCTAGAGGGCACATCCCATGGTGTCGGTTCCTCTGGCCACCACCGCCGCTGCTACTGCTATTCCACAGTCTGCTGGAGACTGTGAACAGCATCTGTGAGTATCTTCGCCTGCTGCACCAAGGCAGCAAACTACGTTGATCTACGATGATCATCGAACATAAAGTACTGGGCTCTGCGTGGGTCGTTGGAGGTGCGTCACAGTGCGATGAGCGTCGAGCAAAACTGGTGGAGCATTGTACGCTCTCGTCTTAGCCATAGTGGTTCGTATAGAGGGGTATATTCTTTCTTTCTCTCCTACTTGGCGTGCCAAACTGTTGCTACCAATCTCCAAAAAATGGTCGGCAATGTGCCAATAGCCCTGAGTGCTAGGCGGCAAGAATCTACAAAACAAAGTCCACTTGCCGAAGTTGTCCGACGGGGGATTTCCGATGCCTATGTCGGAGAAAGAGAAAGTAGATAGCCAAAAATGAGAGTGAAAAGTTTGTGATCAGAATAAAACTTACCTAGTCTCCCTTTACTTACCACTTTATATAAGACGAAGAAGGTCGTTATCACGTAACTCTTGTCCCTAAATATTCGAAATGCAGAGATTATGGCATTTACTGGATGGTTACCTCATTAACTGCCATAAGACCAGTAATGGATAGTTCATGGATGACTGTTATGCCCCACAATCGTGAGTAATTAATACTCATGCTGGATAACTGTTGTTTGATCCCCGGATCTTTAGGATTAAGATAGTCGGTATAACACTGAGTAAATCGTCGGTCGGACACCGTCTGGATATCGAATATTGTCAGCTAGTCATAGATTGAACGTCGAACTAAGTCATTAAATACCACTTGGACATATCCTGTCATCTAAATCGGCTCGATCCATAATATTACACACTTAGTCGGGAGGAAGATGATGACAAAAGATAGTCGCCATGCACTTAATCGGAAGGAAAATGAGGAAGAGAGATAGTCGGCTAAGCGATAGGATCTATCTTAACACTAGGTTAATGGAATTCTTAGAGAAACAAAATAATATTGTTAAGGACATATCATCCACTTCCTTGATCATCCAGATCTCAATTTATCTCTTTCATTTCCATTGATCCTCACACTATGTCCATCCCTGGTCTCCTTCACCCAAATCACATTCACCGAAACACCGTTACAAGCAGCTTATTTTATTTTGATTTTCCATTTCAGCAAGGACAACCACCTCTCCACTTACCAGTCTCACTCCATTTCCATCATTGTCTCCTCTCATTTCTCATAGTACATCTCTCCTCATGGTAGCTTTCAAATAGTCACCCAATTCTAATTTGAAAATTTGCTAGAATATTTTTTTTCATATGTCTAATTTAATCTATTTTTATCAAAAAAATTTTCTTTTCCCACCTATTGAACTCCTCAAGTTTGACAAAGATTTTAGCTTGCATGGTACCAAATATAGACGATACAGGTAGGCCCTTGTCCAACTCTTGTTTATATCCCTGTGTTTTGATTTCTCAGCCTCCAATCTTCTTCTTCTTCTTCTTCTTCAAATAAGGTTGTAACATCTTGGGTCTATTGTATTTTCTTTTGGTACCATAACTCATTATAATATACCCAAAAATTGTGTATGTGTATATAAAATAATGGCATGATTCTAAATAAATTAGAAATTGGGTTCCAATGATCAGACTGTTCGAGTTAGACATTGTTTTCCTGTTGGTAGGTCAAGTTAGTTTCGGATGGCTGATTGTCGATCGGTTCTCAAACCTAATTTGGAGTACATATTCGTTGCAACGTGATACTGCATCAAATTTGTAATAAACCAATCAAAAGTCAGAAATTGAAGGGACAGTATGGATATCATCATGAAAATCGATGAAATACACAGTAATCAATGAAATGTAAGCATTCTCATTGAGCTGTGATAAATTTGATGTGGTATCACCATTGCAACAAATATTTACTTTAATTTGGCTTTAGGCCGAATATTTTTGAATTTTGATATTTTTATGCCCTACTTTAATATATGATCGGCTCTACGGGTAGAGGTGGCAATCGGATCGAGTCGATATACAGATCGATCAAAAAATTCTGAATCGAACCCGACCTGTTTAAATAAACAGATCAAACTTTAAAATCCGAACCCGACCTATTTAATAAGCGGATAACCTGACCCGACCTGTTTACAACCCGATTATAATCAATTAAAAAATAATAAAATCCAACCCATTTATAATCTATTTAAAAAAATAAAAAAAATAAAAACTGCTGGCCTCCGCCAGACCGCCTTCGCCGTATCTCCGCCCATCGCCCTCACCGCATCTCCACCCAACTATGCTCTTGCCACCTTCGCTTCGCTCGATCGAAACTCTCTTGGCTGCTTCGGCTCTGGCGCTCTATTTCGAACTCTCCGCCCCTCCACCGAGCTCTCGACCACCACCACATGGGCATAATGGACCACGGCGACGCCGTCCACTGGGCGCTGGCCGTTGGAGCAGGAGCAGAGGAAGCAGACGGCGTGCATGGTGGCGAAGTGGGTGGAGAGGGGAAGACCGTTGTCACCGAGAAGGGAGAGGAGGGAGCAAAGTTGGAAAAGAGATTTGACGGCGGTGCAGGTGGTGGCGTTGGGGAGCACCTCCGGTCAACGCCCCACCACCTCCTTCACCTCCGATTCCTTCACTCTGGCAAGTGGCAAGCCCGACCGAAGTGTCAACTTAGCCTTGACAGTCTCCAAACAACGGCTACAAGAAGAAAGAAAAGGAGGGAAGAATACGGAAAACCCTAGCCACGGGACCTAGGGTATTGGCGAGATATAAGGGGTAGCCGGAGGAGGTGGAGGTGCGGACGGGGAGATCGGATGGTGAAGCCACATCCTGCCACAACGTGTTGGATGGTGCGGTGGGTCGCTGGAGGAGGCAGAGGCACTCATGGGAGGGATTTGGGGAAGGAAGGCACAAGGAGAATTTTGGAGAGACGGAAGGTAGCTTTTGGGACTCTCGATGGCCATGTCTAAAATTTATGGAGTACCGTGAATCTGCATTCAAATGAACGTCTTAAATTTTATCACAGATCCATATTTTAAATATTTTAAATAAAAATTATAAATAGATCAAATAGGTTGGATGGATTGAAAAATTTAAATCTAAATTTAATTTATTTAATAAATAAATTAAATAATTTATTTATTTATAATTTAAATTTATTAATTTAAATTTAAATTTATTTATAATAAATTGAATATAAATTGAATTGATGGATCTAATCTTTTTTGCCATCTCTATATACGGACAAGCCAGGGAGTTTTACTGTATCTATATATTCTCAATTCAACCCCATCCACCTCTTATCTCAGTACAACCCGATCCGGTCAACTGGACGTTCTTCGCATCTCCTCGTTCCGACCGTGCGGTGAGAAGCAAAGGTCTCCGTCCCCCCTCATCCGTGGCGATCGGGCGATTAGGGCTAGGGTTAGTTTTGCGTCAGGGTTTTTTTTTTTTTCGATCCAGTCCTTCTAACCCACGATCCCTTCATCCTCCTCGTTCTGCGGTCCGATCCAAACCAATCCAGTTCGTTCTTCCCCCTCTTATATTCTCAAACATCACTCTGAATCTTGATCGAATGTTTTATTCAAGCATTTGCAATCTAGGGTTATGGATCGATCCCTTTGTTTCTTTTAGTGATTTTTGTCATCTTAGGGCGCTTGATACCTTAATTTTCAGCGGATGGATCGCTCATCCTGCTGCAATTTGTTTCCTTTTGGTTATATTCTACATTCTTTTAAGGTTTTTATGCGAAGTTCTATTTCTTTCGGCCAATTTTGATATGTTTCTTTCTTCCTTTTTTCCTTCTAGATGGATTGGGAAGGACAGAAGCGCTCGGAGATTTTTATGCTGATTTCGCTGGTAGTCTTCGGCGTTGTTGCTTTCGGAGTCGGGTATGCGATCGGCTCCTTCCAGATTATGATGCTTATCTATGGTTCTGGAGTTGTCCTGACTGCATTGATTACGGTACCCAATTGGCCCTTTTTCAATCGCCACCCGCTGAAATGGTTGGACCCGAGCGAGGCCGATCGCCACCCGAAGCCGCAGGTGAACACTGCAGCTCCGAAGAAGAAGGCATCCAAGCAAAAGTAGAAGTAGGTCTTGTTATAGCTTTCAGAATTTTTTCAGGGCTTTCCATTGTTGCTGTCCTATTGATGGGGCAAACTTTAGTATTGCTGGGTGTTTCTGATGGTGGAAGTATTGGTTTGTCGGTGTTTCTGAAGTAGTTTTAGGATTATGAGATATTACTCCCATAATGACTAAATGAAAGATAAACTTAGAAAAAAAGGAACAACTTGTTCATATTCTTGCTCTTTTTACCCCCATCCTTTCTTACATTATTTCTTTGAATAGTTTGACATGCTAGAAAATTTATTGACTGAGATTTATCCATTGCGTTATTTTTTACATGGGCGGATACGCTGTTCTGGAGGAAAAAAAATAACACACACACTTATTATTTCTTTAATCAACTGAAAATAGTTTGCTGGTTATGTAGCAACAACTCCTTTTAGGAACTGACTTTTTAAATTGCATAAGAGCATATTCGTTGCCCCCTTTCATGGTAGATGAAAATGATTGAGTTTGTATATGTTAGTTTGTCTGTAATGTATTAGTGCATTATCATGGTGCCATGAGTCCAGCATTGTCATTGAATATTGCATTTCTTTTAGGAGTTGAGGAAAGAGTTATACATGATGTCTATGTTAGCCTTTTCAGGATTATCACATATATAACAACGACAAGTTTATATATATATATAGACACACACACACACACACACAGAGATATATATTGGGTTGGGAAAATTTGTTGGTTCTTCATCTCTTACCCTAATGATGAATCTGAAGTTGAGATTTTACTGAGGAACATGTTGCCCTTCATCTGAGTAGCAATGGAGATTGGAGTCTTAGTGTGGTCTAACAAGAAAGAACAATTCAAGCAGGGTAATGTCTTTTGAGTCTTTCTGATTAAAGAAATACAAGTACATAGGACCAGGAGATACCTTTTTGTTTGAACAGTCATATGATCGATGACTATGCTATTGCATCTGCTATGTACCCCTCAGTGTCCATTTTTAGGGAGCTCAGGTGCTATCTTGTTGTATTTTGTTGTTCTTGTGTTAATAACATGTATTTACCATTACTATAATCATCAGGCATAATTTTATGTTATGAACCCACCAAAAAGATTAAACAGGGTTCTTTTTTGAGCACGCATGTTTAAGATATTCATAGCCTTAACAATAAAATCTTTCTACCTAGTAGAAGACATTATTTGTTGTTTCCTATTTTTTTCTCTATATTTTTACTCTTTGCAACAAAATACATTGTATAAAATGTGAATGCATATAGAAGCTATACGCTCGTGTGTAGGAAAATTTGACATTTACCAATGCGGTATTTGATGTTGCTGTTCTGCAAGTTTAGGTTATGTAATATGCTTTCTTTGTGGAGGCAAAAGTCTAAAAGTATCTTGTCTATTCTATGCTCTTATTTTTCACTAGAATATTGTGGTGTTAACAGTGTTTTATTTGTCAACATGTTAAAGTAAGCAAGACTAACTTTGGAAAATTTCAAGTGCTATTGTGCTATGTTTGAGTTTCCAAAATGCTGGCATGCTGGAAGTAAGCAAAAATTTAGGTGTTGTTTGCCGTCACTTTCACTTTTCTATATTCAAAAATAGAAAAAATAAGAGTTCATTTCTACTTTTTAAATTTTTAAAATATTAACATGTTTGGTATGGTCAATTATTTTTAAAAACATAGATATGATCATGTGGTGATAGCAGTGGTGAAGGTAGTGAGTAAACATAGTGGAGGCAGCGATTGTATTGGTGGTGGTGGACACGGGGATGATGGCAGCAGAGGGGGTTGTGGAGATTTTGGTGTAGTAGAGGCGGTGATGATAATGGCCGTGGTGTGGTGGAAGCAATGCGGTTTGTGGTGGAGGCGGCGGCAAAAGTGATGTCAAACAGGCCCATAACTTGTGGAAAATTTCAAGTGTTGTTTTGTCATATTTGAGTTTCCAAAAGTGTTGGCACATTGGAATTTGAAAACTTAATTATCTAGGTGATAAAGATATGAGCACTTATTGAAAGCTAACTTCCAGCTTATGACTTTTCAGTTATAAACTCTCTCAATAAATTAACAATTTGCTCAAAGTTTGAAATAATATTAAAGAAGGAACTTGGCTTGTTTAAGGACAACTTCAGGTTGCCTTCCTGTAGTTTGCTCAAAGTGGGCTTTAGCATTTGAGGAAGCAGTATCTAGTATGACTTTTCGGTTATGGACACATGCACACGCACGCTAGTCAGCTGAATCATTTCAGAAGTACAGATCACAACCATCAATATTTTACTGCTGCCTGTTGCTGCTGAATAGATCTTCATCTTTTTTTCAGTAGTTTTTTCTAGTTGTCTTCTTGTATTTGGGAAACTTAATCCTTATGTTATGAATTATTTGAACACAAATTTTTGTAGGAATGTGCAGATTGGATTATAATTATGAGTTTGTCTTTTAGCTAATTAAAGTATGGTAATTTTTGCTCAAAATAAAGACATGTTAGATTTGAGTTTCTTGGCACATTGCTTGGCTGCCCAAATTTATGCCTTGACTGCTATATAGTTAGTGTGACCTTGTGGGTCTTTTTTTATAACCCCACTTCTTTTGCAAGTTGAGCTCTGTTCTTCTGTTGTTATCATCCTAGATTTCGGCTTTCCAATCTGTTGCTACCTTCCTAGATCCAAACTTCCCAATCGAAGTTCTCCATATCAGCATTCTCTGTGATTCTCTTGATTAGCTGTCCTAGGTCCAAACTTCATACTCAATATTGCTTCCCTAGGCTATTACTCTTGATTTATCGTCTTTCCAGTTCTAGCACCTGAAGATCATCCTATGGCATGCGTGCCTGCATGCACTTGCCCGCACGCTGGCATGCTTGCACTCGTGCACGCACACATGCAAACACATGCACTTGCACACTTATGCGCATGAGCATATGCGGTCATGCATGTGCACATGCATGCACACATGTAGAATGAAAATCTATACTGTGTCACAAAATTTCCCAAGGTTCAAAATGCTTGCGAGGCCAAAAAAAAAAATTCATAGATTTGAAAATCTCTTGTTTCAATAAATATATAGCAGTTGCTTTATTTACATGTACCTGAAAAAGGACAAGGGCATGCAAATACTAGGTATTAGATGTGTCAATAGAATGTTTCTATCTTTTTCTGTAAGTGCATTTTATGTAATTTCACAGTGCAAATCTCTCAGTTTCAACCCTCTTTTGCATTCTTACAGAAAAAAAAAACCACCTTTGCATTGCAATCCTACCTGTAACAAGAAGGGCCTTTGATAGGCTCAGATCCATAACCTCGTAAATGAAGCAACAACATAGAAAATCCCTTGCCTGAGGCATGAGAGAGAGAAGGGATAAAGGATCAATCCATGTTGCCACTCACAGCAAAAAGGGTTCACAGCGCCTGTAGTTTAACATCAGAGGAAAGGAGCAATGACAAGAACCTGGTGGTCTTCAACTTCTAAATTACTATTGGGATATACCGACTGATATACCGACTGACACCGACGTCGACTCACCAACGGATCCCGATGCCGACCCATCCTCGAGATAGACCGACCGACTTTGCCCGTCTGACCACGGACGACACCGACAGTAACTGCTGATGATGTCCTGTCCGAGCGTGTCGGCCAAACAGCCCAACACTACCTCCGATCACCCGAAGCCGATCCTGTATCGTCGACCTCCTGTCGGGTGGGACATCGCCGACTCCTTATCGGGTTGGACAACCGACGCCCGACTTCTACAGACCCTTCTAGACGCCGACTGTGCTTCCGAGTCACCGTCCGATAGCCAAATCCCGATATATAGTCGGTCGGCCCCTCTCAAAAACGCCGAACGAATGGCATGGACTGCAATCCTGTCAAGGACAGGCCGTACAACCGTCAGGAGGTGTTGTCCTGCCAGGAACCTGGGGCGCTGTCCTGCCAAGGACGCGAATTAATTCCTAGGACCTGTCAGTCCGTCGACGACATGACAACCTCCGACGATTTGACAACTCTTCAGTTGTCTACATCACCGACGGCGGGACCATATCACCTCCTACTATAAAACGATGTAAGGCAGCAGCTTACAGGGGCGCTCTCCCTCCCTCCATCGCTGAGTCTCCTGATTCCTCTCTACTGTTGCCTAGTCTCCTCTCTGACTTGACCGTCGGAGGGTCCCCACCGGAGGCATCTCCGATCAGTGTGGACTTTCCTTTGCAGGTGCTCGTTCCCGACGATCAGACGACGAGGGGATTGGCCGCAACAGGTTTGGCGCGCCAGGAAGGGGGGTCGTTGTGATTGGTGGAGGAGGAGCACACGACCTCCACAGAGTTCGAAGAATCTTTTCGAGATGACAAGAACCAGGGCTCAGCGGTTGAGAGCCACCGGATTGGCGAGGCATTCTTCCCGCCGGAAAGAAGCCTCTCCACCACTCCCCGCGGCGGAGCCTAGCTCTCCCCATCCCGTGGTGACCACGGAGGCGCAGATCGCGACGATCGTGCGGCAGATGACTATGTTGGTGGACGTGGTCAAAAGCCTTCAACAACCCACTCGTTTGCCGCATTCGCCGGCGGAGCAACCGGCGGCAAACCCGATGCCGTCCAGGGGCAGCCGCCGACGCCCGCGTCGATCTCCGTCTCCTCCTCAAGAGCAGCTGTCCCGCATTCCCATCGAGAGGGAGAGAGGCCGCCACGGCGCGACATCCACCGGTCCCAACGCCCCTCTCCTTCCCAGCTCGAGCGAGCAAGGAAGAAGAAGCGGTCGCGGACACCGTCTGCCTCCCTCTCGAATTCGTCGGGAGATTCGACTCCTGGTTCATACTCCATCGGCTCGTCCAGCTCCAGGTGGACGATCAGAAGTCTTCGAACGACGTTGACTTCCAGACCGCCCAACCCCTTTCCTGATTCATACTCGACGAACCGATCTTCAGTCGGTTCAAGATGCCACACGTGGAGCCTTACGACGGCTCTGCCGACCCTGTCGACCATCTAGAGAGCTACAAGGCTCTCATGACGATCCAAGGAGCGATCGACGTCCTCCTCTACATCGGCTTCCCCGCCACGCTTTGCAAAGCCGCCAGGGCTTGGTACTCTGACCTTCGCTCCAGGAGTATCCACTCCTTCGGACAGCTCGAGCATTCTTTCGTGGCCCATTTCAGCACCAGCCGGAAACCGTCACGAATCTCGAACAGCCTTTTCTCCCTCAAACAGGGAGAAAACGAGATGCTCCGATATTTCGTGATGCGATTTAACGCGGCCACGCTTGAGGTTCGGGACCTCAACGAAGATATGGCTATCTCGACCATAAAACGGGGGCTGAGGGCGTCCCGATTCACATACTCCTTGGACAAGATCCTTCTCCGAACATACGCTGAACTGTTGGAATACGCATACAAATATATGCGCGCAGACGAAGGAGCTTCCAACCGACGCCTGACCGAGACCAAGGGCCCGAAGGAAAAGCGAAGGAAAGGTCGGGCCCCTGCCGAGCTTAGCAAGCCTCCGACCGACAAACGGGTCTCGCCCTGACAGCCGAGCCCGAGATCTCCCCGACGGCCGAGCCCGAGACCTCCTCGACGGCGGAGTCTGAGGCCGATGCATCGCAGGTATGACTCCTATACTCCTCTTTCTGCTCCTCGTGCGCAGATCTTAATGGAGATCGTAGGAGAAGAATATCTGCGGCAACCTCCGCCTTTGAAGGTAAAAGGCCTCGACCGACGAAAGTACTGTCGATTCCATCGGAGCCACGGCCACAACACGGAGCAGTGCATCCAGCTCAAAGATGAGATTGAGGCCCTCATACGACGAGGGTACCTCGAAAATTCCGACGGAGCCTGCCGACTCAACCCATCCCCGATCGACGACCCCAACCGATTGAGGAAGCGGCGAACAACCAACCAACGGCCGGGATCATCAACATGATCTCCAAACGAGCGGATCGGGGGACGACTGCTACAGGGGAGTCGACGAAAAAGCTGCGCCAGGATAATGTAATCACCTTTACGGATGAAGATGCCCGGGGAATCCAAACTCCCCATGATGACGCTGTTGTTGTCTCGACAACAATAGCTAATTATGATGTAAAAAGAATTCTCGTCGATAATGGAAGTTCGACCAATATTTTGTTCTACTCAACTTTCTCCCGAATGCGACTATCTACCGATTGGCTCAAGAGAATCTCTACGCCCCTGGTAGGTTTCATTGGAGACGCCGTCGCAGTAGAAGGAGAAATTATCCTCTCTGTGACGGCTGGAACCGAACCACAATAAAGCACCGTCCATTTAACTTTCACGGTCGTCCAAGTGTCTTCGGCTTACAACGCCATACTTGGAAGACCCAGACTAAATGCCTTCAGAGCGATAGTCTCGACGTATCATCTGCTGGTCCGATTTCCGACTAAAAATGGAGTTGGAGAAATGTGCGGGGACCAACAACTCGCCCGGCAATGCTTCCAAATCTCGACTCAGAGCGACGTGCGGGAGGGTTCCCTGCCGATCGACAAGCTGGATCAACGGGAAGAACAGGAATGGAGTGAACCGACTGAGCAACTAGCTTCCATCCCAATAACAGAAAATCCCGAACGAGTAGTCAGGGTCGGATCGCAATTATCTGACCCAGGCGATGACAGCTCATAGAGCTGTTGAAGGCCAATGCCGACGTATTCGCTTGGTCGGCAGCGGATATGATCGGCATCCCCCCGAAAACAATGACCCACCGACTCAACATCAACCCTGGCATGCGGCCGGTGAGACAGAAGAAGCGGTCTTTTGCTCCTGAAAGGCAGAAGGCCATCGACGAAGAAGTAGACAAGCTACTCGAGGTGGGCTTCATCAGAGAGACCACGTATCCCGATTGGCTCGCCAATATCATCATGGTGAAGAAAACCAGCGGAAAGTGGAGGATCTGCATCGACTACACCGACTTGAATCGGGCCTGTCCGAAGGACAGCTTCCCACTTCCGAAGATCGACCAGCTGGTGGACGCGACGTCCGGCTATCGACTGCTCAGCTTCATGGACGCCTTCGTCGGATACAACCAGATCCGGACGGTGTCCGAGGACGAGGAGTATACGGCTTTCGTGACCGCCAAGGGCCTTTACTGCTACAGAGTAATGCCCTTCGATCTGAAGAACGCTGGAGCTACCTACCAGCGACTCGTTAATAAGGTTTTCAAAGACCAAATCGGACGCAACATGGAGGTGTACGTAGACGACATGCTGGTAAAGAGTGCGCAAACTTCAAATCACGTGCAAGATCTTGAAGAAACCTTCCACACTCTACGACGACATCGGATGAAGCTGAACCCGACTAAGTGCGCCTTCGGGGTGACCTAGGGGAAGTTTCTCGATTTCCTTGTTTCGCAACGAGGAATCGAGGCCAACCCCGAGAAGATCAAAGCAATCATCGACATGCGACATCCGGACATTAAAAAGGAGGTGCAGCAACTCAACGGAAGGATCATCGCGCTCAGCCGATTCATTTCTCGGTCGGCCGAGAGATGCCTCCCGTTCTTCAAAACCCTGAGACAGGCAAAGCACTTCTCTTAGCCGGACGAGTGCCGACGGGCCTTCGAGGAATTGAAAAAATATTTGACTTCTCCGCCCCTGCTTGTGAGGCCGGAGGTCGGGGAAACGCTGTATCTTTACTTGGCTACCTCCTCAGAGGCAGTTAGCTCGGTGCTCGTCCGAGAGAACGAGAACCGAGTTCACCAACCAATATATTACATCAGCAAAGTACTCCACGAAGGCGAAATTCGATACTCAAAGGCAGAGAAAATGATATTTGCCCTGATCATTTTAGCACAGCGGCTCCGTCCATACTTCCAGGCGCATGCTATCATGGTTCTCACCGACCAACTCCTGAGAGCGATCCTGCACTGCCCTGACACATCAGGACAGTTGGCGAAGTGGGCTGTGAGACTGAGCGAGTTCGACATTCAGTACCGATCGCGACCTGCTCTGAAAGTCCAAGTTCTGGCCGACTTTGTTGCGGAGTGCCCGACGACGACCGAGCGTCGAAAGAGGGGAGCCCCGAAGAGGTTGGGACCTCCGAATATGACCCCGATTCAACCTGGGTGTTGCACATCGATGGAGCTTCCAACGCTCGAGGAAGCGGGCCGGGTTCCTGCTCACCAACTCAGAGGGAGTGGTTGCCGAGCACGTCCTCCGATTCGACTTCAAGACCTCCAATAATCAAGCCGAATATGAGGCGCTCATCGCGGGCTTGGGGTTGGCACAGAAGCTCGGGGTTGAAAGCCTCAAAGTCTTCTCCGACTCTCAACTGATTGTTGGGCAGGTCAAAGGCAAATTCGAAGCGCGGGATCCGACCATGACCAAATATCACCAGAAAGTAAGAGATCTCGTAGCGCCCTTCAAGTACTTCAAGATCTTCCACATTCCTAGGGCGAAAAACGCTCGGGCCGACGCATTCTCCAGGCTCGCGACATCCGACTACGGCACTTTGGGCCGGACACTCGTAGAAAGTCTCGAGCAACCAAGCATCGACAAGACTGAGGAGGTGTTACAACTGGCGATCGAGTCGAGCTGGATGGATCCGATCGTTCAGTACCTGACCGACGGAACTAGCCCCGAAGACCCCGCGGAAGCCAAACGACTCCGGTGGGCAGCTTCCCAATATGTGATGGTGGACGGCCGACTCTACAAAAGTCGTTCTCTCTTCCCTTGCTGAGGTGTCTGGGGCCAACCGACGCGGACTATGCACTCAGAGAAGTGCATGAAGGGATCTGCGGTAATCACTTAGGGGGCAAATCTTGACCTACAAAATCCTACGACAGGGTTACTACTGGTCCATCATGAAGAAGGACGTGGCTGAGTTGGTTCGGAGGTGCGAACCATGCCAAAGGCATGCCAACATACAACACCGACCGCCAGCCAGCTGACTCCCGTCGTCGCCCCGTGGCCCTTCGCCTAGTGGGGAATCGACATACTTGGACCTTTCCCTCCGGCGTCCGGCCAACGGAAGTTCATAGTCGTCGCGATCAACTACTTTACTAAGTGGGTGAAAGCCGAACCTCTGACGCAAATCACCGAGCGGAAGATGGAAGACTTCGTCCAGAAATTCATCATCTTCAGGTACAGATTGCCGAACACCATTATCACCGATAATGGACGATAATTCGACAACCAGGACTTCAGAGACTTCTGTGCGAGATTTCATATCGCGCACAGGCTGACCTCGGTCGGGCATCCACAGTCCAACGGCGAGGTTGAAGTGACCAACCGAACCATTCTACACGGACTGAAGACCAGGCTGAATGAAGCCAGGGGCCTCTGGGTTGAGGAACTGCCCTCTGTCCTATGGACGTACCGAACGACGCCCCGTGTCCCAACCAGAGAATCTCCCTTCAACTTGGCTTACGGAACGGAAGCAATGATCCCGCTGGAGATCGGGCTACCATCGACCAGAGTCAAGCAATATAGTGAGTCGGGCAACTCCGAGTGTCGAGAGCCGACTTAGACCTCTTGCCCGAACTCCGACGTGAGGCACAGATCCGTATGGCTTCCTACCGATAAAAGGTGGCCAGATACTACAATGTCAGGGTTAAGCCGAAGCTTTTTTGACCCGGAGACTTGATCTTGAGGAAGGCGGAAGTCTCGAAGCCCCTGGACCAGAGGAAGTTGTCCCCGAACTGGGAAGGACCCTACAAGATAGCCGACACCTACCGACCGGGAGCCTACCGACTAGAGACCCTAGAAGGAACGGCCATCCTCGGATTTGGAATGCCGACAATCTGAGGTTATACTACCAGTGAACTCTGTATCTCCTCGTCCGGAATACAAATTCAGTTTCAAAACTTCGGAGTCCGAAATTTCGACTCTTCAACTGTGGGTCGGCGCTCGCCAGGAGTACAAGCCCCGACGCCCCGATTTGGGCCCAACGTTTCATCGGGAATCAACGGCCCGATCGCCAACGACACATCGGACACTTACGATGACCGATATATCCACAACGACGAGAGTCACACTCCTTCTACAGTCAAACTCTCGGGCAAAACAATCGACTAACTTGCCGACTTGGCCCCGACCAAGAAAGGCCAAGCGCCAACGCAACCAGTGTCGCGTTCGCGACCTACCGACCAGGTCACGATCGATCGAAGGATATTCGGCTTGCCACCGTTTATCACGCGCCATGACGTATGTACCCGACCAAGTCTGGGTAATGAAAACTCGACTTGCCATCGTTTTTCCGACTGAACGCGTCGGACGCCATCCGACTGAACGCATCGGACGACATTCGACCCTACGGAATGATCGAGTCATCGGGCTATGTCCGGAGGTCGGTCGACCTTCGACTCGACGAACATGCCCGACTCACGTCCGGGCGACATACACTCGACTTCGACCTTCGACTCGACGAACACGCCCGACTCACGTCCGGACGACGTACACTCGACTTCGACCTTCGACTCGACGAACACGCCCGACTCACGTCCGGGCGACGTACGCTCGACTTTGACCTTCGACTCGATGAACACGCCCGACTTACGACCGGGCGACGGACGTTCGACTCACGCCTTCGACGGTCGCATCCTACAACCGTCGGAACGACCGGTCTATAATCAGAACTCGCCTTGCCTTTTCCGTGGCGCACACTGCCGACTATCTCGGCTAACGAACCAGGATATTATCGAGCGACCCAATAAGGTACGTCGGGTCTACGACTCTACGTTTGGGAAGCGTTTCAACGAAGTACACGTCCAGAATGCGTCTTAATACGCAAAGGGAAGAAAGTTGAAAATTCTTGATTTCACTCATAAATACATCGAGTCCACAAAATTGGGCCGAAGCTCGATTACAAGTATATAAACCAAAACAAAAACAACGAAACTCCGATTATTCTTCGGAGTCGACCTCTTCAACCGGAGAAGCTCGGGGGCAGCCGGTGTGTCCGCTCTGGTCGGCGCTGGATCGGAGGTCAGGGCCGTCTCACCTTCGGCGACCTGCTCCGGGACGGCTTCCTCCACCGCAGTAGGGTCCCCCGACGATGGGTCGGCCACCTCTTCTGTGGCTTGGTCCTCCGATCCTGGGGGGACAATGCCGTCGAGGTCAAGCTCTGGTATAAGGCCTGGACTGCATCCCGAGTGTCTTCATACCCCACCCGGTACGACACGAAGCCGCTTTCCAGAAGCTCCTCCCGATATTTGTCGGAGCCGTGGAAGTCCTCCACCGCCCGACCTAATGACTCCTTCGCCGACTTCGCCTCCGCTTTCGCCCGATCTAATGACTCCTTCACCAACTTCGTCTCCGCTTCCGCCGATCAAATAACTCCTTCACCGACTCTGCCTTCGCTATGTCAGCGTCGGCTTGGGCGGTTGACAAGTCCTCCTCAGCCTTGGCGAGATTCCCCAGGCTAATCCGGAGCTGCTCGTGCTCGGCCTCGAGTTCGGCGACGATGCCATCCCGGTCGTGCCGTCGTCGGCGAGCGGCTCGACCCTTGCGCTTTGCTTCCTCGAGGGCCGACCTAAGTTCGGCCCTCGAGGCAGCCAATGCGTCAGTGAGGCGAGAGATCTCATCCTCAAGTCTCACCTCCCGATCGGTCGACAGCTTCAGCTGCTCGACCAACACCGCCTTCTCAGCTTCGACGGTCACCGTCTTGTCCTTCCAGGCCGCCCGGACGTCCCCAAACCTCCGGTATCCGGCCTCTAATTCGGACATGGTGTAAATCAACTGCAAGCAGAAGCCGACCGTCAGAAAGATAGAATAATAAAGACGACAATGAAGAAAGGAGGCAAGACAGAACTTACCCCGATCATGGTCGGGTAAAAGGAAGACAGCATTTCGGTCACCCGCCGAGTCTTCAGGACCTCCATGTCAGCCGGAAGGAGGTCCCCTGGCATAATCTCCTGACCAAGTCATGGTCGGCCAGGGCCGACGCTCCCTCAGGGATCCGACGCCAGACAATGTGGCGCGACCCCCCGACCTTGAATCGTCTGCGGGGGCCATCGAAGCCTTCCCCTGACCGACCGCCCAGGCCCGTAGATCGGGGAAGGAGGGGAAGCTCGAACTTGATTGAGCTCCCCCCGAGGCAGCAACGGGAGCCGACGAAGACGTTCGAGCTCCCAAACAATACCCTGGGCCTCCTCCATCGGCGAAACCGCCGACCTCCTTCGGCCATTCCCTCCACCGGCTGCTCCTTTGGTGGCACCGCCGGCGCCAAAAGCGCGATGATCGGCCGCCGATGCGGTGGCGGTCGGGGTCAACGTCTGGGGCTTTTCGACAGGCGTGAGGGCCCGGCCTCAAATGTCAGCCTCTTCCTCGCTGCATATTGTCTGATCTCGACGTCTGTCGGTCTCATCCTCGGCAGCATACCTACAATTTCAATAAGAGAATCAGTACGTGTTCGGGGACAAACGAGAAGCGAAAAGACAACCGATGGACCGGGCAGTACCTAGACGGGGGACCAGGCTCAGACCAGCGTCATAGAGGGCTTGTTCGGTAACAAGCTCCCTCTGCTTCGGTACCGACATGTCCTTGAGTCGGTAGAAATCCTCCCAGTCGTCCCCTCCACTCGGCTATTCTCGTTCGGCCCAGTCAGAGGCTCGCCCCAGCGGGAAGGAAACCCCCAAGGAGAGGAAGAAGAAACAAAGAAGAACTGATTCTTCCACCCATGAATGGACGATGGAAGATCAGTGATGAAAGAGAGACCCTTCCGGGATTGAAGAGCCACCACCCTCGGACTTTAAGGTGGAGTCGGAGGACGAAGAACGCCCGGAAGAGAGAGATTCGAGGGTTAGTCGGCAAAAGCTGACACAACAGAGCAAAACTGATTATTAACCGAACTGAGTTCGGCGCCAGTTGCGCCGGACAAAGTCCGTAATAATCCAAAGGTTCCGGACAAACTCTGAAATCGGGAGACGAAGACCGTCCAGAGGTCCTCGACATATAGAGCCACCTGGCCCGCGGGTGGGTTGTTGACCCGTCCCCCGACCCTAGGGGCGAAGAGTCGGAACTGCTCCGGGATACAGTACTGATCCCGAAGCCGATCGACATTCAGCCCCGAAAGTGAAGAGGCCTCCACCTCCGGGGTCGACCGAAGATCATCAGTCGGATTTCCCGACTGAGCTCCCCGAGGAGAAGTCCTGGCCATGACGCAGAACTAGGAAGAAGGAAAAGATAGAGAAGAAGAAGGGGAGAGAATTCCAAAAGAAGCAAGGAGAAGGCGAAAGGAGACAAAAGTCTCAAAGGGACTTTTCAAGAAATGGGAGCAGAAGCAGCTACCTGGGACGACAGGGACCGCTCGGCAAAGTCTCTGCAGCAAAACCATGAAAAGTAAGGTTTTGGATACAAGTGACCCCATATATATAGGCCCCTCGACGGTCAGGATGAGGGCGCGCCGACGAGGACCTCTCGGATGATTGACACATGGCAGCATCTGAACCCTCCTCCGACCCGACGATTCGACGCATCCGTCCCAGATCGGGCCACGTTGCCTTCATCCGCACGAACGACTCCGACCCAACGACCTCTCGACACGTGGCGGAAAAATCGCACCTCATAATTAAATCACTGACGGCGATCTACGTTCCCGATGGGATGCCTGACGGCGGTCTGCGCTCCCAAAGGAGCCCCAGACGGCTGTCTGCATTCTCCAGAAGATGTCTGACATCGGATCGTCTGACACCGGATCGTCGGACATCGATTTGTCCGAATCGTCGACTGGTGAGATCAGCGGGATCAGGGCATGACGCAATGAAGATCCACTCCTTTCGCCCAACGCCCCACCCGCATGGAAACGCGGGCTGACGTGACATCAGGCTCAGAAGTGGGGGGGCAACTGTTTAGATATACCGACTGATATACCGACTGACCCTGACGCCGACTCACCGACGGATCCCGATGCCGACCCGACCTCAAGATGGACCGACTGACTTTGCCCGTCTGGCCATGGGCGACACCGACAGTAACTGCCAATGATGCCCTGCCCGAGCGTGTCGGCCAAACAGCCCAACACTGCCTCCGATCACTCGAAGCCGACCCTGTATCGCTGACCCCTGTCGGGTGGGACATCGCCGACTCCTTGTCAGGTTGGACAACCGACGCCCGACTTCTACAGACCCTTCTAGACACCGACTGTGCTCCCAAGTCACCGCCCGATAGCCAAATCCCGATAGCAATATATATAGTCGGTCGGCCCCTCTCAAAAACACCGAACGAACGGCATGGGCTGCAGTCCTGTCAAGGACAGGCCATGCAACCGTCAGGGGCGCTATCCTGCCAGGAACCTGAGGCGCTGTCCTGCCAAAGACGCGAATTAATTCCTAGACCTGTTAGCCCGTCGACGACATGACAACCCCCGACGATTTGACAACTTTTCAATTGTTTACATCACCGACGCGGGACCATATCACCTCCTACTATAAAACGAAGTAAGAGCAGCTTACAGGGGGCTCTCCCTCCCTCCATCGCTGAGTCCCTGATTCCTCTCTACTGTTGCCTAGTCTCCTCTCTGACTTGACCGTCGGAGGTCCCGCCGGAGGCATCTCCGGTCAGTGTGGACTTTCCTTTGCAGGTGCTCGTTCCCGACGATCAGGCGACGAAGGATTGGCCGCAACAACATGCATGAATTTTTTTTATTATTATTATTATTATTTTCATTTTGATGGGGGTCTCCAAAATGCAATAGCACAACAGTTTGTCCACATACATTCCTCACCTGCAAAAAGAGTTGACAGCTTCCTATGGATGAATGTCAGCGAGTCTTTCATCTTTCAGATACAACAGAACAGATGAATGTACAATTGTAATGATGCCTCATACATCAAGGTCCACCAAGGCAAGGTGAATGACTTTGTGCATGTACTATCTTGATGCAGATCCTTAACAAAGGGTAATTGGCTTGCTCAGCTGCTTCCAATTTTTATGGTTGGTCCTGCATTATGAACAAAATTTTACTCCTCAAACTAAAGCTGAAGTCTAAATTTTAAATAGATAAAAACCACATCTTAGAGCTCAAAAGAACCAGTGCCTCATAAATCAATGACAGCAGATATTTTTTTAATAAAACAAACTCTAATTTGCAAATGATACAATATTTTGTAAGGCTGACAAGTGGTTACAAACACAAAATAACAGCGCATGCCCAATGAGCTAAACAAAAATGTTCTGCAAGGTGCCATTACTTTCAAGCACGGTAAAGTTAAATTTTAATTTTTGGTAGATTTCATCATTTATTAAGCAATCAAATGCATTAATAAAAAGGCATGCAGTCTGATGACTTCACTAGTCATAAATACAACCATCTTTTCCTGATTGGAAAAATCATAAACACCACGTCAAAATTCTTTATATTTCTTCAGAAATTCCACCACTACATTGTTAAGACAATATTCATGTTTGTGGGAGGAAATGATGCCTTTTACACGAGCCATCTCTTCAAGCCATGCTAATAAACCGAGTATCAGATAATTTGGGAGCTTGAAGGCTGTGGTCTCAGTATCAGATCCAACCCATTGATGTAGTTGCCTCTAGGAGAAACAAAAGCCATTTCATGGATTTGGAGATCATCAAAAAGATCATAGAAAGTTTGAGGTCATGAGTTTAAAGTCATTTTAACTGATTGAAAAAAACCAAAAGATGAACTAGATATTCTCCGACTGCTGAGCAACATTGAACAAGTTGTCTTAAATCATTTTGCTATTTTGTTTGAGGGGCAGAAAACCAGAAGATAGTTTTATTCAACTAAATCTCCTATGTATAATTTGATTGTTTCTTCTCCATCTGAACATAATGAACAACAAGAAAGGTGGAGAGAAAAAAAACTAAGTTACACCTTGTATTGGAAGTAAGTTTAGCCACCAGATAAGTGCACCAATTTAAGGTACTAGGAGAATGAGAACCCAGAATTGGGTACAAGTCTTGTAGGAGATTTCTGCAATCAGACAGCATAATTCAAGAACTGCTATCTGAAGTAACAAATCAAAGTTTTTCAGACTATTAATTATTATCAATCAACTGCAGCACCATTAGTTATTACCAATTAACTTCCCTTGACTCTTCTGCAGTTGATGGAAATGCATCTCTTGAAAAGCACAATTCTTAGGGACCCCAGTAAGGCATTCTAATGGGCAAAGCACATGGGAAATATAACATAGTCGCCTAAAAGCTTTAGGTAATCATTGAACAACATGGCTAAAGACAGTATTATGCAAGTCATCAATGGCAATTTGCAGCTTCCCTTATGATTTTTAAGATTTCTAGAACATCATGTCCCATTTCTACGTTGGATAAACTAACCACTAAATTCCTGCTTTTATTTCACATATCATGCATTTTCATGTCCATCCTCTGCCAAATTCGAGAAAGCAAATAATGGAATACACCATGAGGATATTTGATAGGCATTCAAGAAGAAACATGTAGACAAAGGTTTCACTGAAATTTTATGCACATGTATGATGGAGCATGATGTAATTGTCACAAGTCGAGAAACTCCAAACATGGTGATGAAACAAAGAGTAAGAATTAAGAATGATGTCCAGGATAGCTTACTATTCTTGATTAAAAAGTGATGGCATACTTGTATGTTATTTGCAGATAGTAAAGAATCAAATGATGAGATAACGATAATTTTGAATGCAAAAATGAAATTATAAAGGAATATTGTGGGATAAGGGTCTAACACTAATAGAAAATATACAGAATTACTGGAACAGAACAGAAATGAAAATAATGTGATTAAAGACCATAGCCATGAGGTGAAAACAGTTTCAATATCTCAGACCAATCATACTAAAGGATGGAGAGATGGTTGTTGGCATCTCTAGTAGAATCAGAATTGGTGGACTTAATACCAAGTTGTTCTTGAGGAGTTAAGAGACCAATGCGAATAGGGCAAAAACTGTTTGTGATTTTGAATGCCAATGAGTGCCCAAACACACTGTGTTGCAACAACATGCATGTGGAAGTAGATATGCCATAGAAAGGAAAGACATCGAAGTTGAATTGGAGGAAAAAGTGAGGAAAACAATTGAGATGGTATTAGAAAATGCAATAAAAATCTGAAGAGAAATAATAACATAATGGATAGCACCAGTGAATTTCGTACCGGTCCGAATCGGTCGATACACCCCGTACCGAGCCAGACCAGTGGAGAACTGGGACGATTCGATCAAGGAGAATGGTACACTGAAGGAGGAGAGGGAAAGAGAGGAAGAGAGAGAGAGGAGGAGAGGAAGAGGGAACACGATGTCACCGGAGGCCGGCGGTGGCCCACTGCGGCCGTCGGAGGGCCACGGAAGCCTCCGCGCTTGGCCTCATCTAATAGGACTTTTAAACGAGCGAGAAAGAGAGAGAGGGGAGCGACATATCAGAGGGAGGCGCAGCCAACGGAGGCACTGTCGGAGTTTGCCGGCTGGCCGCCATGGCCACCAAGCAGCGGAAACCATGCAGGTGGAGCGCGGCCGTGGAACAGGGGCAACCGTTCCTATTCCTTTATTGTATTTTGTTAAAAAACCAATGAATAGTGAAGCCGGCAATAGATTTGCCGACTTCACATTTTGAATTTTTTTTAAAAAAAGTTAAAAACAATGAAGACGACAATGGATTTGCCGGCTTCACCGTTTTTCGGATTTTAAAAAAAGAAATTCATGAAACAAAGGCATCGCCCACTGTTTCACATCCGCGATGCCATAGGCGTGGAGTATGCCATTTAGCAGCCACGGCGGACAGCCGAAGGCGTGGACATCTTCCCCTCCCTCTTTTTCTTTCTTCTCCCCTCTCTCTCTATCTCTCTCTTTCTCTCTTTTCCTCCTCTCGGTTCTCTTCCTTTACCTATGTCGGTTCTCGCCGGTCTGGTCCGATATGGATCCGTACCAACCCATATCGCCGGCTGGCCAGCACAGGTTCCAATACTGAGTCTGCAAACCTTGGATAGCACACTTCTTATTGGAGTAAGATTAATTAATCTTGTTCATTTTTAGATAAGGTAAACATGGGAGGAAACAGGTGCAAGAGCAGAAGCAAAACATGAAAAAGGGAAATGGTGCCACAGGTAAAAGATTCCAATTACTAAAGGCAAGCTACCAATACCAGGGCATTCATTAATACATATAGAAAAGATATTCTCTTCCTGCAGGATCCCTAGCAGTAGAAAGAAACTCAGGTTGGTTAAACCCACTTTGTCAGTTCAATACAGCATTACCAAATTCATGGTAGTGGCTTATAAGGTTCCCTTCATTTTGAAAGTGGATCAAGAAAGTTACAGCTGCTTCGATGGTTCAATAAATCACTCTAAAGCTTATCACTTTTTGCAAATCAGAGGCTCGATGATATCTTTGCTGTTACAATAAAAATGACACCAATCCATATCATGATCACATATTATGGTGTCATGGTCTCTGGTCATCTCTTATAAAAATTGGATATGTAGAATGTCTTTCGTTGTGATTGTTTCCATCAGATCAACAAGTAATCCTTCAAAACTTCTATGACCTCCTGACAATGAATAGTGATTCTAGCATAAGATCAAACAACTTTATTCCTGGACAGAGCATCTGCAACATTCTTAGTCTACCATGCCCTATTAGTATTAATGGCAATCTCTTGGTTTATAATCTGCCATAAGTTAAAAAAAAGGTGTTGAAGATGCTGATGTCTATTGGTGCATAATGTATGTATGAATATCACTTGTGTTCTATTGTTCTCACATAGTAATATGAGAGAGAAAATATCCTATTACTATAGTGTAGCTTAAAATCACAGATAGTTTATTATTGCCGTGGGTAAGTACATATTGACTTCTTAATATTGAATATCAATGCTAACATAAAGATGGAAAAGAAAACATTTAAAAGTTCCATCGATGAATCTGCTTAGGGGAGAATGGCACAAAAAACACAACTGCCGATTTGTTTAAATTCAAGTTTTATTAAAAGCTGAAGTTACCATATTGTCAGAGTGCACTGCAGATATATTATTTATGGTAGACTGTCCATGTTGAGGCTTTTGGCCTCCTCTGGTTCAGAATCATAACATTCACCAATCAATAGTTGACTTTGCGGCCTGCGATCCATTTCCTCACCTTCCTACATGAAATAAAGTCCTTAGAGTCACACAAAATCATTTAAAAACATAAAGCTAAAAGGATTCAAGTAAAACTGCTTGCAGCAGGGTTCACCTCCTCAGGGGTTTCTGTATCTGGAGGTCTGGCCTGAAATTGTACACTCGGAACATGCTGTATCTTTGAAAGGTGCTCCAACAAAGCATCCCTAATATGTTATAAACTGGTCAATACAGAAGGAGCAAGATCTCAAATTACAAATATCTGTTTCCTAGTAAGTAAATGCAGGGAAAAAGGAATGGAAAAAAAAAAATCAGTCACGGGATGGCCAGTGTTCATGGCTACTCTGATTCTAGGGAAATAATAAATTTCAGTGTAAAGTCATGTGAAAAGAAAACAAAGCATTCATATAAAACAAGAAACCTCACTGATGCTCAAGCAACTAAATGCTGCTCTCCATAAAACCAGTAGAGAGTGCAGTTGAAGTTCAACATGTTGAGAAGCATCTTTCATTAGCACACAATTTTTAATGCATTTAGAACTTTTCGATCAAGAAAGTATTTGTTGCCACTTTTTTTCACCACAAAAATGTAGTACATAATACCATAATGTGAACCAATTTGAGAACCTACCGAAATGTAACACAGCATATAATTTGATGCACTGTTAATGACATTCAAGAAATATCATATCGTCTCAGACACCATATATGTGTGTGTATAAACTACTGAATAAAAGAATTCAGCTATTACATATCATAAATAAACATTTCATGTGACAACATCATGAAACATAAACGAAATAATCAGATAAACTCATGGTTAACAATTACCTCATTCTGTCAAGATCCTGTGGAGAGTTCCGATTCTCTAAGTTTTGTGGTTCAATATGAAGATTATAGTCAGGACCAAAGTACTCATAATATTCATTATATGGCAACTTATTATCTGGTTCCACACCAACTGCAACTGCTGTCTGCACCATTGTAACATGTAACATTCTATAACCATCTGAAATTACAATGATGCTCCATGATTACAAAATATATGCAACAAACCTCATAGCACCAGCAGCGAGCAACATTCCTCATAGTATAACCTCCACCTCCCAAAACCATAAGAGGTACATTAAAAGATCTGAGATATCGTAGACAATCTGAATGCCCCTTCACTGACAAGTTGAAGCAGCCTAGTCTATCTCCAGCCAAGGAATCTGCACCACACTGGAGAACAACTGCATCAGGCTGATAAACCTCCATTACCTTTGGATTACAGGTCTAAATAGTCCACGGAAGCTATCATCATCCATTCCATCATTCAACGGAACATTCAGGGCATAGTACTTTCCTTGCCCAAAACCAATGTCCTTGATATGCCCCGTCCCAGGAAAGAAGTCCCCATATTTATGGAATGAAACAGTCATGACTCTATCAGTTGTGAAAAAAGCCTCTTCAACACCATCTCCATGATGGACATCAATGTCCACGTACAACACACGCTGCCCAACAACTGAACAGTTAAAAACAAGGCTAAATTTTACCCTAAAAAATCAAAGAACAAGGGCACAAAAATAAGATGTAATAATATAAACAATGAACAAACTCAGGTAGTTTGTATGGACAAATATGAGCAAGCACTAAAAAACTCTGATATAAAGTGAAAAATAACTCTCACAAGAAATTCATGTAACCCTTTTTCAATTGTTATGCCATTTGTACTTATATGGTCATAGATAAGAATAACTAATAATACCTGTGGAGATAGCTAGACTGTGGAAGGTTCAGATAAGGCAGAGGAAGGGAGGGGCAAAAAGCACATAGTTTTCATATATTTGGAAAATGTATATTATGTATCAACAGGTGCTTTACTATGCATTAAGAAAATGAAATGTACATAAAGGACATATTGAATTATATGAATATTTTAAAGAGACTAATGTGAAAACCTACATACAAGAAATCATCATTTACAATGATAACAGGTCTTGTTTATTATGTAAAATAAATACACCATTCTGTAAGGACATGCATTTATAGTCAAAGACCCACATCACCTCAACAAATATGAGAAGGAAATGCCAGCTTCAATATGTTTGTGAATTATACTCAAAAATGATGGAGAAAAAGACTGATATACTAGGAACTGAAAGCTTCAAATTGCCATGTTAATGAATTTTTGAACAAATGGAGAAATGAGTTCACTGTACAATTTAGCAATATATTTATGAATTTTACTCACATACCAAAATTATACAAAAAAGATCCTATGTAACACAAAATACCCTAAAATGGTATAACAACTTTTCTTGGGTTCAGTTACTTTTCTTCTCTTTTCTTATGCTTTTTTATTGCCTTTTATTGGTTCAAAACTTTTTTTTTTTAATAGCAAAGCTACCAAAATCAGAACTTCGAAGGCCTAGCTGATGAAACCAAATCTTCAAACCTTGTTCAGGGTTCAAAAAAACAGACAAATAAAAACTGGATGTCATGTTATCTGGACAAATAAGTATGTCACAGTTTTGAGTGGGGATTACTATATCGTTGACTAACTAGACCTATTATAGATCCGATATCAATAATGTTAAGTAGGATAAAAGGTTTGAGTCGTTTGACTATATCTATCCACATGGTACAACGGCATATAATACATATTATGTTGCAAGTTTACTCATCAAAAATGCCTGTCAATCATGTAACACCCATAATGTAGATCTTCTGGCAATTGCTGATTAGTGAAACACTAATCTATAACCAGTGAAACCTGCTTTAAATGTTCAGGTTCCCGTCTTCACTACCAAACCTCTTCTAGGCCCATTTTGCCAAAGCCAGAAAGAGGTCAGCTTAACTAGAATGAAGTTCATAAAAGAACCAGGGCTTAGTCAAACGATGGAAGAGGTGAGCATGAAATTTAGAATTTTTCCCGTTAATTCAAAGAAACAAGTATCAGGTTTTTCTCTCATACCATCAAGTATGATGAACAATAGTAGATCCTAGATTCTTAAGTGGGTCCACCAATCTATAGATAACTAAACAGTGATTGAAAGGTCGGATAAATTAATTTTCCACAATCTTTCTCACCTGCATATCTAGTAAATCTAATAATAATATGATATAAACTCATCATAGTGAATTTAGTTCACGATAAACAAACAAATGATTTTCATGATCCCTAGAGGACAGGAATGCCACCTTCAAACTAGATATAAAAATATATAATAATCCAGGATCCTTAATCAAAATATTTCCTTTAGCAACTTTTATGTTGAATAGGGGTGAAAGAAGATCCTCTTGATGGAGGCCCTTTATTCCTAACGATGATCCAAAATCCTTGGTCAAAATAGATAATGATCCAAGATCCTTAGTCAAAATCACTCTGACTGCCACATCCCAGGGGACCCCTCTAAAATTTTCTTGTAAACCACCATTTGCTCTTCATTAATTAAAAATCTATAAAAGGAACCCATCCAGCCTTCTGGCAATTTACCCTTTCATATTTGTAATTGCAAGCTAAACTTCATCCTTGTCAAAGTCATTAATCAAAAGTTTGTAATCCACTACACTGGAACCATATCAAGGAATGTTTTATCTCTATGATAGCATCAACAATTGTGACAAGAACACTTTCAAGCAAAACAGGAAAAAGTTATGAAGATGTCAATTTAAGCTAGTTTGATAGTGTCTTCCATGAGTTTCTTCTCAGTGTCTTTCCATGTTTTCTCCACACTTAAGTTTCCGCCATGATTTAACTGCTCTAACTGACATCCACCCATCCCCAGTTTCCAATTTCACATACAATTCCATTTCAGAATCTGAAGATATGACCGAACATCAGAGCAATCATTATCTGCAGAAACGTCAGTAGATCTAAAATTATCGCTTTCCATATTCCAAATGTACCCAGATCAAAAATCAAATTCAGGTAAAAAGTAGCCGACCAGTTCAAAATAACGATCAACACTGGTGGATCGAGATCAAGTGTTGCATACAGAACTACGATCCAGCCGTTTTACCAAAAATAGAAACCTAAATCATTTCTTGCCAGAAGACATACATCCTGACAAGATGTGTTGGAGATAAAAAATCATAAACCAATCTACCTAAGAACCCTGGTACCATGTCTTCTTTGACAGCAATCATCTCGCTACAATCATATTATAAATCCTAGAAAAACGAAAAAAAATAAATATAAAACGCGTCCATGGCTAGCTAGAAGAACTAGTAGTACAATTTTGAGATAGGGAAGGGAGCAGGATTTATAAATAATATAAAGATTTTGTGGTTAAAGAAAGAAATAACCAAGAACACTGACTAGGACTGACCTTGTGGAACTTGAGCAGCTCGAGGATGCCGAGGACGATGTCGTTGACATAGCAGAAGCCGGAGGCCTCGCACTTCTTGGCGTGGTGGAGGCCGCCGGCCCAGTTGATGGCGATGTCTGCGTCGCCGCGGTTGAGCTTGACGGCGGCGCCGATGGAACCGCCGGCGGAGGCCTGGCAGAACTGGAAGAGGCCGTTGAAGACAGGGGAGTCCTCGCTGACGTTGAAGCGATTGAAGAGGCGGGGGTCGGGGGAGGCGAGGGTGGAGAGGAAATCGACGTAGTCGTCGGAGTGGAAGCGGCGGATGTCGTCGGCGGAGGCGGGGAAGGGGCGGGAGACCTCCATGAGGCGGTGAAGGGAGTAGTGGACGACCAGGTTGTGGGCCATCCGGATGCGGTGGGGCTTCATCGGGTGGCCCTGCCCATAGTAGTAGTCCCCGATGCTCGGTTCGTAGAAGTAGCTCACCCGCCGCTTTTTGGCGTCCGGACCCGACGATGCTGCCAGCGACGCTCCCTCCCCCTCCCCGTACGGCCCCCCGGATCCGGACATGGACATCTCTCTCTCTCGAGCTCTTCTTCACCCTCTTCTCTTTCTTTCTCTCGGTGGTGGTGGTAGTAGGCAGTAAATCAAATGGAAAAAAAGAAAACCATCAGAATGAAGAAGGCAGGGCGGCTGGCTCGCTTTGACACCGTGTGCGCGAGCGCTTTCAACGTGAAAAGGACGCTAGCCTTCGACCGGCCTCACCTGTAAGCACGTTGACGTTGTTCAAAGAAGGGTTAATTGACGTTGGTTATCATACTGGCCGACCCGGGCCCAACACTTAGAGTTACGATAGGTTGGTGTGGACTGGAAACTCGAACACCATCACCATCCTTTGATATTGGCAGTGACAGGTCAAAAATCTTCCAGGGAGGTCCCACTTATGGCTGTCTGTCGTTTTCGTTCGTTCTCCCCGAGGACTAATCACGGTTTGCCACCCATCGACAAGCAAAGCATAGAACTTAGAACTCCTAAAGTATCACCAAAGCTCAATTAGGCTAACCCCCCATCAATCAACAAGATTCCTCTACCCCGCTCCTGTTGGAGGGTTCCTTGAAGCACCAAAACACCAAAAAAACTTCGGAGACAGAGGAGAAGAAGGTTTTTTATTTTTCTTTCAAAACGTCTCTGTGACCAGCTACCAGTCATGATGTCAGGTATGGCCCAACAAATGTGGCGGACACCCAGACCTTCCTATATGGTCACTAATCACTCGGGAGCTGGTTTTATTCAGAAACGCTGCAAGACACGCATGGCAGGTTTTGCTGCACTATTCCGGTTTTAATTAATCTTACTAAAAGCTTTGGAGGGGGTAAAGATTGTGTCTCAAATGCAAGGCACTCCCGAAATCTGATTGGAGGAGGAATCAGCCAGTCACCAGGCAAATTAGATCGCCTTCCCTCGCTTCACACATTTAGATCCTCTCAGGCATTTACAATTCCCTTGAGAAGAAAAGCTTTTGCACTGCGTACGGGCAGTCCAAGAAAAAGTTTAGCCCGCTAGCCAGACGGCTAAACCTAAGCACATAACCATAAAAATCCAACACTATGCATTTACACGCAAGGTTTAAATAGTTGATAAGATCCACCTGGACGTAGTTTAACATGTAGATAAGTATTTTCCCAAGGGAAAAATGTAGATCGGGCATGGCTGGCTCGCAGAACCGAGCCTTAATACTTGTTCGTCATAAGTTGCCGCTTGTTCAAATGACCACATAATGCACAACTTCGGCCATGCTCCCCCAGCCTATGCTCATAGATATTGGTTTCAGCTGCAATGTTAAAAATTAACTACACCTACCACAGAAAATGAGAAATCTAACCCTTGGCCATGACCCGCAGTACTCAGCAAACTCTATTCGAGTGAATGAAGACTAGTAGGAGACTGCATTTTACAAGATCAACAAATCAGTAGGCATGGGTGGTAAAAGAACACTGAAGCCAGGCAACTCGGAAGAGACAGACGCCTGGCTTTTCAGAGATTGATACAAACATAAATGTCCAGTCGCCAATGCTGCAAAAATAAGAAAGAGTCATCACAGGGAAGACCATGTTGCTCTGAAATGGTTAGTAACTCTCATATTAAGAGAGCTACTTCCGCCTCTTGTAGATCTTGTGCAAGAATGACTTCAACACCTCCTGAACTGCTTGCCTGGCAAGCCTTCAATTGATGAAATCAACTGTTCGTAACTCATTCGTTCGTACTCAAAAAATATATTCTGGAAAAAGAGATGCAACAGAAGGTCATCTGATACTTGAAGCAGAATGTAAATAGAGGTTTCATACAAATTCATTGGTCATGAAATGAAGACTCAGATATTGGAGAAAGGGCAATGGAAACAAATTAACCACAGAGAGGTATAAGTTTGCAAAAAAAGGAATAGTTGCTTTTGCTATCCAGATTAGGCACCCCTAGAAAGTTCGTTCATATACATACACATATTATATATATTAATTTAACATGATATTTCAGCAAATATTCATTTATATGGTACTGCACTAACAAATGATATTGAGTACTGTTTGTATTGAAAATTCCTGTACAAATCCTGATCTCACAGAAATTTATGTTCAAGATCTGCATATGCAGTCTGCATGGTCCTATCAAGGCTATCTTGTCCGCTCCTGTATGACATCATGCTTGAGTAAAATTCATGCATCGTGCTGTGAGGGTGAAGGGGAATATTATGTGTTTAACAGGCAGCCAAGCTGGCATATCCAGTGTTTGTACAACCTTCAATGAATACTTGCATAAGATATACTTGTCTGTCACCATAATGTACCATACCAAGTGGTATTAAATACTGTCTAGGCATTCTTCTTGCATTTCAGATGTTTCTCGTATAACAATTAATACAAATGTTCTCCAACCATGGTTATTCAGCTGGAGACACTTTAAAATTCTTCCCTCCAAACATCAAACCTATTCCATTAACATTTACCCAGAACAGAAAACCAGCTTTGAGCTTAATAACAATTCATCTATTTCGAGAATTTTGCATCCAACCATCCTAGAGAAAAGAAACGTCTCCTGATGATTTATGCTAGTATAAGGACTAGGAAAATAAAAATTTGATGGTACATGCATGCAAACCTACATAAAAATATCTATGCAGTCAAATGACTCAAAATTTTAAAAGCACTCCTCGGTCGTAGGTTTGTAATTTCCAGTAAGCTGACAATGGAGCCAGCTGTTATATCAGAAAATCAGTTCTCCATACCAATAAATAGGAGATTATCGCACCAGATAATAATGTGTCACTGCTATCAAGTTATTCCATAACCCATAACTAAGATAATTGACAGTTATCAGCAATCTCTCTTTCAAATAACACCAGAGATAAATTGAACACCACATGATGTCACGGACACAGATGGGTAAATAACATATAGAGTGGATTTCATGGACTATGAATCTAAAATAACTAGTACAGAAATAACTAGCTGATGACTTATGAGTGGATATTGAAATGTAAAACAATTAGTGGCATTTTATCTAGAGATAGAGCTGAGGTAGGTACATTTCAAAGGGGCAAGATGCCAGAAATAAGGAGCAATTGATGAAATTAATCATCAAATTACAGGCTGATAAAAGGGGCCTGTTAGACATGGGTGATAATGAGCCTGCCGTGTAGTTTGAAATAAGATAACTTGTTCACAAGGGAAGCAATAAAAAGTTCCCATACCTAAAAATAGAGAAATATCTTACTTTGGCGGCTACACACATTCAATGCATATCAATGAGTTTAGAAGCGTGGAAAGTAGTAATTGATTTTGAAAGAGCGAAAAAGTGGACAATCATCCTTTCTTTTTGTAGGAGATTGAGGATGGATGCACAGACACACATACAGCATCCACAAGAAATTGATAATCCACTTTTAATCAAAAGTCAACTGTGTGAAATCAGGCTCATATATGTACATATAAAAATCTGGTAACCACTTGAAAACATGATTCTAATGAAAAGGACATCCCATATCCAACTTACAAATAATTTTACTAAGCACAAAAGGTTCAACAAAACAAACAACTCTAGGTTCCTAATTATGAAAACTGTCTTAACTGATCAAAAAATTTATTTTGTTGACCTGTATATTAAATATGAATCTCTACAATGAACTACATAATTTCGACATTTTCAAATTATTTTGTTCAAACAAAGTTGCCTGTCCATCTGTTTTTCCTTTCTATTTCGACTAACAAAGCATATTTTCTATCCTTTTTTCTTGTCAAGATGGAATGATGTGGCTTAGGGAAAACTGATTTGGCCTTACACACTTTCTTTTTATTCTATGGGTATAGACCATTAATTTCTTTTCCCTTTGATCAACAGCTTTTAATGTGTGGTTATTCATTTTGGGTAGCATGTACCTCTTGCAAACATGAATTTGCAGAACAAATGAATTAGTCAAGATGCCTGGGTATCCATATTCCCAAATGAAAACTAATATGAAGTCCCAAACTGTGTAGAATCCCCATGATGAAAATCTATGCAATATGATCGATTATCTACATTGCTTGAAACTTCATATATGCCTTCAACAAAGAAAGGCCATGATTGGCTTGCCAACATCAACTAAAGATAACATATCAGCAAAAATGTACTAGCCCAATGAGAACTACCGACATCACAACATCTGATAATAATTGGCACATCAGTCTCATCTATCACAACTCAAATATGATGCAAAACATTTAAGGACACCTATAAGGCTGACTTGGCCTACTTCTAAACATTCATTTACCTTAAAAAGAGTATACTTTAATTAGGTAGAATCACAGAAATGGATTGAGACAGACAGCATGTTCCCAACAAAAAATTGTCCTCTTTTTCATTTTACAGATGCTGAAGTATCTGTGTTGTAGCAAACCCAATTGGCTTATAAAATTCAGCGCAATTCCTACCCAAAAAAGGGTATACACATGAACCTAGCAAAGCCAAATTTGGTAACGTGCCAGCAGTATACCACGATGTTGATCATAATTTATCTTATGGTGATAGCATATCAAAAATAAAATAGCAATATACTGTGTCTATATATAATCAACATCAGGAATCGATTAAACTTTACAACATAAAAAGTTGCCGAAAGCTGTAGATCAAGATCTTAAATACTATCTAAATGTCTAACAGTATAAGAGTATTCTTGTCAAACCTGGATATCAAGATCTTTATAAATGGATTTAACTTTCGCAACACAAGCTGAATCTGACTTTCCATAGTTCTCCTGAGATAAGATAATCATAAATTACATTATGTGCTCCTTTTATACAAAAACAGCAAAAATGGGACAAGATAATTGGTCTTACAGTTAATATTTTCTTTTGACTCTCATTAGCATGCGCCATGGCTTGCACAACAAGCCAAGACACTTAAAATCTTCAATGTCAGTACCAATCTGTTACAAGTACATCTTAATTCAAAAGAAATAAAAAATCTAGTACTAAATGAAAACCCTTTAAGAGGAATGATAAAATTAACTTTCGCGATCCAACAATTGTGTGTATGTCACACACACACACACACACAGATGCACTCACCTTTCCAATTGCTTCAGGATCACCAAAGCAATCAAGGTAATCATCCTGGGGAAAAAAAAAAGGCTTATTGTTGATTCCATACAAGCAAAGCTCCCTGGCATTCAGAAGAAAAATGGTGCATGCATCCTATTTATGAAAGAGAGTCACCTGTACTTGAAGTATGTTCCCATTTCAACTAGAATGTTTTTTACATCAACAAAATTATCCAAATTTTCACCAGACATCAGCAAGGCACACGCCACCTAAACATCATATGACTAATAAATGTTTAAACTCTTGATAACAAGGATATGGAACTGCTAAGAATTCATATAAGAAAATAATCATCACAATGCAATTCTAATAGCAGTACTAAAGCCACAAAAAGATAAAAATTCATATGAGCAAAATTATATGCGAAAGCAAGCAGCATGTACCAAGTTTTCCAAAAGGTTTTTTTTTTTTTGTCTAAAATATACAGTGCATGTTTGGGGGTGTGTTTGCACCCTCCAAAAGTGATTATGGACCCAAGGCAGAATTTTAAGTTTGGCTATAATCCAAAAATAATTCTGAACCGCATTGAAAATTCCACAAACATAGTTTACGTAAAGCTAAGCCTCTCTCGCTTCCCATAGACACAACATCATAAGCTGAATATCGCATTTGCAAGAAGTTGGCTTTTAAAAAAAAAAAAAACACACTGCCCCACCTTACCCTCGCACATCCAGCCTTCTTCCCCAGTCTTCTTTTCTTAGGAAATCCAGCCGACTCCATGGAGATCGAGAGAGAGAACGACCACAAATAGATGGCCGATTCCTCTCACTCCTCTTCGCCGTCATCATAGCATCCTCCTCACCATCTAATGCCGACAATGATCCACTGATCCTCCAGGTGGACCCGAAGTCCAAGGACGATGAGTTGATGCTGAACGTGGAGGCCCACTTCTTGAGCTTCCTCCGGCGGTTTGGGAAGTTGTATGCTGACAAGGAGCACATGTACGAGTTCATGGTGTACAAAGCAAAGCTACGGCAGGCGAGGCGACATCAAAGCTTGACCCCACCATGGTGCCCTACACCAAGTTCCTTAATGTCACCCCTGCGACATTCCGACGGAACTACCTTGATCTCCTTGGCAAGCGACGCCTCCGCCAGATGCTGGCACCATCCCATGAGGCACCCATCCCCCCCCACCAGCAAGGTATCCATCATTGACGGCATCAGAAAAAAAACCCACCGTCAAAAATCAAGTTTAGCTCTTGCCCTTCACCTGGTCCCTTGGTTTTGCTTTTTTTTTTTTAATTTAACTTTTTTGATAATTTTGGTCTTTTAGGATTCTCGGGGATCGTGCTAGTGTTATAGCTTTTCTCGAATGCTAGAAAGCCTCAGTGAACAGTAGGTCATCAATTGCGATCATGAGATTTGCCATCTCCTTCCTACAACCCCCACTCTTTTTTTTCATTATCTCAATTAAGCCTAATCTGAAAGTTTCTTTTTTTAAATTATATTTTGATGTTCAGTTAGATTGGGTTGATTTCTTGTTTTTTTAATGATTTTTTCCTTTTTAACAGAAGGTTTTGATTTATTTTTCACTCTGGCTATTAATATTTTGAAATTTTGTTTAAAAAATTATCTAACCAGTACATTATTAAATGTCATATTCTCACAGAGAAAGAATTTTTTAAACAAAATCTAAACTAATGACAACAACCGGCAACTCATTTTGAAGCTAGGTTTTTTTTTTTTGGATTAGAAGGTTCAAGAATGTAAGAGGAAAAGTGCATATTATCATGAGGTTGGATAATGTTTGGGCAAACAGATAAGAGCGAGAAAATATCAGAAGAATATTAGTGTAACCTTCTTTTGTTGAAATGTTCATAACAATATTTTTTATTTATTTTATTTTTTCACATTAGTTATATGCAAAAAAACTATGTTATATGATTTTTATCAAACTTGTTTGCATCATGATACTTATTTGTCTTATATCTAAACAATTTTAAAATGATTTTAGGTATTTATTTTTTTCAATCATTTTGGTGTTCAAAAGCAGGTTTGAGCTTACTAACCAAACACATAGAAACCACTTCTACATCTTAAGAACAGTTTTTGGATGATTATAGCCAAACACTTTTATAACAAAAAACTGTTTTGCCCTAAAACAACCTCTCAGCTCAAGACGCAACGTTTGCCAAAAGCTGCAGCATCCCTAAACAGACCCATAAAGTGGGTTCTTAAAAGTCGAATACAATCATTATATAACCATAAAACTAATGCATGTAGCTATCTGCTTCTAATTTTCTTTGCAAGCCTATGTGGTTGAAAGTGCCGATATTAACTAATGTATGCGAAATAAAATATGGCAAGATGAACAATAATCACCTCCTCCAGGTTAGATCAACCCACTGCCAAAATTTGCCTCTATAGTGGTATTGCAAGTGAAGAGCAGATGCTGAAACAAGAGCAAGCAAGTTGAGAAATTTGCCTCTAAATCTTTTTTGGGGCAAAGGACATGATATACCTTTTACCTTTTTTTTTTTTTTAACTCATTTGATTCAGTCCATTAATAGGTTGGCTAATTGCCCATACCATTTGATTTTCTTCAATGTGAACTCATCCTTTCTCCAAACATGTTTCGGTGAGAAGAAAGGGTATGGAAGAAAATCAAATGTTCTACTTCTCTCTACCAACCTGTCTTACCCCTAGATGTGCTGCTCAGAGTTTAATATCTACTGGTGCTACTCAACCTACAAACACCTCCAGCACCTTACTGGAGCAGCACCAAAACAAATCCAAATCTACCAACCCTCTGTTGCCTTTCCATCTGCTAGGAGCAGTACTAGGGTTGCTCCAACAGCCTAAATCCTCTCTTCAGAGTAAGTCTTAACATCCAGAGCTCCATATTGTTTTCTGCTCTTTTTCTGTCTGACTATATTAGTCTTATACCCTCATCAGTTTAGCGTTGGTCCATCTGGCTGTGCTCAATCAAGGAATTTCATTTGATGGTCTTGATGCAGAGAAACACTTACAGTCAAACAATTTGATCTGACAGTGTTTTGTTCTTGACTTATGCATTTCCTACAACTTGTAGGTCATTCTGTTGGACATGATGCAATATCCATGGAAGTGCAGACTTTGGTTGGCTTGTTTCAATGAAGTCTGCTCGACGTGCAAAAGTATTCAAAATTCTCCAAGTAGAAAAGCGGCACATGTAACATCCATCAATGGTCATCAACCTATTCCATATATTACTTTGACTGCAATTGCCAGGACTTCCATCAAAACAAACCTACAAGTCAGACAAAGTCAAGTCCAATGTTGGCAATTTTCACCCTAGAAATGCCTTGGAAGAATTCAAGTTTAATCAAACTTGACTATAATAAGATGTTGATCGTGCATGTATTGCACTTTCGTCCAACTAACATGCAATAAGTGCTTGAAATGCAAACTCCAAACAAGCATCAGTAAATACTCAGTTCAAAAGCAATCCCCATTCCTATGACTTCCATTCAGCTAAATGATAGACTTCATGCCAAACTAATACCCCATTTCTGAAAAAATCTTATAGAGAATTGTTAATTCCGCAATTTTTATCTGAAAATGTATTCACTAACCCTATTGGAGCGATTTTTCTCGTCATAATAAACTTTTTCTTAGCTTTTTGATTATTGAGTTCATCCGCAATTGGATTTAAATTGCTAGTTTTGGCACATATGCTTCAGTTCATGTTAACTTTGGAAGGCCTCAACATATGGATATTTTAGCCTCAATGACATGCGAAATATATTCTTCCATGTCTTTAACCAATGTTGATGGCTGGAGATCTAAAGGCTACTGTGGCTAGCATTCAGATATAAAGCTGCATGGCTTCAGACTAAATCTATGAATTATGCAATTTCACTCTTTAATTAATATGATCTGGAGATCTTAAGGCTACTACAGCTGGCATTCAGATATAGCTGTGTGGCTTCAGGCTAAATCTATGAATTATGCACACGCAACATAATATTATATGCATTATATGATGAACAGTCGTATTACAAATTTGTTGTTTAAGTTTGACACATTTAAGTACAGCATATACCCTTAAATTGCTAGGAGAAATTCTAAAATACGTACCCAAAGAAATCATTTGTTTCAAATAATTAAGAATGGTATGGTAACACAACAATACCTAATCAAACAAACGTATGTATTAACTTAACTTATCATCACATTTATTGGATATCACATTCATGTTTAGGTTCAAATATTTAGAATATGTTATAGTTCTTTCATTTGCTTTTGATTAATATCGAGTCAACTAGCAGATCAATGACAAGGATGAGAGGGTTGTGGAGTAGTCATTAAACATAGGTACGGCAAGAGCAAAAATTTTCTAAGGAACAAATGTGGGAAGGTTGATTCCAACACGAAGTGATAATTTACATGACATACTAGTACAATTTTCATGATCAGTTTCACATAGTACTGAGCTCTTACATGACTTGTTTTGAGAAATGGGTCATCTTCAATACATGACTTGGTTCTATAAGGGAGAAAGCTGCAAAGTGCTATGGCATGCCTTATTTTGCCTCAAGCAGGGTAATACCTTGAAGTTTAATAGAGCCTGCTTTGGACTCACATGAATAACCGACCAATGAAATTATTATAAAAAAATGCTTAGTAAGGTTGCTATGGTTTGGGTACTAAAAAAGATGGGACTTCATTATTACTGAATCTAAAAGAAAGGAGTAGCGGCACAACTAAGTGGGCTGGGGTTAAGTTGAGGGCCAAGCCAAGCCCAACTCAACTAATAAAGCACTCAACCTAACCCATACACAAAACTAAATCCAAAATCCAACTCAACTCCAAAATTTTGAACCCAAATACAATATGGGTGGGGTCTGATAAGGTGGGTTGGGTTGGGTTGTTTAAAGCAAGGTCTTATATCTATGGTGAGTTGGGAGCTTAACTGTGGAAATATGAGTTAGGTTTGGTTTTGCTCAAGTTGGAAGCCCTACAAAGAATAGGGGTCATGATGCATTTAAAGAGACACTGTAACATGATATTGAAGCGTGCTACTGTAGCAATGCAGCATAGAAAGAAAAGAATAAAAGAAAAAAAAATGAATGCAATATGTTGTAAATCTAAATACCATGCGATCTATTCAAATGAACTCTTAAAGGCCAATGCTGGAACTAAATAGAAATCAGCAATATGTTCAAAATTTATTAAATAACAATGATGAAAGTTCCATGATTGAGACAAACTTTTCAAGACCAATTACATATACTAGTTCCAAAATAAAACATTAAGGAATAAGCTCATTAAGACTCAAAACTGAGTTCAAATGGCTAGATTTTAATGATGGGATAAGAGGCAGCATGAGTAAGATTATGATGGATCGGTTACCTTGGATGCAGGAATAGGTTGAAGTGGTTCAAGTCTCAACCAGTTCACGGGATGCAGGGTATCCACAACCATCAAGAAGAGCAGCACCACGATGATAGGCTTCAAGATGGGAAAGAGGGAGACAAGAGTCATAGGAGGAAAGAAGCCGAAGACGGGTTTGTCCGTGAGGAAGAAGCGACGATGATCCCAAAAGAGAAGAGATTCAAGATAGAAGCATAGGTTAAACCTTCTAAATTTTTTTCTCCCTTTTTTTCTTCTTCCCATGTCAGATTTATACATCTCGTCCTTTGCCACTTGAGCCATCAGGTTGGATATAGTTGTTGGTTTGTTTTAAGTGATTGTAGGATAAGATATATTTGAATTGTTTGTTGGATATAGTTGTAGGTTTGTTTTGAGTGATTGTAAATAAAATATATATTTGACGTAGTTTGTTGGAGTATGATTGTTGGTTTGATTTGATTTAGGATAACTAACCATCCTATCCCAATAAATTAAACCAGAATAAAACACACTAAAATAAAATAAAATAAAAATAAAAATAGTGACTCGATGCATTGCATCAGTTCTTCCGGGTGGGCAAATTCTCGACCCCGTCGAGAGAGCCTCCATATAGCTGTGGTATAGGTCCTCCGAAGTCGACGTAGCTCGATCTCAGAAATCCAGCTACTATCAGTAATTGGACGCCCACATCGACGTACTAAGTACCAGCGGTGTGAACCCCATCGTGTCCCTGTCTCACGATATCCAAAATCTCTTCTATGCCCTCTGATGTGATCTCTGCGCTGCGTGAAGGGTAGGATCTCGACATCGGTAAAAGTGGATGACTCACCATGATATTGGAACAGGCCACTCACATTGAAAACGGAGAAATAGGCAATCCTGGGGGCAAGTCAATGAGATAGGTGTTCTTCCCAGCTTCCTGAGGATCTTGAATGGCCCAAATTTCTTCCTGCCTAGCTTGCTTAACCTCCACTGGAAATCGCTCCTTCCTGAAATAGACCAGAACCAATTCCCCTCATTAAAATCCATACCTCGACAGTGTTGATCCGCGGCTGTCTTGTATTTGGTAGTGGAATCCTGCAGCTTTTTGAGAACTTGTTGTACGTCTGGAACATGTTTCAAGTAAGTTTCCACATCTGCACTAACTCTACCCGGTATGGAATGGGTATTCGATCAAGAAAGTAAGGTATAGGACGGCCATAGAGGGCTTCAAATGGAAATTTTCCTATGGTTCTATTGATGGAACTATTATATGCAAACTCAACCTGTGATAAGATTGAGTCCCATTGTGCCGATCTCTCACCTGCCAAGCATCTTAAAGGTTGCCCCAAGATCGATTTACCACCTCAGTTTGTCCGTCGGTTTGGGGGTGGTATGGACTGCTGAAATTAATTTACTTCCAACTTTGGCCATTAGAGTTCTCCAAAAATGATTTATAAATTTGGTATCCCTATCAGATGTATAGACCTAAGAATGCCATGCAAACGCACAATTTAATTGAAAAATAGTTTTGCAATATGTGATGCATCAGAGATCTTTTTGCAAAGAATAAAATGAGCCATTTTAGTGAATCGATCAACAACCGCAAATATTGAGTCAACATGTCATGCAGTTTTGGGTAGGCCAAGAATAGGGTTAATAAAAAATCTTCCCAAGGGGTGAAAGAAATGGGGAGAGGAGTATATAAACCTTTGTTTTGTGAGTGACCCTTGAAGGTTTGACAGATTCTACAGTGTCATACAAATCTCTCTACATCTCTTTGCATATTCGGCCAATAGTAGTGCTCTTGAACTAACCCCAAGGTTTTATCCCGCCCGAAATGTCCCCCTAATCCGCTACTGTGTAGGTCTTGAATCAAAGACTCTCTCAATGAACCTTCGGGAATGCATAACTTGGACCGCTTAAAAAGGTACTCAGACTCAACGCAGAAATCGGAGAATTGGCTAATGCTAAAAGCCAAACATTTTTCCATGATAGGTCCAAAGTAAGGGTCATCCTTGTACTGTTCCTTAATCGCCTCAAGGCCCACAATTTGCAAGGAGGCAATGATGAGGAGGTGGGTCCTACGGCTAAGTGCATCAGCAATCCAATTGGTTACCCCTTATGTCTCAAATGGAAGGTGTATTCTGCAAAATGCAATCCACTTGGCGTGCTTTTGTTGAGATTCTTTTGGGAATTCAAATAACGTAATGCTTCATGGTTCGAGTTAAGTACAAATTCCCGATGAATCAAATAGGGTCGCCAGTGCTTCAAAACCTGCACAATCGCATAGAATTCGACATTGTATGTAGAATAACGTGATCGAACATCGTTCAACTTCTCACTGAAGAAGGCTATGGGGCATTTTTTTGGGACAACACGGCCCCTATTCCTACATGTGAGGCATCACAATCAACTTCAAACACCTTATTAAAATCAGGTAGAGCGAGTACGGGTGCACTTGTAAGCTTGTCTTTGACCACTTTGAAGCTTTGTTCAGCCTCGAGAGTCCAGCGAAACTTACTTCCTTTCAGACAGTCAGTGATCGAGGCAATCAAAGAACTGAAATTTCGAATAAAGCATCAATAAAAGGATGCAAGTTCGTGAAAGCTCCGAATCTCCGTAAGTTTTTGGGGGCCAATTTCGAAGCACGTTAACCTTAGCCGGATCTACCTTAATTCCCTCAGCAGATACAATGTAGTCTAGGAAGATGAGGCTGTCGGATAAAAAAGTGCACTTCTTGATATTTAAATATAAATGATTCTCTCTCAAAGCTTGAGCACCTGTCGTTGATGGTTCAAATGGAGTTCGAGTTTGTGCTATATATCAAAATATCGTCAAAGTAAACCACTACAAATTTTTAATGAACAATTGTAACACCTGATTCATGGTGCGCATAAAGGTGCTCGGGGCATTGGACAGCCCGAAAGGCATAACCAGCCATTCGTATAACCCTTAGTTTTGAATGCTGTTTTTCACTCATCTCCAGGTCGGATATGGATCTGATGATACCCACTCTTCATATCAACCTTGAAGAATACCTTTGCACCTCCCAGCATATCTAGCATGTCATCAAGCCTATTATGGAAAACCTATACTTCACAGTGATCTTATTGATGGCTCGACTATCAGCGCACATTCGCCATGTCCCATCTTTCTTTGGAGGAAGAAGGGCAGGCACAGCCATGGACTCATACTCTCCCGAATGTAGCCTTTCTTAACAAGTCAAAGACCTGTTGACGCAATTTTTCATGTTCTGCTGGGCTCATCTTAGAATGGGCTAGGTGTGGAGACTCATTCCCCGCACCAAATCAATGCAATACTGGATGTTCTCATAGGGGGTAGGCCATCAGGAGTTCTTGTGGCATGATGTCGGAAAACTCATCCAATAATGGTTAAACAACTGATGGGATTCCAGGGGTTGCGGTGGTTTCTTTTGCCACTAAAGCATAAACCACAAGGGATCTCGCTAGAGTTTTGGCAAATTGGGTCTTATCTAAAACCATCACAGATTGTCTCTCAATGGGCGACAATTTTGGGGATGAATCAGGCTCAGGTATTAGGTTGGGTGTACTATTAAGTGGAATCAATCTAACCTTCTTAGTGTCCTTAGTGACTACATAGGTATTTTTCTTCCCGTCATGTATGATGCTACGGTCAAATTGCCAAGATCTGCCTAAAAGCAGGTGACACATATCCATGGGTGCTACATCGCACCAAACCTCGTCAATATAAGTCTTCTCAATAGAAAACTTAACTAGACATCGTCGCGTGACAGGAACCTCCTCTCCATTTTTAAACCAAGCAATCCAATAAGGTTGTGCAAGTTTCTCAATTTTCAGCTAAAGCTTGTCAACCATCTCTTGAGAGACGAAATTTTCGTACTTCCACTATCAATTATAACAGAGCAGAAATTTCTCCTAGTGTTGCAAACAGTTCGAAAAAGACTGCATCGTTTCCAATCGTCCCTGATAGATTTAGGTGCTACAAGGACTCAATTGATTACAAGATTTGGCTCAGTAGTTTCGACAGTCTCATCTAGACCTCACTATCCTCAACAGCGTCTTCCTCTTGCACTTCTACTCCATCCTGATCACTCTCGTTAGTATTTTCTATCAAGTTGATCCTAGGCTGAAATTGTCTCAAAAGGTATTCAGATGATTTATGGCCCGGTTGCCTACACTTGTAACAATGATACTGGTTCCCATGGGTTTGAAATCTAAAATCCCTTGCCTTTAGTATCACTAATAGGTTTTGAAGAAGTTGGATGTTATTTTTCAAGGCTGATTTGGTTCCTATAGAAAACTTCTCACTAGTGTTATCCTGTCGGAATGTCTCTCTTCAACTTAGACTCGGCCTTAAGTGCGTGATTATAGCCACATCTACTCGCTGAAAATTGTAAAAAATCAATTCATCCTGAATTTAAGGGTGAAGTCCAGCAAGATAGCGAGCTATGTACAGTTCTTCATCCTTCCTAAGGTCATTGCGGGCCTGAAGATTATAAAATTCCTCGTGTACTCTTACACTGTTTTAGACCCTTGCTTAAGGTTATGAAACTTTTGGAATAGAGTTTGTTGATAATCAACTGGGAGAAATTTACTCCTAAGCTTCTCTTTCATTCGTTCCCAAGTGGCAGTCTTCTCTTTACCCCTTCGAACCATATCATTTTGTACCTGCTTCCACCAAACTAGGGCATGGCCTTTCAACTTAAGGATGACAAATTTGACTCTTTTATCCTCGGATAGTTCTTTCCATTCAAAAAATTGTTCTATCTTGTCAATCCAATCCACATCATCAGGTTCTAACCTACCTTCGAACTCACCGACATCTACTTTGATACCCTGATCCTAACGTGCGGTGTTCGTTGGACATTGGTTTGGTCGATTTCTCCTAAGAGGACGGTTGGCTTCTATCTCAGGGTCACTCTCCGATTCAATTACTTCCTCCCCACCAGGTTGACGTCGAGTATTCATAGCCTTTAACATTTGTTGTATTTGGTACAGTTGGATTTGCATGTTTCTAATGGACTCTTGTTGTCATTCATAGGCCTCTCTCCAAACCCTAGATTTTCTGGGTGGTTATTTGCTATTCTATTGTAATAAACAGCTCTATGATGAGCATATGGGGGCTTAAGAAGTTGTGGACAACAAACAATGGTTCCAATTAAAAGATTCTAATTTTAGGACGGCAACAGAGTTTTCTCTAAATTTCTAGACAGCAAACGATGTTTTCAAATTTTTGAGCAGCAAACAAAGGTTTACAAGTAAATAAATTTTAACAGCAAATATGCAATGATGATTGAATAAGATGCAACCTAATGCAGGCTAAATGTAAGCTAGAGGCAATCTCTAAGGTCAAAACTTGCTCTGATACTACTTGATGTATTTAAAGAGACACTGTAATACAGTACTAAGTGTGCTACTGTAGTAATGCAGTATAGAAGAGAAATAAAGAAAAAAAAAAAAATGAATGCAATATGTTGTAAATCTAAATACTATGCGATCTATTCAAATGAACTCTTAAAGGCCAATGCTGGAACTAAATAGAAATCAGCAACATGTTCAAAATTTATTAAATAACAGTGACGAAAGTTCCATGACAGAGACAAACTTTCCAAGACCAATTACATATACTAGTTCCAAAATAAAATACCAAAAAATAGGTTCATTCCAGACTCAAAACTGAGTTCAGATGACAAGATTTTAATGATGGGATAAGAGGCAGCATGAGGTAAGATTATGGATGAATTGGTTACCTTGGGTGTGGGAATAGGTTGAAGTGGTTCAAGTCTCAATCGATTCACGGATGTAGGGTATCCACAACCACCAAGGAGAGCAACACCGCGATGATAGGCTTCAAGATGGGGAAGAGGGAGCCAAGAGTCACAGAAGGAAAGAAGGAAGACGGTCCGTCCGCGAGGAAGAAGCGACGACGATCCCAAAAGAAAGAGAAGGATTCAAGATAGAAGCATAGGTTAAACCTTCCAAAGTTTTCTTCTCCCTTTTTTTTCTTCTTCCCATGTCAGATTTATACATCTCGTCCTTTGCCACATGACGCCACCAGTTAGATATGATTGTTGGTTTGTTTTGAGTAGTTGTAGAATAAGGATATATTTGAATTGATTTGTTGGGATATGGTTGTAGGTTTGTTTTGAGTGGTTGTAGAACAAGGATATATTTGAAGTAGTTTGTTGGGTATGGTTAGTAGTTTGATTTGATTTAGGATAACCTAACCATCCATCCCAATAAATTAAATCAGGATAGAACACACTCAAAATAAAATAAAATAAAATAAAAATAGTGACTCGATGCACTGCATCAGTCAGGCTTAGGTTGGGTTTCGTTAGATGGTCTACCATAAAACTTTGGGGTTAGTTAGATCCATGGAATGTCGAACCACCTCAAACTAGAAGGTTCGGCACATGCTGAACCATACCGACAGCCTACTGGTCCAATTCAGGCGTTTGATTCAGAACATCAATGAAAATGCAGCATCTATCCATTTCCACCACTCCCAGCTCTCCAAATCCATGGACAATTGTGCAACTTTCTGGATAGAGGAAGGCCAAACTCGAAAAACTCATTAGAAATGACGTGTAAAAGCCCAAGAAAGAGAATCCTTCTTAGGTCTCCAGTTAGGAATTCCCCCCTCTCGTGGACCAATCCTCCCTTCCCACGGATATTGTCTCATTTTGATAGGTCTAAGCCAGCACCTTTCAGTCAACTAGCTCTCCGCAAGCGCCTTTCTGTTGTCGAGATCTTTTTTCCACCGATCAGATCAGCCATTCACTAATGTCCATTTTTAAGAAGGAGAAAGAGAGAGGGAGGGAAAGAAAGAAAAAGGACGACGATGCCCCCAAGGCCTCCGAGTTCCATCCTCCTCTGAGAGAGAAGAATAGAGAAGGAGGGAGAAAAATGGACGGAGAGGAAAGTGATGAGAAGGCCATCGAAGGGCCATTGAGGCCCTCAGAGGGCGAAAATCAACTTCACAACGTCCGTGAGGTTGAAACAGGTGCGACCCACCCCCGTTTCATGCATAAAATTTATTTTTGCAAATTCATAATAAGTCTCAATAGGATTGCCGACTTCATTATGAATACATAAAAAAATTACGCATGAAAAAGGGGTAGGTCACCCCCATTTTGACCCCATGAGCGTCGTAGGGTCGATTTCGATTGTCCGGGTGCCTCAATGATCCTTCAATAGCCTCCCCGCCACCTTCACCTCCATCCATACTCTCCCTCTCCCTCTTTATCTCTCTCTTCTCCTCTGGAGGAGGGCGGAGCCTCGAAGGCATCATCAGCCCTCCGATGGCCACCACTACCATCTCCACTAGCCTCCTTTTCTTTCCATCCCTCTCCCTCCCTCCCCCTTCTCACACACTCTCTTTCTCTCCGATTCTCTCTCTCCCCTACTTTCATTTTTGTGTCACTTGGGGTCCGGTATGGGGGCGTATTGACCCATACCACCAGCCAACCTATACGGATCCAGTTCCTAGGCGGGAACCTTGGTTAGGCCATGAAGCATCTCAACTTGAGCCTGATCCGATTTGAAATCTAACTGACATTTTTCAACCCAAACCCAAGCCAAATTAGGTTTATAATGTTTATATTGGCCAAATCTGACCTAAATTATCGAATCAAATTATGTCTGGATCAATCCAACCCAAGTTGCACTTGTAGTAGCCAACGTTAATACCAACAAAGAAACGATGGATTCAAAAGGCAGCCTAGGTGTGGAAACAACAAAAAAGGAGAATGCAATCTCATTAGTACTTGGAATTTAATATGCACTATTTTATGGGATATCAAGCGGCAAAAGGCATCTAGGGGGCCACCCAATGCCAGAGCTAGGCGAGCACCTAGACATGAAGGCAGCCCAAAAATAATAAATCATAAAAAAATATATATAAATAGAAACCTAAAGACTGGTTAATTTAACATATGAAAATAATAATAAGTCAATGTTTCGTACTAACTTAGCAAGATCGATATTTAAACATGATGCAAATTGGGACAAATCACCATAGACAAGCATCTATTGAATCCTAATTTAACTAAAATTTTGACGGTCATTTATGTCCATTGTTAAAATATATTTATAATATACACAATGAATATATTAATAACAAACTACATATATGCAGGCCATGCCATGGTTGTGTCAGGTCAACTCAAACTCTACCCAAAATGGTTTTAGGCCTATATTCCTAACATGACCCAACTCAAAAGGCCTAAAAACAGACGCCACCCAACATATTTTTTTGATTGGCCCAACCCATGCATCACTAATTGGAATGCTCAAACCAGATGGAGTTAGGACCACATAGCAACTGCAAGAACTATTATCAATTACGACTATATATTACATAATCAGGCTTAACCAACCAGCAACAAGTGAAATTCATCTATGCCAAGGACCACCTTGTTCAAATGAAAGATCTATTGGTTACATCTCTCTCTCTACCAAAACCTTTCCTTCTAGAAGCTGTGAAGATTCATTGGATTAGGTGCATTCCCCTCAACTCATGGAAAAAAAAAAAAAAGAATAGAAAGAGATGGCAATAAATTTGCTCTCTAAAAGAAAATGTGAAAATTTCATGTGTAGATTGGCTTCAATATCTAGTACATACACTATGTATGCATGCACATACCATGAATCACAAGTCATTTCAGACCCTCATGTGAAGTTACAATATGTCAAGGGTTCATTTGCATAGGCATCTCATAATCCAACTGATTTTGCAAGCATATCGCACATCAATCAATATCTTATAATCCAACTGATTTCACAAGCATATTTCACATCAATCAATACCTTATAATCCAACTGACTTCACAAGCATATTGCACACGCATTAATAACCACGAACAATCATGAAGTTCAACAAACAAAAGCCAAAAAATATCACTGTGAGAAAAGAGAACCATTTATCCTTGAGATGTTTATGAGGTAAAGAAAAAATTATGTGTAAACAGATGCATCATATCACCTACAATGTAATACAGTTTTCATCTGAACTTACTGGAAGGTAGAATGAGTAATAGGCAGTTTTGTACTGAACAATGCGGTGATAACTGCATCCCAGTTCAATTATAAATAGATTAGCAACAACCAAAGTAGGTCAGAAGATTGGGTAAAATAAAGAGAATTTAGCATAAAATGATTAAATATTTATCTAATTCAGGAACATTGAAATCATCCAATGGTACAGGAAACAGCTCATATCACTTTCACAGAACTCTATGGTTACACCAGATCATATAACATTGTGACAGCACATTAGGCATGTTCTAGATAGTGATAAGTAAATTCCTCACATACACTGGCATTGTGTATTTTGATAGATCTTGTTTGCCTTCATAAGTAGTAATCAGATCCAGCATCTGCCCTGAAGCTGTCTGAAATTCAACCTATAAGGATACATTATAATTAGTCAGAGAACCTGCAATCTGCAAACTAAATCAAATCCTAAGAACCAATGTGAAGATGGTTACCTCATTAAATAAATCAAGGAGATCAGCATAATAAGGTTTTTCTCTAAAATACCGTTTAAGAATCCGGGGAATGTGATTGCGAAGTATGATCCCATCATTTGCGGCAATAAGACCAACCTATTATAAGAAATTAAGATAAATCAATAGCTTGCATAGCTATGTGCAGAGTAAAACAAAAGAGTATATGTCAAAAAAGCATGCCCATGCTCGTAGCAATTGAACAAGTTAGTGTCAACTGGATATGGCCTTAGCAATTGAAAAGGTTATCGACATCCAGATATGGCTTTAGCAAAAGACACCACAATCACAACAAATTACAAGAGAATCATGATGACCAGCAGTACCCCCATGCCTTCTGAAAATGAATCATGGAAGCAGAAAAAGAGGCGGGTAAGTCAAAGATCAGAAATTTTCATGACAACAAGGGTCAAATACAAACAAAATGGAATGGAGAAAGGAAAAGAAGGTTGCATAAAGACAACAAGAAGGAAAAAGGGAGCGGACAGTCTAGTGACAGGAACATGGGACTTTTGATCCTTATTAGAGAAAGAAAGAATTTTCAGATTCATCTTTACCATGTGGCCACCGACAAGCAGGCCTCACATGTGGCAATCAGAGAGAGAAAGAAATTTCTGATTTATCTTTATTATGTGGCCACCGATAAGCAGGTCCCACAGACACAAATGGCTATTTATTAGAAAGAGATATTTCTGATTTATCTCTATCATGTGGCCACTGATAAGCAGGCTTCCTATGTGCTGCTTAATGAGCACAAACACATCTCAAAATATCCATGTTGGTCACTGACAGTAAATTAGCCCAGATTTTTCAACAAAAAGCTCACATCTCATAAATTAGTCCATAAGTCAGCCCAGGTTTATCAGTGAATCTCATATATCCACAAAATTCTACAAGTTGTTTAGCCAACTCTACACCAGAATATAGAGGAGCCAATAACTGGAAAAAAAAAAAAAGGTAGCATAAGAAGAAAACCATGTTTGGAGTGGTTAACACATTTGATCTTTATCATTGATGATAAACTGATAGCCAAAAATAATATATAACGAACACAAAGGACAGTATATGGAATATGAAAGTTGTAAGAATACAATTGGATGTAATAAGCCTTGGAAGCTATAAGAAAAACTAAATAACAAACCTTATCTACTCTAAACCAACAAAGCTGACCTCGCCTTGTGTGAGAGTTGTCCATAATATCATCAAGGACTAGAAAATATGCTTGAAGCTGCAGACATTTTAATCATAAAGTGTTCAGGCTCCAATCCATTAGAAAACATTGAATCAATTTGTGACATAATTGCTCAAATAAACAATGTGGCAAGGCTATAACAGAAAACAAAAAAAAAAAAAAAAAGCTACTTACCCATTCAATGCACCAACCAAGGGCACATGCTAGGAACACTTGATCGTCACTGAGTTCAGTTCCTTTTAGAAGCTTGTAGCTATCAATCACAGAGATCCCACGATTCAGCTTCCCTAGCAGTAAAGACATAAATTAAGAACCGTTTAAAAATGTGTTTTCACATCATCTCCTTGTAGGCAGTATGCTCTCTCACCTCCAGGCACATTGTAGTCTAGCATCTGTTACAGGATGCACATGATGAAAACAGAGTCACTCAGAGATATTAAACAGATGGTATTGCATTGTTAACATGTTGAAGAGGGAAAAAACAAACTAAAAACCACAACCATGAGATGTGTTACTGGTTGGAAAAAAATGAGCGGTTAGGAAAAAAAAATGAGCAGTTATAAAAATATATTCTGGCCAATGATCCAAATCCTCTAAGGGAGGGCAGTCCCAGTTTTTCCATGGAATGGGACACACCATATTCCAGGACAGTGGAGCTGCCATCCTGCCCCTATCCCTGACCTGACAGTCAGGATGTTAGGATGCCGTGCCTCCCCAACACTTAAGTCACTGATTCTGGCTATACAAAGCCAAATAACTGTTGAAGTTGTTGAAGAAAAGGTTAGTTAATAATTGTGAAACCTGTCGAGTATGGTGTATTGCCTTTTTTTCATCCATTACTACATTTACGTGAGATACAGAATATCATGTAAAACACGTCTGATAATACGGCACATGTAAACATCACTCTCCAGAGTCCCAAATATCAACGGTACCTTCTGAAACCAGACTAATGATGTGAAATAAAAAAGAACCAGGAAAACATTGGCATCAACACAGGCTCTGAGTTAATAAACTTATCAAGTCCCTGATTACGCCTCATATATCTTATGGACCAAAAAACTAGCACTTTGAAAAAGTTTGAGAAAGTTACTAATTTGCCGCCATGGCGACTTCAATCAAAATTCACATGTCAAATTACTAGGCAAGGAAAAGTTAGACAAAGGAAGGGCCTTCTATGAAGCATAAATTGTCAAACCTAGCTTCTTAATGCTTCTTAATTACTTTCCTGATCACATGCAACTAGGGACCAAACCTCCAAGGTCGCTTATACTTTTTATCCTAATCAGCTTCTAGTTCAGTATTAACAAATGATTTCACAGGATGAAAAAAACAAGATGAGCTGTGATTTCGCATTTCATTCATAATGTATTGACAAAATCTATCTATTGCCATTCAAACAATAATCATCAATGATTTGTCGGAACCTCACCTTCCAACAGAACTTAAAATCAAATTAAAACAAGCAGAAATAGAACAAAAGGATTAAACGCCAAAAATAAGAACAATCGAACTACCAGATCAAGAAGCAGAATACTTTGGTATACATGTGGACCATATCTAAAACACGGAAATAACAGGAAAGAATCATGGCTAATAAAAAGAAAAAGAATAAACCGAAACTTCGGTTTTTGTCAAGAGAACGCCAGAGGGAAGCTGAATTCCCGAGGGCCAATCAACCAGAGCGAGCAAGATTCCAAATCCCAGAATCTCTTCCATCATTCCACCCGAAGGATTCCCAAGAAAGCGCTCGAAATCACGGAAATAAGAGAATGCGGGGGCGAGATAAAGAGGAGGGCTACATTCTCATACCCTGTTGATCCATTGCCGGCCCTCGTCCGTGAAGTCGAAAGCCGGATCCTCAAGCAGCTCGGCTTTGAGGCGAAAGTAGATCTGGCGGAAGGTCGACTTCACATCTCCTCCGGCCCTCCCGTTCCCCGCGTCCGCCATGACACCGGCTGCAGCCAAGCAACAAAGAGACAGAGAGACGGGGAATGGAGGGGAGGGGAGGGGGAGTTTGGAAGTTGGAATTCCTCAAAGAGGTGAAGGGAAAAGGAGATGCGCGGATTTCGAAGGGACAGAGATAGGAAACAACCGCGTCCAGGGAATGGAATGCCACCGCCCTCTCCGAGAGGGCGATCAGCAGTATCGTTGAAAGCAGCAAAAGGCTTCTTCTAGCGAACAGAAACCTGACACGATAACCAGAAATGGCTGTTGGTGTGTTGTGACGCAGCTGTCCAGCGCGCCAGGCAAGGCAAAACTGGGCGCAGGGGCGGGTCAAGAGAGTGTAAAGAGGGAGGGCTCGGAGGGTCATGTGCATTGCATTGCATTGCTTGGCGAAGCCTTAACCCGGAATTAGCGCCAAACCGGGTTATTCATCCAATCGCAAGAGTTAGGAGCACGTGAAATACATACGTGGAAGAATCGCCGTCCGGATTCTTGTTGTTTCTTAATTATAACTAGTTTTGAGTCCGTTGTATGCGGATTCTAGATCATACCATTTATTATTTTTTAAAATTAATTATTTTTAAATTAATAAATTAATATGATAATATAATATCTATCTAAATTTTTAATATTAATCCATATATTCACTTTATATATATATATATGAGTAAATTTTAATTATAAAAATATAATAATATCATACTTTAATCATATCATTTAATTCGCATTCATGAATTTCATTCAGTCATTTAATACTATAATATTTTTTGCCATGATTATAAAATCATATAAGTTATTATTTGAGAAAAAATAAAAATTATAATGATAATAATGTGTATTTAATATATGGAAGGTTGAGCGCAGCTTAATAGAATTCAAATGAAAATACAAAAGGAGAAGCACGGGAGTTGAGGGTCTTCTAGGAAAATGAAATGGTCAAGCTCATTAATATGGCAGGTTGAGAATTTTCAGGAGCCTAATAGAATTCCAAGAAACCACTAAACGAAGCATTCTATTCAAAGCTTTATCGAATATTGCAGGACATTCGCATCGATCGTCTAAACCAGACATGAAATAAGAATGAACCTGATTTTCTTCATCACTTTTGGACCCCTTAATGTCTTAATGTCGATCAGTCTGTCTCTCCAGATGTCTGCTTCCTTCAGACTGTACAACTGGTCGACTACTTCACCAACATCCCTTAATAGATTGAGAATTGATAGGGGGACCAACCTTTCATCAATGGAGCAGAATATAGATCGAATTGAAAGACCATATGCTCGCCTTTTGAATAGAAGGCGGGCCCTTTCTGTTGGTTGAAGTGCGGCCCATTGAAATAGGAAACGCACCACAAGTTGATCCACGGTACGACTCCACCCCACCTCAGTAGTTTACGATTAGAGATCCTAAAATCAAAAAACTGGAATCACTTGAGGGGTTGACTGACAAAGAAACTCATTAACAAGAAAGTGAGAGGCGGGGTCAATCAGGATGAAACCAGGTCTACGGAAGTAGACACCAACCCATTGCTTTCAATATTTTAAATAACTTTTAAGTACTTTCAATACCGTAATTAATAACATAATATTTATGTCGCTCTATGTTGATGTGGATAATGGAAGTTGATATTGTACCAGACAGCATGAAGAGATAAAATTTTTTACTTATGTGGATAGATTAGATTGGTAATATAGTTTCTCTCACTTTTTGCTTATTTATATATATATTAGATGTAGGGAGAAATTACTTCATGTTTCCATTTCACTGTGGGCACGAAAATCCGATGTGCTTGCTAAGGTAGAAACAAATCGATCCTCCATGGTGACACGTTGTGTACTTTCAGAAGGCTATCGGGATCTTTGTAACATTTTTTGTTTTTATCTAATACTAGTTTTGAGCCCATATATTTTGCACGATTCTAAATCATGGATTATTTTTTAAAAAAATTATATATAAATAATAAAATAATATCTATTTAATTTTTTATATCCATTCATATTTTAAATTACATATATGAGTGATTTTTATTTCAAGAGGATAATAATATCAGGCTTTAAAAATATCATTTAAGTCACATAAATGGGCTTTAATAACATCATACTTTAATTTCATGCTTGAAGAATTAAAAATTATTTGATAGGAGAGTCTAGACATGTGGCTTATTGTAGGTTGATTTTGATCCAAATGACATTCATAGATAGTAATATATTGCTTATGTGGATAACTTAAGGTACTGTTTGGTATATCACCAATGATATAATCATTGGAGTGATGTGATCACTGGGGTAATATGAATATTGGAATGATGTGTAAATACTGAGATGATATATGATCATTGTATTTGGTATATCACTGGAATATCACTGAAAATAAAATTTCATTATGTTTGATATATCATCAAATAGTGATGGCAATAATGTATAAAATATCATAAATAGCCTTATACATTAGTGCATAATAATTACTCTACAACTTGATTAAACATTCTTCATTTATAACTTCTCACAAAAATATGTAGCAGTAGTAATAATAATAATATTTATTTATTTATTATTATTATTATAGATATTTATATTGATGAAGTTATTAAAATGATATTACGATAATATTATATATAATCATGCTTGATTAGGCTCAGTCAATTTTGACCATCAATATCGGAGCTGCCATTATGAATGATTTAGTCCATCAAAATAAATTGAGAAAAAAAAGCATGAAGGATTTAGCATGATCCATTCATGCCACTTAACCATATCTACCTATAGAAATAAAAGGTATCTATATCATTTAACTAAATCTGTCAATAAAAATAAAAAACATATCTAATAATAGACATCTATAGAAAAAGACGAGAAAATTTTTATTTTCTTTTCAATTTACTGATTAGGGATATTTTTATCCCAAAATAATATCAACACATCATCAGTAGCTGGTGATGTGCTATCACCTGGTATATGTGTGGTGATAGCATTACTATATTATATAATGATGCTATCACCGAATTTATCATTGGATCCTTCATCACTAGATGGAATTTTGCAATACCAAACAAAGTGATCATATCACCTAACTCACATCACTAGGGTGATGTGAAATATCACCCCTACCAAACAGTACTTAAATGGCTAATCCATCTTCTCTAAATTTCTGCTTATATATATATATATATATATATATATATATATTAGATTTATAAAAAGAGTGATGGATAGAATTAGAAGGATAGATAATCTTTATATAGGAATAAAAATAATATGAATAATATCCATTCGAATCAATTTAGATGGAAAGAAATTGAGGATCCGAGTAATGTTTATATTTATAAAAGTGGATATGGATATGGATGGACAATTATCCGACCTATATCCAAATCTATCTGTAACCTTATATAATTTTATATAGTACTTATTAATTAAATATATATATATATCCATATAAATATAATATTAACTTGATTATCATCTATTTAATAATATCTTTAATTCTATAGTCATAAAGTTTAATTATCAAACTTATATCCATACTTTTCTTATCCATATCCATTTAAAATAAATATAGATATAAATTTTTATATCTGAATAATATTCATATCATATTTGTATTCGTCGAACAAAACAAATATGAATACGGATATGCTAGTATCCGATCCATACTTGATCTGATTGCAACCATATCTCCATCCATTATTTTATTTTAAAAAAATGTTAGAAAGCATAAATAAAAATGAAGAATTGCTTATCTATTTTGGCTACCAATTTATGTCCTTGTAAATTAAGAGGATGCAATAAATGATTAATAGAGCATACGAGGGGTAGGTTTGTATACTGATAGAGCTATCCCTTATTCATTTTTTTGATAAAATCATAACACTTTTCATTTTTTCATCCATTTTATCTATATATTTTTATTTCACCTAAACTATTGATCTTCTACTATTAAAATTTTGCTATTAAATATTTTAAGTTTAGCATATAATTTTCATAATTTTAAGTAAATAATCAAAATTATCTTTTATTTTTTATTTATATTTATTATTTTTAGTTAACTATCTATACAAAACTAATTAACTCTTTAAATGTTATAATTAGTCATATAATTAGCATATATAAATTAATTCATATATAATTAATTTATATAATTATTTATTAAAATAAATTAAGTTAAAATTAAATATTTATATTTTTACTTTTACATGATTATAAATTGTAAAAATTATAAATTTGTGTATTACCTAAATAGGTGTTATAAAATATATTTTTCATCGAAGGATGGTTTGATAAAAATATCATGCATTCTTTCTTTCATTCCTTCCATACCAAATAAAAAAAGAGAATCATTCCCATCCATCCTTCCATAGTTTACCAAATACATCTATCCTCTTCCTCATCCATCATTTATCTTTTATTCATCCTTCCTCCAATCCACCGTTCATATTAAATAAGGGGTCAATACAGTAGATGTGGTCGTAGGTTGGGTAAGATGCATTTATGACCATAGGATGGCTATTGGAAATTCCCCAACTTTTTGGGTCCTATAAGCAAAAGAAATCACAAGAGATGACACAACCAATTGATAATAGATCAACAGCTCATCACCACCGGGCATAAGAGACAGCCCATATACATCAATCGCTGGCAAAGCAACTAGTTGGGATAAAAGAACATCCCTCCTCCCATCGACATTACCATCTCTCACAATGGAGGCTAACCAATCTGCTACTCGATTTTCGTATCTAAAGATGCGAGGAACCTTGAAACACAAAAACCTATTTCAATTATAACACATCCGTCAACAAAAATTGAGAGTATATGAGAGCTGGCACTTTTGAATCTGATGCGTCAGTGTGTCGAGGGTCGTCGGAGTCAGCCGCCTCAGACCCCACGAAGTATTGTCCATTCTGGAACGGCGTGTGCCCGCTACAGAGAACCACAGCACCGTCCCTCATGGTTTTGTCCTTCGATCGGAAGGCAAAAGGCACCTCGTAAGGGAATACGTGCTTGTATCCCACTTAAGCACATGACACACCAGAGTTTGCCTGATGTGAGACTATTAAGGCAGATCCCCCATGGCCTGCCCACAACACAGCCCCCCACTCTGGAGGGTGCATGTACTGCAGTTCAGGGGGCGGGTGCCCCCTACCTGGGGTGCCACTGATGCGTCAGTGTGTCAAGGGTCGTCAGAGTCAGCCGCTCAGACCCCACGAAGTATTGTCCACTCTGGAATGACGTGTGCTGCTACAAGAAACCACAGCGCCGCCCCTCACGATTTTGTCCTTCAACCGAAAGGCAAAAAGTACTCGTGAGGGAATGCGTGCTCGTATCCCACTTAAGCACATAATACATCAGAGTTTATCCGATGTGGGACTATTAAGACAGATCCCCCCGGCCTGCCCACAACAGAATCTTATTAAGAAAAGTGGTAGGAGCTTTCTTCAATCACACCAGGGATGCTTGGAACATGAAAGCAGCCAAGTGCATCCCCTCCCAAGCTGCCTTAAGATCATGGCACCAAACACCTAGGAAGTCGTCAACCCCGTGCCAAAAACATAGCATCTATATAGTGTCTAATAACATACCCTATACTATACTAGCAAACTTAGCCATAATGGAACTATCAAAATTATTTTTCAACATGCCAAGTGGAGGAGGTAACCTTATTTTGAATCTTCTATCTCTTCTCTCTACCTATTAAACGGAAGGGAGAGAGAAACTCAATTCCTCTCCAAAATTCAGAAAATAAAAAAAATCATTAAAAAATCTAAAATATCTAAATATGCTAAACATATCTATGCCTATTAAACGGAAAGAAGATGGAAAACTGAACTCCTCTCCAAAATTCAGAAAAAAATTATAAAAAAAATATTTAAAATATATGATTTTTTAAAAAACAATCAACATGTTAAATTATCTTAATATGTTAGGCATATTTGTATGTTAAAGTTATCTATATACGTTAGAAATATGCTTGGAAATATTCCAAATTATTTTTTAAAAAATATAATGATAAAAAGCCATCCATTTATAGTTCATACATATAAATTACTTTAGATAAAATATTTATCCCAATGCATACATTATTTTAGGAAAGCATAGAAATCTTAAGAAATACATTTGTTTAGAAAATATTCGAATACCATTTGTTTAGAGTCCCCATGCATCAGAAGCTATTTGAAATATCACTAGACATTGAACTATTCTTAATTATTTTAGGAAAAAAGTTATAAGGAAAAATTATTTAAAGTTGTTCGTTTCGAAATTTTTTAGAGAAAAAAATTATTTCAAGAAGCTTGCTTCTTAATTATTTAAGAAAATATTTTCTTTTACCTAGAAATTCTTATTTTAAAAAAATAAAAAATTATTAATTATTTTAGAAAATATAGAAATTTTTTTTCATTATTTTTTATCAATCCCTATTGGCATGCAAAAAAATATCCTCATCAAAACATATGAAAGCAGGGCAAAATTTTCTTATCATTTTAAGAAATGTATAAACTCTTATTAATTATTTTAAAAAATATAGTAACTTTTCTTAATTATTTTTTGTTGAGCTATATTTAAATTTCATATGCTAAAAAATTCTTAAAAAATTACTTTCCAGTTAGTGTCACAGCGATTGAAGAGTTAGAGTGCTAGCCAGTGTATAGAATGATCATCAATTATTAGATACACTTCACTTATAATTTATTTTTATTTTATTTCTCAAAAAAATATTTATTCTTCTATTGTATGAACTTATATTTACGTATTTATATTTTCAATATCTGTCTATATATTGCTTATGGGCATCATTCTTGTAGCAATTATCAAAAACACTTCTCTTTACATCACACTATTTGAGAAACCTAAGAACTCTATCATATGAATATATAAAATAAAGGACTTCCAAACATAGTAAGAAAAGGAGGGAAATAAATGCTTAATTTAAAGTGAGCAAAACGAATTGCATATTCAATCTCACAAATTAATAAAATTTTGTGGTAAGCATATTCGATGAATATTGTATGTATAGTTTGGAGGGATATCTTTCGTATCTTTTAAGACCTATCCTATAATATGAGGTCAAAAAAATCAAAATAAGTAATTTATTTTCAGCCCTTCTAAAAAGACTACATTAAAAACCTTATGATTGATGAACTTTTTTCAATTTTGATTTTTTATATTATATTTTTATATTAATTAATTTTTTGGAAAACATGACATGGATCCAATTTTGGCACATGCTATGACGTGAGATGTGTGACCAAGTGTACGGCTAGGGCACATAAATAAATGCAATAAATGGCACCAAATATTGAATTAGAAATATTTTACAAGGATCCAATCCAAAGCTAAGCCCAACCCAAAGCCTATATATATATATATAGCACACCACCATGTACTTATTTAGATGGTATTACCCTCTATCCCAGAATCCAGGCCCCCAAAGGGTTGGATGGGCATAAGGCAGAAAAGGAAAACTAGCCCCTTCTGGATCCATAAAAGAAAACTTATATAATTATATTGATGTAAAGACTGGGATGGGTTGAGTATGTGACTAACAATTGAAATTTTCAAGAACACTATCAATAGATGCACTAATCAATGTGCTAGTTACAAATAATGGACATTGTTATTTTACTAGCATGCCAATGAATTAACATTGGTTAATACCAAATAGAATGAAATAAATTCATAGTTAAAGTAACCACTAATCGATAATCATCACAAAAAAAAAAGGATATATGTGTCTGTGATAATAAATGCATTAATGATTAATTACTTGACTAAAAAATAATTATTACAATTTATTTCATTTCATAATAAATGTCCTATCCCTACTCTCTCTCTCACACACACATTTCCGAGTCCTTTTCTTAATTAATATAAAAAAAATTATTTACCTAAATAATCAAGTTTTTAACTTATTTATCAGAATGATGCAAAACTGATAAAACCCATTTTGAATGATGTTTTATCATCGTCACCTCACCCCTATTTTCCACGTAGACATCATCAAAAAAAATAAAATAAAATAAAAAATACCATTTAATATGACATTTTTTATTTCCCCCCAAAAAAATATTTAAAAATAAAAAAATAAAAAAATAAATTTATAAAAAAATAAAAATTTTAATTTTGATAAAAAAATAAAAATTATCATTTAAAATTAGTATCTCCATTTCAAATTATCATTTTAAAAAATATCTAAAAAAATTGATGTAAAAAAAATTAAAAATACCATAAAAAAAGAATCAAAAAAAAATAAAAATTATAATTCTAAATTTTAAAAAAATAAAAATTTTAATTTTAATTAAATAAAAATCATCATTTCAAATTACAATCTCCTTTTCAAATTAATTTTTTTAAAAAATATCATAGAAGAAGAAAAAAATGAGAAATAATTGAGAAAAAAATAAAAATTATAATTTTAAATAAATTTTAAAGGATAAAAATTTTAATTTTAATTCAAATAAAAAAGATAATTTTAAATTATTTTATCTATTTAAAATTAATTTTTAAAAAAATATCTCAAAAAAAAATTTAAAAAAAAAATAAAAAATACCATAAAAAATGAGAAAAAAATGAGAGCCAAATAAAAATTATAATTTTGAATTTAAAAAAATAAAAATTTTAATTTTAATTCAAAAAAAATCATCATTTCAAATTACTTTCTCCATTTCAAATTAATTTTTTTAAAAAATATGTTCAAAAAAATAAAAATTTAAAAAAAATAAAAGTGCCATAAAAAAGTCCAAATTTTTTTAAAAAAAAATAAAAATTATAATTTTAAATTTAAAATAAATAAAATTTATAATTTTAATTAAAATAAAGACATCAATTCAAATTATTTTTCTCATTTCAAATTAATTTATTTAAAAAATATTCCAAACATATATGCTAAATATATTAAAAAAATTTATAAAAATAGAAAAAATGATAAAAATAGAAAAAAATAAAAATAAAAATTTTAAATTATAAAAAAATTAAAATTAAAATTAAAATATCAATTCAATAAAAATAAAATAAAAAAATATCGTTGAGAGCTCGCCGTTGTGCCATCGGAGAACCGTCGGAGAAGAGGAAGAGAGGGGGTATTTTTTTTTTGGATTTTAAGCTTCAAAAATGCCAAAGAATAGCGTTTTCAAAAATGCCATTCTCTTTGATATTTTTTTTATTTTTTTTTATTTTTAAATTTTTTACTTATTTTTTGTAATTTTTTAATAAATAAAATTAATTCAAAATGAGCATAGTAATTTGAAATGATAAATTTTTATTTGAATTAAAGTTAATTTTTTTTTAAATTAAAATTATAAATTTTATTTTTTATTTTTTATTTGAATTATAATTATAATTTTTATTTTTTAAATTTAAAATTATAATTTTTATTTTTAAATTAGAATTAGAATTTTTATTTTTTTCAATTCAATTTTTCCCTTTTTTAATGCTATTTTTTATTTTTTTACACCAATTTTTTTCTTTTTTTGGATATTTAAAAAAAATAATTTGAAATGAAGAAAGTAATTTGAAATAATATTTTTTATTTTAATTAAATTAAATATTTTTTAAAAATTTTAATTTATAATTTTTTTTCACTTTTCTTATGGCATTTTTTTTCCTTTTATTTTTCTTGAATTCAAATTCAAATTTTATTTTTTTTATAATTTAAAATTTTTATTTTCATTTTTTCCCATTTTTACCATTTTTTTCTATTTTTATGAAATTTTTTAAGGTATTTAGCTTATATGTTAGGAATATTTTTTAAATAATTAATTTGAAATGAGAAAAATAATTTGAAATGATGTCTTTTATTTTAATTAAAATTATAAATTTTATTCTTTTTAAATTTAAAATTATTATTTTTATTATTTTCTTATTTTTTAAATTTTTGACTTTTTTATGGCACTTTTATTTTGTTTAATTTTTTATTTTTTTGAACATCTTATTTTTTAAAAATTAATTTGAAACGGAGAAATTAATTTGAAATGATGGTTTTTATTTAAATTAAAATTAAAATTTTTATTTTTTTAAATTTAAAATTATAATGTTTATTTGGCTCTCATTTTTTTCTCATTTTTTTCTTTTTTATGGTATTTTTTAATTTTTTAATTTTTTAAGATTTTCTTTGAGATATTTTTTTAAAAAAATAATTTTAAATAGATAAAATAATTTAAAATTATGTTTTTTAGTTGAATTAAAATTAAAATTTTTATCCTTTAAAATTATTCAAAATTATAATTTTTATTTTTTTCTCAATTATTTCTCATTTTTTTCTTCTTCTATAATATTTTTTTTTAAAAATTAATTTGAAAAAGATATTGTAATTTGAAATGATGATTTTTATTTGAATTAAAATTAAAATTAAAATTTTTTTAAATTTAGAATTATAATTTCTATTTCTTTTCAAATTTTTATGGTATTTTTAATTTTTTTACACCAATTTTTTCAGATATTTTTTTTTAAAATATAATTTAAAATGGAGATACTAATTTTAAATGATAATTTTTATTTTTATCTAAATTAAAATTTTTATTTTTTTATAAATTTAATTTTTTTTTATTTTTTAATTTTTTGATGTTGTTTTTTCTTTTTTTTTTAGGGGAAAAATAAAAAATGCCATTTAATATGGTGTTTTTTATTTTTATTTTTATTTTTTTGACAACGTCTACGTAGAAAATAGGGGTTACGTGGCGATGATAAAACGCCATTCAAAATGGTGTTTTATCAATTTTGCATCATTCTGATAAATAAATTAAAAATTAAGTTATTTAAATAAATAATATTTTTTTATATTAATTAAGAAAAGAACTTCATATTTCCTCCATTGCCTCCCTCCACCATCAGGTCCTCCCATCTCTCTTTCTAATGTCAGCAACCACCTTCCCATGCTATCTTCCTCTTTCTCTCTCTATCTCTCTCTCTTCCCATAGCTGACCTTTTCCTCCACTCTGTCACCCTCCTTTCCTAAATCCTAACCGATTTCTCCTCTTTTATTCTCTCTCATCCTCTTCTCCTCAACTAGCCACCTCCTCCTCCTCTCTTTCCTTACCCACTTTGTAAGTCATCCGCAACATCCATCTTTCTGCACCCTTTCTTTATCTAGTTATGTTGGGTCAGATCTGCTCAAATCTTGGGTTGGTCAACTTGGATTAGAGCCATATATCATTTGTTGTTATGACAGTCTCAAGTTTTAGATTTTTGGCCCAAGATCAATCCGGTTTAGGCTTGGGCCTGGCTATTTTATTCCGATATTGGTCCTTAGACTAGCTTGAACCTAGGTGATTTGCTCAGTATACAATTAATCTAAATAAAATAGTTAATGGATAAAATAGCTAAGAAATTAAATTTTGTTGCCATAGCCTATCAAGAGTAGAAGGATCTCAAATATAATTTAATAATATTTTAGATATTTTTTTTTCAATTTTTGCATATCCCATCAAATATTTTATCAATACTACATATAGAACCTCATCTTATCGTTATTTACACTTTACGAGTCAACCTAAAAATATATCAATTTAAATTATAAATAATTTCTTTTGGTATCCTTCCATTATCCATTTAACTACAATTTCTAAATTAGTTAACTAGATATACTAAATGACTATTCTGTCACTGGTTACTCTAAATTGAGGTCTAAACAAATCCTTCCCCTTTTTTTGATTGTAATGGAGGTTAAAATCACTCATTTTGTTAAAAGAAAAATATATATTGGATATATACATGAAGAACAAAGAAAGATAACCATGGTAGTTCAGAAATCTATCATGGTTAAAGAAAAGAGAAAAGAAAAAAAAAGAGGTTTAGCTTTGTTGCTAAGAACTTCGATGAGATTATGGAAACTATTAACTCTGATTGGTTATTTTCTTATCGATCATAGCTAACTACAACTGCAAGAATAGTTCCTTGATCTATTTGTTTTACTTGTCAGTCATTCATCTAATAGCATGTAGTATTTTTGGAGAAGTCTGAAAGAGAAGTCTACTTCTCAAGCAAAGATACATTTGTTTCATTCTTTCCAAATGTTCTAGCAAGTTGCAACTATTATGCAATCTTATTCTGACTTTAGATGGTAGCGTGGAAGTTGGTTTCTCCAAATGGACTGTAGTTTTTCTATAGTTTGTGGTAGGGTTGTTAAGTACTTTTTTTTTATAATTTTGACTCAAAATATCTAAGAGTAGGTGCAACTTAAGAATTGATTGGAGCATTTGTCTTTTTATCTACAAATAATGTAGGTCTGTTGAACTTGAACCTATTTCTTTGGCAGATTGTTAGGTCTTAAAATTCTACTCTAAATCATGAGCTAGCTCGAAATTTCAGATTCGTCGGGCCTACATTGCCTGTTGACTAGTCTGACTATGTGCAGATGGCTGATTTTGTCGCCGAACCGTTAGCACCATATGGCGTTACCATGGGAGCTGTGTTGTAGGGAAAGTGGTTGATCGTGATTACCGTGTTATTGATATTGGTTCACTTCGAGTTATCGATGGCTCAACATTTACCGTATCGCCAGGCTAAAGATTTTTGTTTTCTTTAATATAAAAAGCTTCCATAATATTTTTGTATTATAGGATTAGATCCCACCGTTGCTCAAGAAATATAGCTCCCTTTTATGGTCAATAGGTTGTGCTTATCACATTTTCACAAAGCTTCATCTTCTTCCATACCATGATGAAGCACTCTTAGATGCCTAATTTTATATGTGACGACCCTAGCAATAAGACCATCACTGATCCACCATAGATGGTAACAACAATGACAAAAGATACAGAATGTGGCAATGGGGACAGTGACCCCTAGGTTCCTAGCTTTTCAAAAAGCATTGCCACCTCTCAAGAAGTTCTGCATCGATGTCTTAGCACATTGCTTGCAATCAAGACTCTTCTTGTCTTGCCCTCCCCGCTCCCCCCACAAATAGACCTCATCCACCTCTGGGACCCCTCCTATGCCTACACCTTCCTCCTCTCCACCACCAAATCTGCTAATGCCCCAAGCCCTGGGCTGCAACCATGCCACTCTAATAATGGTCATGTTGGATATGCTGAGAGAGATATAAATATTCAGAGATGTTGGTTATAAGTAATTAGGTGATGTGAGACTACTTTTATCTTTTATTGTTTTTCTTCTCAATTGCCTACCTTTCTTGTTTGATTAGTATCCTATTTCACTTCATTTCTTTCAACTCCTTGGAGCCATTTTAATATGGTGGAGGGGGAATTACTCTAGATGCCATTAAGAGGATGGAAGGAAGAGAAGGGAATGAGAGAAGCAGTAGGAAGTAGAGGTTCGACCGGTTGCTTATAATTAAAGAGGGAGGGAAGAAGTGGAAGGAAGGACAATAATAGTGGGTAATGTAAGACACAATGGAGGGTGGTGAGAAAGCAATTGAGGGTGTCCACAAATAGAGGCACCATGGACATGGGTGTTTTGACAGTAACAACAAAGATGATGAAAAGCAAGAAAAGCCAGAATAAGCCATCAAGGTAAGCTTATCACCTTGTTATTATGGGCCTAGCATGGATTCTTTGCATTGGACATGGGATATTTCAGAGTTTTGTATAACCATGGATGATCACCATCAAAAGATGGATGGTTATCAAACAAGACAGAGTGTATGATATGTCATATATGGCACATGTTGTTTGATAGTCATCTATGTTCTAATGGCAGCAATTTAAAGATGTACAATGCTCTACTCCACTAATATGAGCCCTACCTCGATGCTCAAACAAACTATATTCACCATTCTATTCGAGCAAACCTAATCTCTAACGTGTTATTAAAATATTAGACTAAGTTTCCAAGATCAATTTGTAAATAGTAAAGAAAATATTTTATATATAGCATTTCAAAAAATATTGGATAAGGAATGAAAAATTTTGCATGCTCTATTCGCATGCTGACATATAAATACGTATTGTTGGTGCATTAAACCAGCCTCTAGATACATAGCATTATCATACGAGATCAAAGAGATATCAATCTTAAAATATCGGATCCCAGTATACTAATTTATCTATTAGCAGATTCAGTTCGAAATTTTATCGAGCTGAATAAAAGACATCCTTATATATTCTATCCGGATGACGTCTCAGCTGATAAAGAAATGTTCAGGTCGGATATCTACCAACCTAAATCTTGATACTTTTTTTTTTATCCAGGATGAATGTTATGGCATCTCTATTTCATCCTAGTCATCTATCGAGGCGAGATATTATTGTGACGGACTTAATCATTCTGCAAGCGTCCACGGTGATTTTCTCAACTAGGCTACAGTTGGCCACGATCTAATGTCCAGCTCATATGCACAGATGTATGCCAGCTCACTTACAGGTGGCTCTCTAACCACTTAACAAACTTCTCTAACGACCTAACAAACTCTGGAACAGCCTCCTCAACCCCTCTATAAATAGTGGATCAGAAATTCTCTATTGATAAGTTCTACTCTCAGAAACTAGAAAAAACTCTATCAGTAGAAAATTAAGCTAGACTCTTGGCTCCTACCCAGTTCTCCTCTAGTTCTATTCAATTTTTCTTACTCTTTCACTCTTTTTCGTCTCTGTTCTCAAAGCTCGAACTGACTTAAGCATCGAAGGATCAAGAACCGAAGGATCCCTATCTGATTTCTTGACTGATTTTGCAAATTGAAGGAGTTTCGCCAGATCGCAAGAATTGTTCCCACCCAATCTCACCCAAGTCAATTCATTCTATTCTAGATTTTGAGCCCTGCAGTAACAGATTGGTGCTAGAAAGAGGACTCTCTGATTTTTTTTGTGAAAAAGATAGTTAAAGCACGAGCTCGACATTCCTCTTCCGCTCCAAAAGAAGGAGCATCTGAGATGCCACCACAACAGTCAATTACAATTGATCCTCAGCAATTCAATTTTCTTGTTTAGCAAGTCTAAGCTCTGACAGCAGCTATTCAACAGCTTTAAAAGGAGGAGCAACCATCTAAGAAAGCTCCTCCCTCAAACACTTTGTCTCAGCACAATCTTCAACCAGCCCATCAAAATGAATACCATATTGATAAGACTGATAGTGAATTTGTCCCCAGTTTGCTAAAAGTTCAAAAAGGGGATGACCTAGAGCACAAGATTTTGGATCTTGAGAGGTATTTGATGGAGCTCCAGATAGAGGATCGATCTCAGAATAAAGATAATTTCAATCTACGATCTTCTTTTTCTCATGGAATCTTGAGTGAATCAATTTCGAGTCGATTCAAGATTCCTGCCATCGAGTCTTTTAATGGCTCTGCTAATCCAATGGATCATATCAAGGGTTATAGAGTCCTCATGGCTTTACAAGGGACTCTGATGTCCGATTGTATATTGCTTTTCTTGCAAACCTCAAGAAGACAGCAAGAATTTTATTTTTTAGACTCCCGCAAAGGTCCATCTCTTCTTTTAAGCAGCTTGAGAAACTGTTCGTCATTTATTTTGGTACTAACAGATCTCATTTGAGGTATGTGGATAGTTTTTTCTCTGTTCAGTAGCAAGAAGGAGAAGATCTCTGGAAGTACGTGGCTCGTTTCAACACGGCCACTCTGGAGGTAAAAAATTTTAATGAATCAGTTACCATATCTACTTTGAAAAGAAGACTTCGGAGTAATTGTCTGATTTTTTCTTTGAATAAAAATTTTCTGGACACCTACGATGAGATGCTTGATCGGATGTGTAAGTACGTCCAGATCGAGGAGGAGGCTATTTTAAGACAGGCAAAGAAGGATAAAAATAAAAAAAATGATCGAGGAAGAATAATGAGCAGACTGAAATTCAAATCGACCCCAAAAAAATTTGAGGTCAAGAAGTCCACTTCGGTGCTTTAATTATTATGCCCCTCTGTCCACCCCTCGAGCTCAAATTCTGATAGAGATTGAAGGAGAAAGATATCTCCGAAGGTCTGATCCTTTGAAGGCCCCTTCAGAGAAGAGAGACAAATGAAAGTATTGTCGCTTCCATAGAAATCATGGCCATGACATCGAGGAATGTAGACAGCTGCAAGATGAGATAAAAATCTTGATACGTCGGGGTTATCTCGATAAATATATCAGATCAATCAAAATCAGAGAGTACAGACCTCTAGTAGAAGAAACTTTCGATGATCACAACCGATCAACTGTTGGTGTTATCAATATGGTATCCGACATCATCCAACCCCCAAGAGGCAAAGAACTGAAGATGTTATTTTTTTTTAAAAAAATAATGTAAAGAGAATCTAAATTCTCATAATGATGCTATTGTCATCTCTATGACGATAGCAAAATATGATGTAAAAAGAGTTCTTGTTGATAATGGAAGCTCAGTCGATGTATTGTTCTATGATACTTTCTCAAAAATAAATCTGATCGAACAACTTAGACGGATCAGTACTCTCCTCGTCGGTTCTTAAAAAAATCGATAGTAATCGAGAAAAAAATTATTCTATCGATTACAGCAGGATAGGAACCGAGGTAGTCAACGGTACAGCTCACTCTTCTGATGGTCCAAGTCCCATTTGCTTATAATGCTATTCTCGACTAATCTAGTCTCAATGCTCTCAGGACCATTGTCTCTACTTACCATCTGCTGGTATATTTTTCGACTAAGGAAGGAGTTGGTGAAATGTGTGACGATCAAATGGTGGCTCGACAGTATTTCATGCCCTTTGAGTTTTTTCGAACTGAATCAAAAGGTATTGATTGAACAGTTGGACAGGCCTAGTATTCAAGTGCTCTCTATATTTTAGGTCGGTCATAAGCCGAGTTAAATTGATCCCCTCATAGACTACATATCTAAAGGAGTTCTGCCCAATGATCCAACCAAAACCAGAAGCATTAAGAGATAAGCTCCATGGTACGTTCTTCAAGAAGGCTACTTATATAAAAAATCTTATTCTCTTCTTCTACTTCGATGCTTGACATCATATGAAGCTGACTACATACTTTGAGAAGTACATGAGAGGATATATGAAAACTATCTGGGGATAGATCACTTGCTTTTAAAGTAATCCGATAAGATTACTACTGATTGATTATTCAAAAAGATTCAGCTGATATTGTCAACAAGTGCAACCAATACCGAAGGTACATTAATATCCAACATCAACCTGCTGCTAAGCTTATTTCTATTATCGCCCTTTGATTCTTTGCAATTTGAAAGATGGATATACTGGGACCTTTCTCAGTTATAACTGGTCAAAAAATTTTTTTGATGGTAGCCATTGATTATTTTACAAAATAAATAGAGACAGAACCTTTGACCTAAATCACAAAGAAAAGGATGCAGTATTTTATCTGAAAATTCATAATCTGCTGATTTGATCTATCTCGGATCGTTATCACTAATAATGGTCGACAGTTTGATAACCCTAAGTTTAAAAAATTTTACTCCAAATTTTATATTGACATCAACTCACTTCTGTTGGACATCCACAGTCAAATGGTGAGGCTGAAGTAACCAATACGACTATCCTTCATGGTTTGAAGGCAAGGCTCATTGATGCAAAAGACTTGTGGGCTAAAAAGCTGTAGAGTGTATGGTGGATATACTGAACCACGTATTGGATTCTGATAGAAGAAACTCCTTTCAAGCTCATCTATAAGACTGAAGCTATGATTCCAATTGAAATTGGCCTATCATCTGATAGAGTCAGAAATTTTTATGAGAACCAATTTTGATTGGTTGAAGACCGATCTGAATCTTCTTGATGAAATAAGGAAACAAGTCTGTGTCAAAATGGCAACCTACAAGCAGAGGATCACTAAGTATTACAATGTCTAGATGAAATCGAAGTCATTTCAGAAGGGTGACCTCATCCTGAGACGAGCTGAAGTTTCAAAGCTTACGAGCAAGGTAAATTGGCTCCCGATTGGGAAGAATTTTATCGAGTCACTGATGCAGTTCGCCCAAAAACTTATAGAATTGAGAATTTAGACGGATTATTATTCTCCGCACTTAGAATTATGAAAATCTCAAAAAATATTATCAATAAAATTATTTTAACGATCTCTTTCTTGTATGTCATGTCCTCCTCATTTATCGAGATTCGATCCTTAAGTCGATAGAGCCCAAATCGATAAAGCCCCAAAGGGCATGAATATTAATCTAGATTTCAGTCTGATAAAACCTCGAAGGGCATGAATATAATCCAGATTTTAGTCTGATAAAATTTTGAAGGGCATATATATTAATCCAGATTTAGTCCGTAAAGCTCCGAAGAGCACATATATTAATCCAGATTTTAGTCTAGTAAAGCTCTGAAGGGCACATATATTAATCCAAATTTTAATCCGATAAAGCTCCAGAGGCCACATATATTAATCCAGATTTCAATTTGATAAAGCTCCGAAGGGCACATATATTAATCCGGATTCCAATCTGGTAACACCTCGAAGGACACATATATTAATCCGGATTTCAATCCGATAAAGCTTCGAAGGGCACATATGTCAATCCGGATTACAGTCCGATAAAGTTCGAAGGGCATACGTATTCAACTAAATTTCAGTCCAAAAATATTTCAGAGGACTTGATCCCTCCATCAACTGATAACTCTTGTGCTGGATACTAAATCGATATAAGATTACGAAACCAAAGGGATCTTATATCGGTTTTGAACTGACATAATGTTATATTGATCTTTAGAGCGAGATTGTCTGTAGATTCTCTTGAAAATATCAATTTTTGAATCGAATTTTAAACTTGATCAATCTATGGTTATATAAATAAAGATATGCTCGATCCTTTACTTTTAATTAATTGATGATGGAAAATTTAAGATTACCAGTTTTAGTTATGTTGAATTATAAAGATATATGTGATTATTTTATTCTGGCAAGCGATAAAATTTACTGGAATACATAACTTAAATATGCCTGAGAAAATATCTCTTGCATTGATATTTAAAGAAGAGTACAGAAGCAAGAATCCATATCAGATTTATATATTCCAAAAAAAAAAGAAAAAAAAAAAGAAGACTTACATCGGGTTAGTACATTCCAAGAAGAAGAAAAAATTGCTACTGAATGATCGCCAATGTGTCGAAGCTCTTCTTGGTTGGTTCCTTTTTAGTTTGCTTCAGCTTCCTGGTGTCGGTGATTGCAGGCTCCGTGGCTGGGGTGGACTCCGATTTCTTATCGATCTCGAGGACTTCAATCTCCACTGGGGGCACCACAGATATGGACTCCACAGTGATGGCTTTAGTTGTGTTTACCTCGAAAGGAGACTGACCAGACTCCTTTACTGGCTCCTCTACCGCTTCGGAGGGCAATTCAAGATCTCTCTTCACGCTCATCTCGACGGTTATCTTTGGAGTGACCTTAGAGATGCCTACCTTGGGATACAACTTCTTAATCAAGTTGCGGCACTGGCTGAAGGCGTAGTCATATACACCCTTGGAGCTTTCAGACACTTCATCCTCGAACTCTTTGGAAGTGTTGTACAGTTTCACTACCTTGGCCGCCTTGTTCTGCTCTTTCTTAATTGGACTTTTCAAGGCCTCTATGGCCTTCTCATGAGCCTCATTGGACTTTTTCATCTTTTTAAGCCTCGACTCCAGTTCTTTATTCTTCTCTGTAATAGTATGCAGATCAAAAATTTTCTTCTCCTGCTCGTTGACTTTTTGCTGAAGGTCTAGTAAGTTCTGATTCCTTTCCTTCAAGGCCTTCAGCTTCTCCTCGAGTTAATGTTTGAGCCCGACGGCGAGTTTGGACTCCTTTTTCTTCTCCTCTTGGAGAATGATCAGATTGGCGTCCATGACCTCTTTATTCTTTAGTAGATAGACTATGTTCTCATACATGACTTTGAAGTCAACAATGATCTGCAGGACAAAGGTTCAGATCAGTCATTCACTAAAGTAAAAAAAAAAGGAGAAAGAAAGAAGCGCTCACATGCATGAGTTGTTCAAATCCATGGTTGATTATCTCCTTTGATTTATTCTTCCGACGTGCCTCTGATCGACGGTCGGTATTATCGATTTGAGGAGATCTCGATCTAGTCGAGGTCGCTCCAGGAGTTACATTCTTGTCACAGTGTCCAACTCGATCGAGCTTGATGGGGCCCCAGAGATTATGGTCGGTTTGTGCCTAAGCTCTTTGGAAGGTGGTGCAGGCCGGATGTTATTGTTCTTGTTCCTCGCCACGGTGGGTTGGCGAGATGGAGGTTCCAATGACAGTGCTCGAAGAGAATTTTATGGTACCGAGAGGTTTCACTTCTTCCCGAGTTGGTCGGGGAAGGAGTCGCTGATGATGATCAGAATGGCATCGGGGCAGGAAGAGGCTCCACACCTTTAACTCTTTTGGATGCGGGGATAGTGGCAGATGGTTTCGATTGATTCTTCCTCTTCCTATCCTCTACCTTCATCAGGTTGAACTTTATTTTTACATTAGACATTGTATTTCAGAATAATGAAGACAAAAAAGGAAAAAAGAAGTTAAAAAGTAAAATACTCCGATCTTATCCTGAGGAGAGTACAGGCTGATACTGATGTCAAACAACGCCTGATCGTTTATCAGAGAAGAAAACTTAGGTATTTTGGTGGTGATCAGGGTTGAATGAGCCACCTCATTTTCGAAGAAAATTTCATCATGAGAGTTATGTTTAATGTCCAAACCCCTCAAGAAGTTCTAAAATCTCATAGAATAGGAGTCCGGATAAAAAAAAAATGGCCTTTCCAGCCACGAATCGAGGAGGGAAGGCTAGGTCCAAATTTACAGTTTTTTCAAGTGAGAAGTACCACCAACTTTTCTCACTCAGATGCCTCTTTAAAAGGACTAAAGACCTAAATAAGGAGATTTTAAGCTCTATATGGAGGAAATTACACATGATGATGAATACTATGATCATTCTAATGGCGTTCGGAGTTATTTAAATGGGGTGGATCCTATAAAAATCAAAAATATTATACAAAAATAGGTGTAATGGAAATCACAGCCTGATCGAAGGAATTCATCATAGAAGACTATGCAACCCTCGAGAGGTTCAGAGATCCGATTCATCATAGAAGGCTATGCAACCCTCGGGAGGTTCAGAGATCCGACTTTCCAAATCCGGCACTATCATCTTATATTCGTCGGGTATGTCATATTTATCCCTAAGGGTTATGAGTTTTTCTCGATCAAAATAGATCCCTATGTTTCTGGATTGAGATAGTCCGTAAGACCACGCACAGAAGATTCTACACTGTAATCCAAGCTTCTCTCACCTAACAAACCGATTTCAGGGTCCTCTCGAGGTGGATTTCCTACCTCTATGGCCAATAGAGGTTGGGTCGACCTAACCTGTGGGTCATCTAGGATCTCCTTCCCCTTTCTACCTCTCTTGGATATGTTTCTCAAGGAAAAAAATATGAGGGAAAAACAAAAAGACTCAAAAGAGATGGAAAAGCTACCTTACGACTGAAAGAGAACAAGGCTGAAAGAGAACGAATGAGGGAGGACTGATACTAAAAGAGACAGATGAAATTCTCCTAAGAGATGAAAAGTGGGCTCCTCTCCTCCTGCTTCAGCAAAGCTTCTCGTTGTCTCCAACGATCATTCAACGTTGAGAAGCTTCTGAAAATATTTCGGCAGCACCTTCACACGGTAACAGCAAAAATAAACAATGACCAGAGGGCAAAAGTATTTTATAGGCAAATCGATGGTCTAGATTAACTGATCTCCTTGTCGATTTTTGACATCTGATGTTAATCTGACGCTCGATCAGATGGTGGTTAGGCACATCTCCTCCCAGATTCTGTCACGACAGATCGATCCGTGCCCAAGCTGATAAGCCAATCAGATGTTGACAGTTGTCGCACTCTTATTTGATATTTTCAAATCATCCATCCAAGCAATGATGAAGAAAGATTTGGTGGATCATTTTCTGAAAGGTCAAGTCCCTTCATTTTCAATCAAGTAATTAATTTTTATACTTTCGAGATGCGGCGTATTTATTTCAGGTGGCGACGATACCAGCTTAGAAAATTTTGAGCTAAAATATGGAGATAAGATCTCCTGATCGGTGAAAATCGGATCAAAAATTCAAGTACAGAGATAAGATCTCCTGATCGGTGAAAATCAGACCGAAAATTCAAGTACAGAGATAAGATCTTTGATCGGTGAAAAATCAACCCAAAAATCTAATTTAGAGATAAGATCTCCTGGTCAGTGAAAATCAATGAAAATTCAAGAGCGGAGATAAGATCTCCTGATCGGTGAAAGTCGGACCGAAAATTTAAATACGGAGATAAGATCTTTTGGTTTGTAAAAAATCGAGCCAGAAGTCAAATGTAGATATAAGATCTCATAGCCAGTGAAAACCGACAAAAATTCAATAGTGGAGATAAGATCTCTTGATCGATGAAAGTCAGATCGAAAATTCAAATATTAAAATAAGATCTTCTGATCGGTGAAAAATTGAACCAGAAGTCAAATGTAGAGATAAGATCTCCTGACCGGTGAAAACTAACGAAAATTCAAGAGCGGAGATAAGATCTCCTGGCCAGTGAAAATTGAACCAAAAATTCAAGTACGGAGGTAAGATTTTCTGATCGGCAAAAAATCGAGCTAAAAATCAAATATGGAGATAAGATCTCCTGACATGTGAAAATCGATGAAAATTCAAGATCGAAGATAAGATCTCCTGACAGGTGAAAGTCAATCGAAAATTCAGATATGGAGATAAGATCTCCTGATCAGTGAGAAATCGAACCATAAGTCACATGTAGAGATAAGATCTCCTGGTGGTGAAAACCGACAGAAATTTAAGAGCGGAGATAAGATCTCTTGGTCAGTAAATGACCAAATCAAGAGGCAAACATAGAGATGAGATCTCCTAGATGGTAGATAATTGGGTCAGAAAAGGCTAATTTGGAAATAAGATATCATGACTGGTAAAATTTAGTCTTTATGGCAAACGCTTCTCAAATTGATGAAAATCTACTTTATGAAGATACTCTTATTTCCTATTCCGATCAGAAAATTATCACCTCGGATATAAGAAGTGGGAGAAAGTGTTGGTGTATTAAACCAGCCTCTAGACATGTGATATCATCATACGAGATCGAAGAGATAACAATCTTAAAGTGTTAGATCCCGCATATCAATTTACCTATTGGTAGATTCAGCTCGGTATTTTATCAAACTAAATAAAAGACATCTTTATGTATTCTATCCGAAAGACGTCTCAGCTAACAAAGAAATGTTCAGGTTAGATATCTACCGACTTGAATCCTGATACCTTTTTTTATCCTGGATGAATGTTATGGCATCTCTATTTCACTCCGATCATCTACTGAGGTGAGCTATTATTGTGACATATTTAATCATTCTGCGAACGTCCATGACGGTTTCTTCAACCAGACCATAGCTGATCACGATCTCATGTTCAGCTCATATGCACAGCTGTATGCTAGCTCACTTATAGGTGGCTCTCTAACCATCTAATAAATTTTGGAATGGCCTCCTCAATTTTTTATAAATAGAGGGTTAGGGATCCTCATTGATAAGTTCTACTTTTGAAAATTAGAAAAAACTCTGTCAATAGAAAATTAAGCTAGACTCTCGGCTCCTATCCAGTTTTTTTTAGTTTTATTTAATTTTTTTAGTTTTTTTATTTTTTTTATTTTTATTCTTAAGATTCGAACTGATTTAAATATTGAAGGATCGAGAGCCAGAGATCTCTATCTGAATTTTTTGATTGATTTTATAGGTCGGAAGATTTTTGTATTGTTCCAGTCCAATCTCATCGAAGCCTATTCACCCTATTTCCGGATTTCGAACCCTGCAGTAACACATGTAAAGAGAGAGAAGGCAGTCGCGGCAGGCGCTAAAGACCGTGAATGCGAGCTCGATTCCTTCCGGAAATCTTCGACTCCTTGGCTGTGTGTCCGACCCTTTCCGAGACCAAGCAGCTCCACGCCGTTCTCATCACCACCCGCCTCTCTTCCCACCCGCCTCTCGCCACCAAACTCCTCCGCTCCTACGCAGCCCACGACGACATCCTCTCCGCCCGTCTCCTCTTCGACCAAACTCCCCACCGGACCGTCCGCTTCTGGAATTCCATCATTCGAGTCCACGCCCGGCGCCATGATTTCTCCCGCATTTTCTCTCTCTTCGCCCAAATGCGCCGTTCGTGTACCAGCCCCGACGGCCATACCTTCGCCTGCATCCTCCGCGCCTGCTCCGAAGTTTCGAATCTCAGATGTGCAAAGATGGTACATGGTAACTTGATATCTTTTGGACTAGGCTGTGATCCCATAGGCAGCAGCGCCGTGATCAGTGCCTACTCCAAACTAGGCCTTGTAAATGATGCTCGCTCCCTGTTTGACGTATTGCCTGAGCCGGACTTGGTTCTCTGGAATTCGATGATTTCAGGGTATGGTTACAAAGGACTCTGGCAGAAGGGACTTGAATTGTTTCATAGAATGCGAGAAGCTGGTGAGAGGCCGGATGGGTATTCACTGGTAGGGCTGCTTTCAAGTTTCTGGGACCGGAGCTCACTTTTCTTTGGTAGGGGAATACATGGGATTTGCTTGAAAGGAGGTATGATTCGAGCTCCCATGTCAGGAGTGTGCTTGTGAGCATGTATTCGAGGTGCGGCTGCCTGGATTCCGGCTATCGGATCTTCAGAGGTTTATCTCAGGCTGATCTGGTTACATGGTCTGCTCTCATTACTGGGTTCTCACAGGTTGGCAAGTGCAAGGAGGCACTCATGTTGTTCAAAGAAATGAACAGCTTGGGAGAAAGGCCGGACGCTATCTTGATCGCCGGAGTTCTGTCGGCTTGTGCTTCTGTCTCGGGGGTAGGACCCGGCAAAGAGATTCATGGTTATGCAATCCGGCATGGAATCCAGCTAGACATTGCCGTGTCGTGTGCTCTTGTTGATACTTATGCAAAATGTGGTTTTGTCGAATTAGGTCTTCAGGTATTTGAATTGACGCCAGTCAAGAATTTGGTTGCATATAATACTGTAATATCATGCCTTGGATCTTATGGACTTGGGCGCGAGGCTGTTCGGGTTTTCGAGGAGATGCTGGACAAAGGATTCAAGCCTGATGGAGCTACATTCTCAGCTGTGCTCCTTGCTTGCTGTCATTCTGGATTCCTGGATGATGGATGGAGGTTATTTGGAAGGATGACAGAGGAATTTGGCTTAGAGGTGCAGATGGAGCATTATGTGTACATGGTTAGGCTGCTTGCTATGGTTGGACAGTTGAAAGAGGCTTATGATCTTATAGGGACGATGCCGATGTTGCCGGATTCTGGCATCTGGGGTGCTTTGTTATGGGGCTGCAGTGTTCATGGCTCTTTGGATTTGGCGAAGATTGCAGCTCAGAGGCTCTTTGAGATAAATCCAAGCAAGGCTGCTTACAGGGTGATGCTTTCCAACGTATATGCTGCTGAGGAAAAGTGGGGAGATGTTAGGAAATTGAGGGATGAGATAATGAATGAAGGTTTGCAGAAGAGTCCTGGGCTTAGTTGGATTGGAGATTGTAGCATATAGCATATAATGTTAGGTATCTGTTATTTTAAGATCTCAAGGAGATTTCAACAACTAGGGTTGTTAAGCATTTGCAATCCCCATCTAACAGAGAAAAAAGGGTAGTGTTTCTTACATGTTTCCTTTAAAAAAAATTGAGATTTCCTGCCATGCAATTCATCAAGAGATGAAATACTTCATACTAGAAGGTGCCAAATGATAGAGTTGGCAAAAGTCATTAGAGATTTGTACTACTGGCTGGCTTTTGGTCCTTTCCAACTCTGTTTCCTCCTCACTGAGAGGAGAAAGTCTGGTTTTCAATTTTTAATCCAGACCAACCACTCAGACTGAAGAATGTCCAAGCCAACACACTCAAAGCAAAACATAGACAACTGGCCTAGACTGGACGAACGCAACAACGTGTAAGGGGATATGCCCAAAGTGACGGAGACCCTCGAACTATTTAAATATGCATCAACTCATTGCAATAGAGACATCCGGCGTTGGTACGTAACCAGACGGCACCGCGACGTAGTCGCAAACACAAAATACCAACCAAACAAGACAAGAAAAGGAAGCGTTCTCACAACGGAATCCCTCCCTCCTCCTCCATTATAGCTGTTTCAGCTCTCCAAACTGGTCATGGCCAAGCTCCTGTTCTTCCTCCTCCCCCTCCTCCTATCCACCAATCTCTCCAAAGGAGAGACTCCTTTCCCAGCAGTCTTAATCAAGTCCAGCCTCATAAACCCCACCAGGTGCTCCAGCCCCTCCTCCATCCCCACCTGCAGCTCCTACCTCTACGTCGACCCCCGAGGGCAGCCTTCCTCGGAGATCGCATCCATCTACTCAGCCAATGCATCACTGATCAAGGCCATCACCCGGCCGACAGGCAAGACTGACTTCCTTGTCAAGGTCCCATGCGTGTGCGAGGAGCCAGACAACACCACCAGCTCTGCCTTCCTCCTCCATGACACCAAGTACAAGGTGCAGTTGAATGACACAGTTGACAGTGTCACGGCCGATAAGTTCAGTGGGCTTGCATGGAACGTTGGAGGAAGAGCAGAACTGAACGCAGGCGACACCATCACGGTGCACCTCCCATGCGGCTGCTCGGCGGTGGATGCCAGGGTGGAGGTGGTATCATATGCAGTGCAGGGAGGAGATACTCTTATCACCATTGCGGAACTGCTATCATCAGATGCCAGTGCAATACAGGGGATGAACAGCATGGTGACGAATCCGAACTACCTGAGTCCCGGTTGGGTGCTTTTTGTGCCTTTGGGAATCAGGGTTTCACTGCAGACATCGTCTGGAAAAGGTATAAAAACTAGGTCTCGCTCCTCTTCTTCTATTATATTTTTGCATGTCCACCTCCAAAGTTCATTTATTTGAGAAGCAAAGGCTGACAAACTGAGATATATAGTTGTCTGGCAACCTTGTTTATTCTCGTGATCAAGTGGTTCTCGATTTCCTCATCCACCTATTCTTATATGACAGGAGGAGATTGGTGCAATTCATGAGATTTGCTGGTAAACATATGAGGTTGTTGATTATTGAATTATCAAATCAGCAATTTTGGGCCCTATATATGTTTCGTGTATGCATGACAGGCAACTCAAAGCATATTCTAATTTTCATTGAAATTCACATCTTGATCTTATTATTGTGCAATTGCTAGAATCGTAGTATTGAACGACCAAGTAGAAAGATAAAGGTCAATGAACTTTGGCTCGAATGGTATCACCTAATCACCCCTTAGCCGTTTCCAAGTAAACGGACAAGGGTTCAATTCCCAGCGACATCAGCCCCTGCTTTGATCCCTAATTAACAAGAAATTATATCCTACATGGTGCAGACCACACGCACATGCATACTGATAATCACAGCCGCTCGTTCCTATAGCTGTGCACCGAGATGAGTGCTTGATCAATGGGGCCCACAGGAACAACCAGCTGTGATTGATGGTGTGTACAGCCACGAGGTACATGTAGTGTAGGGTATAATTTCTCCTAATTAACAGAGTGCCGGCTACATGAGCTTTGACTTTACCTAGTTAGCAGATGGTGACTAGCCTCCAGGCTTACACACACCCGCCATGAGCTTTGACTTTACCTAGTTAGCAGATGGTGACTAGCCCTCCCAGGCTTTACCACACACACACAGAGAGAGAGAGAGAGAGAGAGAGAGAGAGAGGCAAGATCTTGCTTGCATGGTGCGCACCACATGCCGTGCATACTGATAATCAGAGCTGCTCATTCCTATAGCTGTGCATCGAGATGGGTGCTTGATGAATGGGGCCCACAGGAACAAGCAGCTGTGATTGATGGTGTGTACAGCCATGAGGTACGTGTAGTGTAGGGTATAATTTCTCCTAATTAACAGAGTGCCAGCTACATGAGCTTTGACTTTGCCTGTCAGCAGATGGTGACTAGCCCTCCCAGGCTTTACACACACACACACACACAGAGAGATAAAAGCTAGATCTTGCTTGCATGACAAAGCGGGTTTTCCTCTCCATGTGGAGGAATTTGGTTCAGACCATGGTGGTGTTGCACCCAAGTGTTGATCCATATAATTCTGATTAAATAAGCAATAAAGTAACTTCTTCATATCTTCAAAATGGACAATGCTTGGAGATACGCTTTGATCTTACATCGTCAAATTGGAATTTAAGGTGAGCCATGCTAATCTACTCTTGATGAACCTAATGGAAATCTTGGCCTAGGAGAGACGATAAGGCAAGCATGGGGCTCTTCATCTCGATTGGCTTTTGCTTGGCCACTAAATATGGGTCCTTTACAAATATTCAGCAAAATTTGTTTGGTCACAAATCCCTTTGAGATAACAGAGAGGCCAATTATATGAACAAAGGAAAATGATATATACTTATTTGAGATTATTTTGCCTATATACAATATCTGCATCCCTCTATGGTACACACATAAACTTTTCTGGGTATGCACATACATATGCTGGTGTACTCGCATGCTTGCATCCCTTCAGCATAGTATAAGTACTTCATATTAACATATTTTTCTTGTTTCTTTTGTTTTTCCCTTTTTGGCATCCAAATCAGGAAAGAAGCTTGCAGTGAGACTGGGCATATCATTGCCAATGGCCTTCCTTGTAGTTAGTGCAATAATAACTATCATTTGCGTGAGATATCGAATCCATTGGCACAAGAAGGAAGATCTTGAGAAGAAAATGGACAAAACCATGAGCGCAAAGAGTATTGCAGCCCTGGAGAGTCAGTACCTTCCCAACAAGACTGCTGAAGGTCAGATAAATCAGAAAACAACAATTCCAATGCACAATTCTAACTCTTTGCTGATAGCAACTTACAATCATCTCTCTACCAATTTGTTTCGGTATGTACATCTCAACCATATTTAGGCTTATACACTTTCTTGAATTCTAATAAGTTAGTATTATAGACAGATGTTCAGCCATTTGAGTCCGAGAGACCTGTAACCTTTAGCTTGGAGGAGGTCAAGGAAGCCACAGCTAACTTTGATGAAACTAGAAAGATTGGAGAGGGAGGATTTGGGAGTGTTTACTTTGGAATGATAGGAAAGCAGGTAATGGAATTTAATTTCTATCTTGGATCAAGTTCCACAAATCAGTAGTTCTACATGATACATGATTATGATCAACTGTTACAGGAAGTTGCGATTAAAAAGATGAAGTCGAGCAAGTCCAAGGAGTTCTTTGCTGAGCTGAAGGTGTTATGCAAAGTGCATCACATAAACGTGGTACTTGAATGCTTGATTTTTCACTACAATGGCCCTAGAAAATGTTTTATTCCATTCTACTGATGCGATTTTTGTCAGGTTGAGCTAATTGGTTATGCAGCAGGTGATGACAACCTCTATTTGGTTTATGAATTTGTTCAGAATGGTTCACTCAGTGAGCATCTTCATGATCCACTTTTGAAAGGTTAGCAAAGCAGCCTAGGTAGATACACATATAGTGCCAGAATATTGTTTGACATTTGCTATGATGTCAATGTGTTTCCTTGTCAAAAAGAAATAGGCTCCACAAATAGAACTAAATATAATAAGATGATGAGAGAACAATGAACATGAAAAGTTTTCTTGCATTAGTTAACTTTAGTTTCATGATTTCAGGGCTGGTAAAAAATTTAATTGGAAAAGTAAATAGACTATAAAATCTCAAAATTTTATGATTTTCTAATAATCTCTAAAGGCAATTGAAGTGACTTTATTTCTGTTCTTTGCAACCTTTTTTTCATTCGTACAACTGGATTGAACTATGGGTACAAAGTATAACATAAATTGCAAGCAGGACATCAGCCTCTCTCTTGGAATGCAAGAGTGCAGATTGCATTGGATGCTGCCAGGGGTATCGAGTACATCCATGATCATACTAAGGCACAATATGTTCATCGCGATATAAAAACTAGCAACATCTTGCTGGATGATGGACTGAGAGCAAAGGTCAGTCCTTTGAGTTGAGCTATTCCCTATGTTTTTATGTACTCAACTAACTCAAAAAAGATTAGGATTAGATATTCCCTTTTGCTACTATGCTAAGAATCAACTGCATGAGGTATCTGCAGCTGACTATTTTCCCAAGAGATAATAAGCTCAAGTGCAGTAATTATTACAGGTTGCAGATTTTGGGCTGGCGAAGCTTGTGGAACGCAGTGCAGAAGATGACTGCATAGCAACTCGTTTGGTTGGGACTCCTGGTTACCTCCCACCAGAGTGAGTATAGATCATGCAATTATTTTTATTCAGAGTCAGTTCCTTTGTCTCATTGATTCTTTTAGTTGTTTGTGAATGACATCTTATAGTTTTGGACAGGTTGGTCCGTGAGCTCCAGATGACCACCAAAACAGATGTTTTTGCTTTTGGAGTAGTTATTGCAGAGCTGATAACAGGTCATCGTGCTCTCCTTCGAGACAACAAGGAACCTACCAAGATGAAATCGCTGATCTCAATCGTAAGTTGTTTGTTGTAATAAAAAATACAGTCAATTTGTAGCCATTAAAAATTGGAAGTTTCTCCAATTTGGAGCTGGTGTAGGAGTTTAATGCACTCTGATGCACAAAATCAGTATTTCTGAACAACCGGAAGAAGAATATACTGACATCAACTTTCTGATCAGATGAAAGGAATTTTCCAAGAGGATGATCCAGAGAGTGCTTTGGAGGCAATTATAGATGGGAATCTCAATGACAGTTACCCCATCGAAGAAGTATACAAGGTTAGCCTTCTATGGTCATGTCTTGTTTTCACGAGCAATTACATGCAGAGAAACCTACATTGGCACTTGAAGCATGTGCTGATCTGCGTGTCTTTGCTCTCTAGTTGCTGATGAAACCATTGTTATCACCTATTTTAGATGGCCGACATCGCCATGTGGTGCTTCAGCGACGAGCCACTGAACCGTCCTGAAATGAGGGAGATTACAGTGAAGCTGGCTCAGATCGTTATGGCCTCCATTGAGTGGGAAGCATCACTGGGAGGAAACAGTCAAGTCTTCAGTGGCGTGTTTAATGGAAGATGAGACACTAATCTCAACTAGAAATGTAAATGTAATTATTCTCCTTCCCACTGATGGAAGCAGGTTTTATGGTGAGTGTTGTAATGGAGTAGATCAAACAGGCAGTGTGGAGACAGATACCAGCAATGTTAAGCTTATCAGTAGTAGGGCTTTTAAAAAAGATGACACAGCAATGACCACTGTATCTTCAGGAACATGAGACTGATGTAAAGTGAAGTAATGAGGGGAGCCAAATAGACAATTTATGCTCAAAACAAAAATTAAAACCTAACTTTGATTGAATTATTCATAGAATGGAAGAGAAGTTACAGCACATATTTTGATTTGAATTAACAAATGAAAAAGGGAAAAAAAATCCAGCCCAGAATGAGTAGCAGAACTGTTTTTTTTTTAATAGAAATAAAAATGAAGTTTCAACAAAATTTCCTTCTTTAGTTTAATTGCTTTAAGCTAGATTAAACAATGCCTGTTCTGAAGCAGCTTGGAGCGCATACGGGGAACTCAACCAGTCACCGAACTTCATCTGTGCTGGACTTAAGACTGCTCGGCTATCCAGTGAGTAAGTACGGTGGAACGGGTCTTTTCTTCCACCCAAGTGACCTGGGTTCGAAATGCGACTTGGCGGATTAAATGCCATGGTGGTTATAACCGCTCTTGACAGCCTGTGGCCGAGGGTTGGAAGAGGTATATGATCTTTTGATCCTTGATAATGCTAGGATGATGTACTCACTCATTGGATTGGTTCTCAGATTAATCCATTTGATGAGGAGAACGACGTCTTTTCAAATTTCATCTCTGAATCAAATATTCTCCCGTGGGATAGGAGTTCTTATGGTCATCTTCAAAAAAGATGGCTATGCTAGTGGCCTCCTCCATCCCTATTTTGCTTATCTAAAAAAAGTACACTAGATGTGTTTGCCAACATGGTGTAATGGAGCCCATTTTAAGGCCTCCGTACTGCATGCACCAGGTGTAATTAGACCGCATAAAATCCCAAATCCCACGGTGGATGATACGCCATGCTATCCTTTGTATTTCACCAATTCCCGATTGTGCGCTATCCACCGTGCACATACTCTAGGATTTACCTTGGTTCACTTGCACCCGGTGCATGCAATAATTTCTGTGAGGCCACTTTCAGCAAGTCACAACTCACAGCACCAATTTAACTGTCCCAGAAGACTACCTGTGAAAGAATTTTGCTGTCAAGAGGGGCAGCCCCAAACAGAAGGTTTATTGTAACAAGCAGCAGCTAACCACGCATGCATGCGCTGCCAAACTATTGTCCCTATAATCACAGTCACTACGGTTCCCAAGCACATCTTAACGCAAACTAGGTTGATTCAAGTTAAGCTAGTATTTTTCCTATTTTGCTTAAACGAGGAAGATGAACATTTCTAGATAAAGAATCCCGCCTCCTTAATTTATAAACATAAAATACTGATTATTGGATCCAGACTTAACCAAATTTAAGTAGAGAGATCCACTTCAGACCACTTGGGTCAACCGAGTTTACCTATATATATGCACCCCAACACACACTATAATGACTTGAACTATGAGAAACCACTGGTTCATTTAAACTGGGACAGATGCTGTCATACTGATCATGATCTCAACCCTAAAGTTAGGAATAAAGAGAGAATTAAAAAAATATCTCGCCTATCCTTCCAAACCATCAGCTTCTTGCACAAAGATATTTCTATTATGCTATCTAAATCATTTATTGTAGAGATACCATGGTGGCTCAATTCTTAAGTTTTGATCCGGGAAAGTTGCAGTTAGATCCCCCCCAAAAAAAATGGTAAACCTAGCTAAATTAAATTCTAAACTTAAGAATCACATATACGGCACATGGATATCAACCAATATGTTTTGGTGTGCCCTTGTCAATTTCGACAATAGAAATTCAATCTTGTCAACTATCCAAGTAAGACTTCATCTTCTTCTTTTTTTTTTTGGGTAAAAAGCTTGTTCTTCTTTTTCAGGCCATGTACATATACCATGAAGAAAATCAAGTAGTGGATTGAATTGAGTGACATGCATTGGATGGAGATTTCATGTTAGATTTGAATTCCATTAGTCTCAGACTACATCTCCCTATCCCACCTGTCTCCCCCTACACTCAAGTTGAGTTGAGAAATTATATCTCATATCATGTGCACCACACCAATTATAGTCATTGATTTTTATGAATCCCATTTATCAAGCGCTAGATATATCATCACAGAAACTATCAATTGGGGTTGGCATGGTGCACCATTACTTGATGGAGGATATAATTTTTTAGGTTTTCACTTATTTCATTGTATAACATGGTAGTTTCTAATTAGACTATCTAGATCAAAGATTATCATGTTCGTCCGATAAGATAAATTATTGATTAAAATTATTCTATCATGTATATTTTAGACTATCTAATAATAAGCTATCATATTATTCAAAAAATTAAATTTTTTTATTTAAAATTATAAAAATTGCAGCTAGCCAATCATAGTTAATAGTGAATTTTTTTTATTCAAAATTTTATATTAAATTCGAATAATAATGTTTTTTTAAAAAGTATTATAATTTTTTATTAGACGGTCCATCGGGTCTAACCAATAATTTCACGTCCGGATGGACCTCATCAGCTCAAGGTGAACCGCTTTGCACGCGGAGGCCGCGAGTGCGTTGAGCTTCTCCTTTCGCATCTCGGCATCTTGCCGTGGAGCGAGAAGGGCAGGAAAAGAGCTCTCGGACATACAATTTACTCCTGACATCCAGGCTCTCACCTCCAACCAAAAGCAAATCTCTCGCCACCTTCTTCTGTCGATCGCTCCTTCTTAGGAGAAGATCCAATCCCCGCCTCCCTTCTCCTCGTCATTTGAGAAGTAGAAGAAGCGAAGAGGGTGGGCTGGGGGAAGAAGAGCAAGTGTTTTAAAGTCTATCGGGGAGAGAATCTCTGGGGATGGCGAGCGAGGTCCAAGAAGTGAGATCGGAATCTCCCTCCCCGACCAGGATCTGATCCACAGAACCCTAATTCATGGCGGGCGCCGTCTCGGCGCTGTTCTTCCTCGACATCAAGGGCCGGGTCCTTGTGTGGCGGGACTACCGCGGCGACGTCTCTGCCCTCCAGGCCGAGCGCGTCTTCACCAAACTCATCGAGAAGGAGGTAGTCTCATCTAATCTCATCTCTCTGTTTTTTTTTGAGATCCGATCCGATCTCCTAGTGGTGATTCTGACTTTAAATCTAGATCCCCCCATTTTTGTTTGGCTGGTTTTATTTACCTGGAGACTTTATATTAGGCTTTGGTCCCTCTCTCTGATGAGTAGTTTTAGATTGGTTTTGCTATTTCTTGGTTTTATTTTTGAGTAGTCGGACCATTGTTGGTTTGGATTTGTGATGGCAGGCGGATCCAGAGTCTCACTCTCCTGTGGTGTTCGATAATGGAGTAACGTATATGTTCATACAGCACAACAACTTGTTCCTGATGACGGCAGCGAGGCAGAACTGCAATGCCGCCAGCATTCTTCTGTTTCTGCACCGTGTTGTCGATGTGAGTAGCCTCTGTGATTATATTGATACATCAGCTGCTGTTTCCATGTAACTACAAACGGATGGAAGTAGATGTGGCCTGTTTTGCTTTGAAGTCCTTCAATGATTTATGTGGTTGGCGACAGGTTTTTAAACATTATTTCGAAGAGTTGGAGGAGGAATCTTTAAGAGATAATTTTGTTGTTGTGGTACGTAGACAAATTTTGAACTTTGTGTTGTTAGTTCCCAGCCTTGAACCTTAATAATACATAGAAGAAAAATATATATATTTTTTTGGAAAAATGATTTGATTGTGCTTGGTGTGATATCTCTCCAGTATGAGTTACTTGATGAAATGATGGACTTTGGGTACCCACAATACACAGAAGCTAAGATTCTTAGCGAATTTATAAAGACAGATGCATACAGGATGGAAGTTACACAGAGGCCTCCAATGGCTGTTACAAATGCAGTGTCTTGGCGTAGTGAAGGGATACGGTACAAGAAAAATGAAGTAGGTTGTTTTCTACCTGTTTTTGGTATAGTGAATTATATTAATCATTAGCTGCATGGTACCCTGTAAAGACATGAATTCTTGTTCTCTCAGGTGTTTTTGGATGTGGTGGAAAGTGTAAATATTCTTGTAAACAGCAATGGACAAATTATTCGTTCAGATGTAGTTGGGGCATTGAAAATGAGAACATACCTGAGGTGCAAAGCTTTTCATTTCCCTCTTCCATGTTGATCTACTCATTTACCAACTGTGAAGTAGTTTGCCTATCATTTTACAGCACCAGGAACATGCTCTCTCAGTATTGTTGTATTTCTAAGTCTACTTTTTCATACCTCATATTATCATGCTCTAACTAAAGCTGACAACCGTTGTTTATGTTGCTGTTGATATTTAGTAGCATGGAACCAAAATCCATATCCTTGTATGTCTAGCTCCATGAGGCTCCTAAAGGAAATTGATGTTTTTGGTAACCAGAAAGATATTATATCCACAAGGGACAGGATATGAGATGTAGGGTTCTTTTCTTTTCTTTTCTAATAAAGAAATGGCTTGTAGGAAGTCATGCAACTATTATATACTACATCGAAAGATAATCTTTCAATATAGTATATAATCAAGGATTGAAGAAATAGGAGGAAAAAAAGAATGAGAACCTTTTAGAATGTGTATCTACAAGAAACCATAAATGGACAATATAGAATTCAAAAACTATAAAACCTTAAAACATTATATGCTAATCTATTGCAAATGATAGCCTGAAGAATGTAACATTGCTTACATGGATCTGTCCATCATTTTTGTGGAATGTTTTGTATTATCAAGTAAAGAAAGAGAGATTGGGGCCCAACTTTGAAGAGGATGCAAAAGTGACTCTCTACTTGGAGGAACACTAACCTTTCTAGCAATGACGTTCTTGTTGTTCTATGTTTTGAGAATAAAACATACAAAATATGAAAGTGAAGCTAGATGGGTACAGAATGAAGTAAGAGGTTAAGCTAGGTTTGTTGGAGTGAGAAAGCTTAGCTCCACCATATAAAGCAACTACAACCAAGGAACTGGAGGCCACTAAGAGATTTTAGCTTTACCATTGCCAAGAATAGGTTTCATGGTATATTTGTTGCTTTTGCTGATGCAATGCTCTTTTTTGTCATTAAAACATGTGACAAAGTTCTAAATGCTCCTACATTAGGGCTTCCATTAGGCATTGATGCATGTAAGTGGCAGATCCTCTAATTACTGCGAACACTTTGCTAATCCTTTCCCTAGTGTCTTTTTGCACTTATGTTTAATTATTGGTTGCAAGTACTTGGGTGTGAGGCAGAAGTCTTTCTATGGCAAAAGGATCACATAGTCATAATTAGGAAAGCTAAGAAATCAGAAGAACAACAAAATTTCTGCTGTTCATAATTTAAAAAATATGTATGATATAAAAACAAGATCCAGGAAAATTTCACAACAAGAATTTAGATATCTTGCTTCAAATTCTATGATTGAGGATCATGAACAAAAAAAAAAAAAATTGAGAGCAAGGTTCGTTGTCTCGGCATTAGACCCCGTACTAGTGAAATCCCAGTATAGTGTCGGTACGTGATATGGTACGGTACAACTATGTCAGTACGGGATGGTTCGGCATATCGATATGGCATGGTAAGCCCGTACCACCTGGTATGGGGCGATAGGGCGAACGTTGGTTGGGAGTATGCATGTTCCAGTGTTGCTTTTAAGCACCTGATACCACCATATGAGATATAATAAAACTGAATTGAGCAGGAAACTTTAATCCATAATCAAATTCTTTTCTATTACTCAGCTGGTTGCAGAGATGATTGGTTAGGTTTTATTAGGGCTATTTATTAGCATTTAGTAGGGTAAATTCTAATTTCCATTTTATGTTCAAAATAGTTTTGCTTGGCGTCTCCTCCTTTGTTGATTTACGATGTAGTTGTATTTGGATTACTTAGTTAAGTTTTTTCATTAAGATTAATAAAAATACAACTCTAAATTTGCCTATACCTCTCCTAAGTAGGGATGCGTAAGCAAACCGATCAAACCACAAAACCAACCCAAACTGTTAATTTTGGTTCGGCTTGGATTGGTTTCTTTAGATTCAATTCCGTTTCAGTTTAAAAATTTTAGAAATAAAAAAAATCAGTTCGTTTTTGGTTTCAATGTTGAAAACCTGATTTAAACTGAATCGACCCATGGGTGTGTGTGTGTATGAACTGCCATTGATTCACTTATATTTTTCTCTAGCTCCACTAGTTCATTACTTCTATATTTATCCCATTTAGCCCATTCCATAAGCTACCCATTTAGGCCATCTTATAAGCTGCCTATTTAGCATGGCCAGAAAAAAACTAAAATAGATAGCATTCTATTTAGCCCATCCCATAATTTGCTTATTTGACATAAGCCCAATAGCCCACAACCTGAAAAACCGAACTGAACTAAATTGATTTTTTTCGATTCGGTTTGAACTGGTTTTTGCACATGGTTGGTTTGGTTTTGGTTTCGGTTTTAGAAAACCAATTCAAATTGGTTTGGTTTGAAAATTGACCCCAAGCCAACCCAAACCGAACTGCGCACATCCCTACTCCTAAGACTTCCTTACTGTCTTTTTATTCTTCTTCTACATTTTAGACTCTAGTATTTATATTTGACTTAGATCTCTGCACATATTTGTTTCTCCTGCTCCTTGTTCTCCTTGTCCTCCCTCCTTCAATTCTTTTTCATTTTTCCTTTTCTTGCAAAGTTGACATATTTGAATCTAATATTAGATCAGATCTGAGAACAAAACCGATCTATAGATAACACTGATTCTTTGTTTTCAAGTTATGCTTTTCTCCTTAGTTTTTCTCTTCATCCTTCAATGGACTCATTTCCCTTCTTTCCATGAATTTGATTGGAGAGAAATCCATCATGAGATTCAATCATTATGTGTTAGCAAATGGTGTTGAAACAAGTTTCTTAAAATATGTTGTGGCTTAGATCTGGATACAGCCCTTTCTACCCCTCTCGTCTGCTTCTTATTCAACCCTTTCTCCTTAATTTCTCTTTTGCATCTGATTTCCTTATTTCCTTTCTTGAACCTCAATTTGTTCGAAAAAAATCTATGAGCAATTGCCAATTTCTCATCAAGGGTGCTTTTCTCATGCCACATAAGAAACACTAGCGAGGACATGTTGAGTCTGATGATTTTTGTGAAAGAGGAAACTAGAACCACATTTCTCTCATCCCACTGGAGCAACCAACATAAAAGGCATATATATTCCCCGAAAAGAATGTAACAGCTAATTCTATTTGAAGTTGCCACACCCATTTGGAGTTAAAGTTTCACTTCAGTTCCTAGACCAACTACACAATTAACTGCTGCTTAAACAAATACTGGGTGATACTTCTTTTTTTGTGTTACATTGTCACATACTTTTTATTTATGCTAAAGGCCTCCTGACAACCCAACTCCTTTTTCTTAATTTCTTTTATTTCTTAAATATCTTTATACGCTCTCTACTATGTGGAGGTTCCTTCATAAACCTGAAGGCGTCTATGTGGAATCCTATTTTCTTCCCCCATTAAATGTATGGTATCTTAGATAACTAGTTTGTGTCTCATAGCTATTACCTTCTGTATGTATCTTTTTGACATTATCTTTAAGAGGTCTATGAACCATAAAGAAAGGAACTATGGAAATTGATTGAAGATTTGTTGCTAAATAATTGAGGAATATTTCACAATGGCCAGTATTTTTATGTATTAAATAGCTAACCCTATAATATTATAACACTTCTCACTCAAAATGTATGAGAAGTGATATGTGAAACTATTGAGAAAATGCATGTAAGAATGCCTTCAGCTGCAATAGCTAGAAACAATATTTTAAAAGCATGGAAGTATATATGAAGTTTCAACTTTACCCCTACCTTCTCTCAGGCATTAATGTAAGTTGTGAAATCTGAAATTTCTTCCAGATTTACAGGCATTCTGTGGAATATCAAATTCTCAATCAGCTAGCAGAGAAAACTCAGCTTGATAGTGAATTGAAAAAAACAGATTAGATCTCTGCTTCTGTTTCATATCTGAACTATAGAGGTCTCTTTCTTAAACCCTAAAACAAAAAGGGGGTGGCCTAATGCATGAGGCTCCCGCCATTGTAGGGTTTGGGGTGGGTTAGATATATGCAGCCATACCCCCGTGTTTGGAGAGGCTGTTTCCTTGTTTCGAATCTGTGTCACCCATGTTACGATGGGGCAACTGCACCAAGGCCTACCTTTAAACAGGCCCCTAATATTTTCAGAAAGAGTCAGACTCGTCCCTAGAACTGTCTAGAAGAAAGATAATAGGTAACAAAGTTTTCAAGTATGCATATATGACTCATGGCCAATATATGTGAGATAGAGGAGAAAAGGAAAAAATCTGGCTGCTAATTCTGGCCCCAAAAGTTTGCTAATCTCCTCTGTTAGAAGGTCATCAGCATTGGACAGGGGTGTGTACTTTTTTACCATCTGTGGTAGTGTGTATTGCAAGCTGTATCCATGTGCATCCAAGCGCAGTACAGAGATTTCATCGCGAGCTTGTGCTAGACCATCTTGAGCAACCTAGGGGATCTGAAACTGTTCACCAGTAATACTCAATTACTTTTTAAGGATTTGAAGGACCAACAACAGCTTCGATAGATTAATGCTATAAAAATGTTTATTCCACATTCGACCAAGGTTCAAAACTATTGTTACGTAAGTATATAAGCTTCCAAAGTTATCACCATTATGTGAGCTGCTTGCTAACTGATACTCTTTGTATACTTAGAATGTGGTATTTGATTTGTAAATGTAGTTTGATGTCTCCATGTAGTTTCATCATAAAAGTTTTATACTGCTGTTTTTGCTATGTAAACATGTTTGTGTAATATTAATTTGTATGACAGATTACTAAAACTATGAAATGCACATCTTCAACACTAATCAACACAAGCATCTGTGATAATTTAGTGATGCAAGCAAAATACATTCTGTGGTTCCTTGGAGTAAAAGCTCGGGCCATGTCTGCTAGCAGTGTTTTTATCTCTAGAGCAGTGCTAGGTGGACAATTTTATGGGACTTGTCCCGTGGGACAGCTGATATGTCATATCTTTTTCATCAGGATACCATCAGCTGAATTCCAAAAAAAAAAAGTCTGTTATAGGCCCAGCTGATGTCATGCTGAGGAGGGATGCATGTCATCTCATGGGACTTGTCTCATAAGGCAGTCCACCAAGCATTTTCCTTATCTTTATATCATTCGCCCCCATAGAGTAATGAATTGTTAAAAAAACCAAGCCAGATCAAGAGAACAATTTGGCCACAATTGTAATGTTTCTTTCAATTGGAAAGGTTATGATGCCCATGTTGGGTGAATTCATATGAATGTTAGATACCGATGCTGATGCTAGTTGGTTGATTCTGAGATTAAGTTGAGGCATCATTATTGTATTCAAAACTGATTTAGTCAGAAACACAGTAGAGTTGAAAGCCAGTACTGATGGTCTTTAAATTGTCTCCAATTTCTTCTAAGTTGAATTCTGCATGTAGATAAGTGAGTCAAGCAAAATTAGAACTGCCTTTTTGTTGGCCTTACCTCTTGACTGAAATCAGGTGGCAATTTTGATTCATAGATGATTGCCCTGTTTGGCAATTTTTCTAATTCAAACATAAACTAGTAAATTTTTCTTTAATACTTTGGATAATTATTGACATGTTTCCAAATTACTAGTTTACTAGAATAGCCTTTTAATCAGTCACGTTTTTCTTTTTCTTTTTTCAATTGTGAACTCATACATTCTTCATCTTGAAAGGATGATTGTTCCATGTTAATGTCATGGGTTGAACGATGAGGGATTACAGATAATGACAACTTGTTGACCTTTGATTAACCTTCCATTGGTATTTTCTTTTCTTGATAAAATTATCTTAGAAAATAACAGTCATATATCTTGGGACATTCATTATTATTTTGCCTATCCACTTTCTGATGGAGACATGACTTAATTTTTTGGTTTTCACAGTTGTTTAGCCTACCCAGGTAATTGGAACCAGAAGTTCCAGATGAAGCTATCCAATTGAAAATATGCATAATAAATAGATAAAAGAAAGAACTATGAAAAACCATCAGACATTGCTTATTCTTATTTGCCTATCAGTTCTGACTGAAACAAGGGTTAGCAAGGGTCACTGTGCCAGTATCATGGCTCAGACTAGTCGGCTAGGGTTATGGTTCGATACACCCTTATGCCATTCTGTACCGGGCCTGAACCGACACACAGAGAGGGTAGAGGGAGAACAGGAGAGGAAGAGAAAGAGAAGGGAGGGAAGTTGAGAGAGAGGGGGCCTCTGGAGGCTGCCAGAGGGTAGGTGAGGTTGCCGCTTTGCTGACACACTCAGTGGAAGCCGGAGGAGGACAAAGGGAGGGAAGGTGGGAGAGGGAGAGGAGGCTGCTATGCTGCTGTCGAGTCTAGTTAAAGCCGGAGGAGGGGGTCCATCCTTCTCCCAATTGAAACAGGGGCTTTGGCTCTTGTTTCATATATATATATTGGTTTTATCGGTTGAAGTCGCCCCAGTTGGCCACAAATAAGGTTCGGCATATGCCCCAAACTAGGCAGTTTGAGATGGACGGATGGTTTAGCAAACCCTAGGGGTTAGTTTTTTAATTTTTCATATCTGTTTTGCCTGCCTGGGTAATTGGCACCAAAAGTTCTAGATGAAGCTAACCAATTGAAATATGTATGGTAAATAGATAAAGGAAAAACTACAGAAAAAACCATAAAATCTTTTGGGATGTCTCAGATATTTCATATTCTGTGTAATCGTGACATAGTAAACTGGAGATGTCACCGGCATATGTGGTGAGTTTATCGAATTCAATGTATGTTTTCTATGGTCGAATTGGTTTGATCTAGTTGTTAGCGGTAGTTCTTAAATATTCAAGCTGGTTCCCAAGAGTCGAATAAATGGGTCTTGAGATGAGGAATATGGGTTGCAATCTAAACATTCTGAAGAAAATCCTGCTGGAGAATTTTGTACAAAAAGGGCGTAGAAGAGATTAGGGCTTCAAGTGGATTGGATTGTCTCGTTTTCGATCTGGAACTGATCCAACATAAATGCAGTTCAACTCAAACTGCAGTTATTTCGAGTAGGCTTAGGTATGGACTGGATCTGGATCACTAAATTTCCAATCCGAACCCAAACTGGTTCCAAACTAGTATTATTTATACTTTAGATTCCTCCTTGAATATAAGAAATTAGTTTTCTTTTTGTCCTACAGTTAGTCAATAATATATGCTTTTAATTATAACTATAAATGGTTGTCAATCAAATCTTAAATATAGTATATCTGATAATGTCTACATATTGCATAATGTTATTTTATTGTGTAAGATGTTTTTGATATGATCAGGTAATCAATTTATATATATTTATTGTGATTTATGTTAGGATTAATATTGACCCAGTTGGACCTGAAAAATCTGATGGATTGATAAATTAGTGTTATATGATGCGATCCAAACATAATGGGATTGGATTAGGTTTGGGTTCAATCTTTTGACATGTGTTCAAATGGGATTTGATTTGGGTTGTTCCTATCCTTGGTCCGACCCAATCCGCTTGCAGCTCTAGAGGAGATGAAACTTGGAATCTATTCTCTCTTCACCATGAATATTTTGGACCAAGTGAAAGTGAACAATCCAATAAGTTGATTAAGAGAGCTTACTAATATTAAGCAGGCCCGATTCAATTATGTGATTTTATTTTGTAAGAAAGCTTCACATGTTGGACATGATCATGCTTTATCGTGGTACTTGTTTATGACGATTTCCTGCATTTAGTGTCTTAAAATTTCTTTAGTTTGATAACTCTTTTCTCACTGTATCTAGTTTAGAAATTTATTCTCATTATTGAAGGCAAATGCATGCCTCAGCGATCACATACTTATCCCTCTTGGAGTATTTGCTAGCATAATCAGCTTTCTGCCTCACAAACATTATATACATCACATCTCATAATTACTCATGCATTCTCTATGCAGTGGAATGCCTGAGTGTAAACTTGGGCTAAACGACAGGGTACTTTTGGAAGCTCAAGGTCGAGCAACAAAGGGGAAAGCCATAGATCTGGATGACATCAAGTTTCATCAGTATGTGGACCTGTGTTCTGTCTATCTGTATTGTTATTACTCTAGTTGTGTGTCCCATCAAGATTCATGTTCTAAATGGATTTTCTTTTTTCTTGAGAATATGGTTGTTACTCACCACCATTCAAGTTTAAACCTGAGACCTTTCATTTGGACAGAGAGAGGTGCCAACCTGCTGAGCTACCAGCGGTTGGCTGTTCTTAAATGCAATTTAGAGTCTAACAGTTTACTTGCTTTTAAGGTGTGTGCGTTTGGCTCGATTTGAGAATGATAGGACTATATCCTTTGTACCACCAGATGGGTCTTTTGATCTGATGACGTACAGACTGAGTACTCAGGTTTGTTTTGCGCTTTTTGCTTTTATAGAAATGTGTTTACAAAGGTCAGAGCTTTTGTTATTGAATCTTTCCCTTCCTAGTACTATCTTACATTTATTTTTCCTGCAACACTTGTTGATGCTGGTTCTTTAGGTAAAACCTTTAATTTGGGTAGATGCTCAAATTGAGAGACATTCGAGAAGTCGTATAGAGATAATGGTAAAGGCAAGAAGTCAATTTAAGGAACGAAGGTGATCTTTTACTTTTTGTCAATCATTTGCAGCACCTCTTTGTCCATATTATTTAAGAGTTAATATTTTCATTTCTTTCCATATACAGCACTGCAACAAACGTGGAAATTGAGCTGCCTGTGCCTTCAGATGCCATCAATCCTAATGTGCGGACTTCCTTGGGTTCTGCTGCATATGCACCTGAAAATGACGCATTGGTCTGGAAAATAAAATCTTTTCCTGGTAGCAAGGTATGAGTAAAAACTTCTTCAATCAAAACCATCTAGTTGCATTTTGAAAGGATGGTTCTAGTCTTTGTGCATTTTGCCCCCTCTCCTTTGTGGATACTGAATTGTTTCTAAAACCACTTGTTCAGGAGTATATGTTGAGGGCAGAATTTAGTCTTCCTAGTATTACTGCAGAAGAGGCGACACCTGAGAAAAAGGCTCCCATACGTGTGAAGTTTGAAATTCCATATTTTACTGTATCTGGAATACAGGTATGCTGATGCTTGTAACTTTATGTCTCACAGAATTAATACTTCGTCCTTATAAAACTATGTATTTCATAGGTCCGGTACCTGAAGATCATTGAGAAGAGTGGATACCAGGCCCTGCCATGGGTGCGATACATCACAATGGCCGGCGAGTACGAACTGAGACTTATCTAGTTTACTTTTGAATTCTTCTCTGTCGATCCAATACCGGTATACATGGCTTGAGGATTTCAGAATACAACTAGTTTTAGAGGGGCTTGCAAGGACTCATCTTCATTCTTGGTGTGTGCATTAAAGCCCAACCAAGCAGCATTTCTCAACTTCTTTGATATCTTGTGATACATAGACATTTTTTAAGGGCATGATGCTCATCCAAAGAGATTGTTTGTGCAATTTTTCAGATAATCCTGATTTTGTGAAGTACTCGGATGGTTTTAACCAAAAAAGGTACTTGGATGATAGCCTCTGTTTTCTGATGTCTCACAGAACATATGTTGGAATTTATATCTGATATTTCTTTGGTTAATTAAATATATCCCCTGATGTATTAATGTGAAATAATACATGCTTGACCTGTTTTTGGCCGTCTGGTTTGGTGAGTATTGCTAGGTTACCTACTGGGTTTTAGGCAATTTGTGGCTTTCTTATTAGGGAGGAATACACAGCTCTATGGAATTTTTTTTTTTTTTATTAACTTTCCAAAATGAAAGACCTAAAGCTAAAAATGGATCGAATACGGATCGGATATTACTGTATTTATATTCATATTTATTTTGTTTGACGAATATAAATACGGATATAGATATTATTCGGATGTAAAAATTTATATCCATATTTGTTTTAAATAAATATGGATATAATTTGGATGTCAGAAATATGGATATAATTATAGATATTATTTAGATAATTAAATATTATGATTACAGAATCAAAAATATTATTAAATAGATAATAAATCAAGTTAATAATATATTTATATGGTTGTATATTTTTATCAAAAATTAATAAATATTATGTAAAATTATATAATTTGTTATACATAGATTCGGATATTTAGATATAGATTGGATAATTATTTATTCATATTTATTTTTTTTTTTTTTGATAGATACAGATCTAAGTATGGATATTAATCAATTTTTAAATTTTTATTCATATCCGAAATGATTCGGATATGAAAATGGATCCGAATGAATAATATTTATACTATTTTCACTTCTAGAATGGCCACATGCTTGTTTGATTTTTTGCTTAAATCATGCAACTCATACACAATCTCCACCTTACTTCTTAACTTGAATGAGAGAGATAAGATATAACATGAAGGATGTAATAGTTTTTAGTGCAAAGAATTGTATATTGATGTAAGATACAACGTCAAGCATATAATAGTTTTTAGTGTAAATACCCACTTTTTAGTGTAAACGAGCCCTCCAGTCCCATCCACGGCGATGGTCCTCACCATGTTCTCCCTTGGATCGGTGGCAGCCTCTCATCAAATTGGACGTCCATGACGGTACCGATCATTTGGCACATGCTGCCTATCATGCCAGCACCAGTGAACTCGTCGGTGATCTTGCCATCGGGACTTTCGCAGGCGATGGTGGGGATGGGGGGCCTTCATCGTTGCGATTGTGGCGTACTCAACGACGCGAGAGAAGAAGAAGCTGATGAGGGAGACGCGGCGCGGGAGATGGGGGAAGGGTAAGAGCTCTGGGGGTTTGGGAAGGCGGATTTGGGCGTCGGAGAGCGGCGGGGGGAGGAGCAGAGGAGGGAGGAGAGGACCCAGCAGGATGCCATTGTCGGAATAAGGGGCTAGAGTCTCGAAGCTAGGCTTTTGTTTGATTTTTTTTTTTTTTCCAGACGTCGATGGAACCCAATCAAACTCTCCAATCCACTCCAATGCGTACTCAAAATATAAAATATTATTCTTATGTTACTGTCACATGACGGATGGAAGCTTCTCTATTGAGAGATTCCTGTTTATATATATATATATTAAATATATTAGATACCCTATTAGAGGAGATGGAAATTTCTTTGCTTTCAATTCTCTTCGAAATTTGAACCATTAGCAAATAAAAAATATTGATAGAGGCATGAAGCAAAGTTATGCTGGATTTTTGAGGTTTTGGCGTCATATATAGTATATAGTAGATAATGAAAAATATTTCTAATGATGAAATGGGAAATGATGATGTAAAATAAAATGATGCCAAGCGTTTACAAATTGGGGACGAGAATGTACTTCTGGGGTAGATTGAAGGCTCCAATCTCTTTCAAGACGCAGTATTTTAATTTGGAGTGAGTGTGCCCTCTAACGTGCAATTAGATTTAAAAACTTATTAAATCATAGAATTCTCTACGATAATTATTTTAACAACTGCAATTATAATATTTATTCAATAGTAACTTTTAGATGTCACCGAATAAATAATTGTTTCTTTGTTACGTGAATAATGTGCATTTTTCGTACTGTATGCACTTTTTGAACGTATCATTCCTTCTCTACATACAAGGAAAGCATGTCTACCAAAATAAAAAAAATAAAAATAAAAAATATTCAGCTAAGGTTTAATATATAAAAGAATTTTAATTTTTTTGAAAGATTTTCAATACCATCTTGAATCTTTATTCCGTACAATTAGATGATCCAACTTTCAATTGACTGTGGTTATTGTTAGTCTATCGTGACGGCATTGTCATGCAATTCTGAAATATGACAAAAGGAGGCTACATAAATATGTCACATTATATCACCTAGCAATTCTGTTGCGCTGAGTCGATTTAAATTACAATCTGGTCCGAATTGGGTAAATTCGAAAGTTTGGATGGTTCTATTGTACTAATTCAAAATTTAAAATAAAATTAATAATTTCTAAACACTTCAGAGTTTTTATTTTTTCCTTTGCATAATTAACCCTTAGTTGACGTCCCTTACGCGGGCGCAAAATTACATCCCCTCTCACCTCTCTCCCCTCCCCCTCCTCGCTCTGGCTTTTCTCTGTGATGTACCGGACATCCATCGCAAGTGTATTGAAGTCCACCTCCACTCCCAAAGCCTCCTTCTCTGGGTGTGGAACAACACTTCTCCTCACCACATCTTTCTCTTCCTTCCAAACACTTGCATCCCCGATCCTCCTCCTCCTCCTCCACTGCCACCCATCTCCAACTCCCTCCCCTCGCTCCTCCCTCTCTCCCTCAACCCTTCCAACACCACCGTCGACCTCATCTGCTCCCGTCTCAAGCATCATCATCATCATCATCACAACCACCAACCCATCCCCCCTCTCCATTTAAAACAGGAAGCCCACCTCCTCCCTTATCTCGGCCCCCAAGATATCTCTCGCGTCCTCCTCCGCTCCCAGTCCCTCCCCCTCCCCTCCTTCCACTTCTTCCGATGGGCCCAATCCCATCTCACCCCGCCCCCCGCCCCCGACAGCTACTGCATCCTTGCCCACATCCTCACCTGGTCCCGCCGCTTCTCCCACGCCCTCCAAATCCTCGCCCAGCTCCTCCAAACCCACCCCCACCTCGACGCCTTCCAAGCCCTCGTCGCCTCCTCCGCCGCCGGCTGCAACTGGGATCCCGCCGTCTTCGGCATGCTCGTCAAGGTCCAGGTCAAGCTCGGCAGAATCGCCGACGCCCTCGACACCTGCCGCCGGGCCATCCACCTCGGCTTCGCCCCGGACGCTAATGCCTTCAACTGCCTCCTAAACTCCCTGGTGAGATCCAATCGCCTTGGCCGCTGCTGGGATGTCTATGGGGAGATGAGGAGGATCGGAGTCTCCCCCAACTCGTACACGTTCAATATACTTATCCATGCGCTGTGCCGCGGCGAGGAGGACGCTGGCAAGGCGAGGGAGTTCTTGGAGGAGATGGAGTTGGAAGGGTTCGATCCCGATGTGGTCACGTACAATACTCTGATCGACGGGTACTGCACGAGGGGCAGATTGGACGACGCCTTCTATCTGTACCGGATCATGTACCGCAGACGGGTCGAGCCTGATTTGGTCTCCTACACGGTTCTGATGAATGGGCTGTGCAGGTATCGGAAGGTGGTGGAGGCGCACCAGTTGTTCAACAGAATGCTTCAGAGAGGTTTGAGCCCGGATGGCTACTCGTACGGTGTTCTTATCCAAGGTTACTGTAAAGAAGGTCGAACGAGGGAGATGAGGTCGTTGCTGCAGGAGATGATTTCGGACGGTTTTATGCCGGATAGCTTCACTTGCAGAGTGATCGTGGAAGGACATGTAAAGTGTGGGAGATTGCTTCCTTGTCTGAACTTAATTGCGCAGCTCAGGAAGCTTGGGGTTGTTATCTCATTTGATGTGTATCAATGCCTTTTGGAAGCGCTGTGCATGGAGAAGAGGCCTAATGCGGCGAGGAATCTGGTGAGTTGGTTGCTAGATGATGGGCATGAGCCCACTCTAGAGATTTATAACTTGCTTATCGATTCCTTTTGCAATTGTGATGGTATATCAGAGGGTTTTGATTTAAAGAATGAAATGATTGACAGATGTATCAGGCCTGATCGGGATATGTATCGGATCCTTATAAGCTGCCTTTGTAGATTAGGTAGAATTTTGGAGGGTGAATGCTTGATGATGGAGATGATTGAGTTCGGTCTTAAGCCAGATTCTGCTATATGTTCTGCCTTGGTTTGTGGGTGCTGCAAGGAAAGAGATTTTATTAAAGCAGAATCACTCCTGAAGTACTTTGCAGAAAGGTTTCAGATTTATGACAACAAATGTTACAATGCTCTAATAAGGCTATACTGTGAGGAGAGGCAGATGAGTGAGACATTGGAGCTGCAGGACAGGATGGTTAAACTGGGTTTTGTGCCGAATGGGGAGACATGCAAGTCTTTGATCTATGGACTATCAAGAAGTCATAGTTGTGGATAAGTCTAGGGTTAGAATTTCAACTTGATCAATCATATACCTGAAGAAAGAAAATTTCAGATGGCTATAGAAGAACTTGTACATCAGAATAATCGGAAAATATTCTTTTCTCATTTTTGGGATGGGTAACACAGAGGGCTCCACTTCTGAATTTTTGCTGACAAAGAAAATGGAACTCCTTCCATCTATTGTAGAAAGAGGATGTGGTTTTCGTTCTTCACTAATTTATCTGACAGGTACTTAATCTTTAGACTGCAATTGATTTATGGTATTTTCTATATATTTTGAAACTCTGCTTAAATGCCTACATGCAACCAGAAACTTCTGTTCTGGCAGAAGATGTTATAACCAATAGAAATGTTTGTTAAGAATTTTATGGATTAGATATTATTTCATATTATTTAAACTGGAAATTTATTAGACTAATTGAACTGTTAATTTAGAGCCTTGTATCTCAATTTCTTAATGCAAATTATTTGACTTTTATAAGCACGTAGAAAGAGGTTAAAAATCAGAGGTAAATTCTGATGTCTCATACAGTCATGCCCCAGATTTCCTCTAATGTTATTGCATGTATTATATGTGGCAAGCATTCTATTTTGCAACCATAACAATATACCAAATGTATCTTCCATGCCCAAAACCTACAAGGCCTGTGCATTTTATTATTGCATATTTCCACCATATCTATAAACCATAAAATCCAGCACCAACCTTATCTAAAGTTGCCAATCTCATCTATATGAAAAACAAACCTTTTTAGCTGTGCGTCTATCATGGTAGGCTTTTGTTTGTAATGTGTTTAAAAGAGAAGCTGCATGGATTTCAAGCTTCTTATTATTGTAATTGGCTAGTCTCCAGGAAAATCTTGTTGAGTGAGCCGAAAGGTGCCGCATGTCTTTCGTCTTGGGGATGATAATGTGACTCAGACTTGGAGAGAGAGAGAAGAATTTTGCTTTGATCTGCCCAGCAGTTGATGGCTTTCGGACACCGTCACCGTTGCTGGGCCTTCGGATTGTGAGTAAGCAAGTTTTTTCTCAATCTTTTATCTAGGACTAAGTACCTCAAGTCTCATTCTAATGGGACCTATACGCACATAAATTCCGACCCTAGAGAAAATTTTAGTTTCCAAATAGCAAAATGTTCTATTGTTCTTTCTTGCAGCAAAGGTGAGAGAAGGAAGAGTAACAAAAAGGTGACTACGAAAATGTACATGTCCATTATATCTGGGTTAAATGAAATAGAATCATAATCCATAGTCTGTATAACCACCGTATCTTTTCCAAAATCTACACAGGCTTGAAGTCGTATAGAACAAACAACAAAAAACTAAGAGGAAAAGAAAGAAAGAAAAACAAAGATAATGCTTTTGCCAGAAAGCCTAAAGATTGTAAGGCAATTAAGCAACCTTCCGTTCTTTTAAAAAAGGGAAAAAAAACTCTTCCATTGTTCAAGGGCATCTTACATTTCTTCCTGGGCCTCCAAAATAAAAATAATTTCCCCAATCATGGTTGATCCCTCCTTGTTTGTTGTAGCAGTCTGGATGTTCTGCAAGGACCCGAAGATTTGGCACGGGTATGAGGCTGTTATCCCGATCAACAACTTGTATATCCCGGAAGTAAGATGCCTTGCTGAAGGCTTCGTGGGAAAAATGGCCACTACCCATTTGGGTTGACGTGTGGAATCCTGATGGCTGGGTGTTCATGATCTCTCCTCCGAATTGCACCATGCTTGCATTTTGTGCTAGGTGAGTAAACAAGGATGATGGCCGGTAGCCAACAAGTAGACCTGATCCGAATTCTAACCACCAAATACCATGGGTTGGATCCTGTGATTAAGAATTAAAAATATATATCACTTCTTATTCATCGGCTAAAATATTTCTAAAATTATGCAATTATTCTCATCCTTAAAAACTTTTGATAGCTTTATGATTCAGAACATCCTATGAAGATTTAAAGCATAATGAACAAGGAACCCAGTAATGGATAATATCAACATCCAACCATAACATCTTGATATTTTAAAGACTTCATCTTCTTGAGTTACCATATCAGTCAAAAATTTAGGTAGGCAACTCAAAATTATAACACAATAGAACTGAGTAGAAGAAACAGAAGATTTAGAAGGACGGTATACGTTATCTGGGGCAAGAGAGAACAATCAAAACATGAATATATTAGGCTTCATTTTGCACCAAAACATACTCAATGGAGTTTCATAGTCTTACCTCATATGTCAGTCCTGCTTTTGATACCTTAAAAGGTCGTAGTTTTCTTAATAACGCAATTAACATTTTATTGCTCAGCATCAACAATGATTAATTAGCAATGAGTAATTTCAAGATCTTCCTCTTGAATTCTCTGCGAAGAGCGTATTCCTTCTCACCAACTGGACCGTCCCCAACCAACAAAACTATGCTGACCAACACTTAATCATATTTCTTTACAGTCAGCAGTTGATTAAGAATGTTGGAGCATGGATAAACCGTGGATTTTGGGACCTCAACTACTTCGCGCTAGTTGGATCTAGCTAGTCTTTCATGTCTGTGATGTTAAGTTTGAGGAGGATGATAATGACGAATGCCTTCCTCCTCTCCTTGGGCTGAAGAGGGGAATACTGAATCATTCAATGGGGAGATTGTGGTTCTCTCTGCATGTCTTTTATAAATATTTTTCTCATTATTGTTTCATTTGGACTGGTCGACTCATATCCAACTTGGATGGTTCGAACACTTAAAACCGTTCGGATCAATGGCTTTTATTTGACACAACATGGAAGTTATTGATGCCTAGTGATGTGCCAGGTGATTTGACCCCGCCAACCCGAATAGGTCTCCAAACATTGGTGTAAACGCAAATCGTAATGCACACACATATAAAGTTACTTAATTATACTATTAATATATTATATAGAAAAATTATATTATTAATATGTTATATAGAAAATAAATAAACATGATGTAGATATTATTAACAATCCTTTCTAGACATAATTGGTTGACGATGTTGTATAAACTATAATAAGTACAAATTAGTGATCAACCAATATAAAAGTTATTAATAGAAATAGACTTTTAAAAAAAAAAAAAATTCAAGGACGGATGTGAAAATTGATAGTACACTAATTTTAGGTTGGTCAATTTGATTATCTTGCAACTTTCCTTTTTATCCTTTTTGAGATAGGATTGATTGTTGGGAGGATCGAGATAGGCTAATAAATTCATGTGGCATTGTATTATTAGTTAAGAGGAGACTATGACAATTTTTCTCATCCAATTTCGTTTTAAAATTAACTTTTACTCAAGAGATGGACGGCTCATTTATGGGTACTGAGAGGCCCATATAACCAATAAATGTTGTCCATATAACTAATAGATGTCGTGACATATAATAGGTCTGGTTTTGATAGCATTTGTCATGGATTTACAATCCAAAAATTTGATTTGTTGAGAGAAGGGTCGGTCTAAACTAACAAACCCACAAGGTACTCCTTTTATTAATCAATGTGGGACTATAATACGGAGTAGACCAAGCCTGCTTGTAGGACTATGATTTAGTATAATTAGGAAATTAAGCCTAAAGCTGCTCCTCGATGCATACTATCATTATTTAGGCCAAATGGTTAATATCTCAACATCATATATCATTTTTAGCCCATCTACATCTACTTAAGTTAAAGAAAACATAGCATCTGTCTCTCAAATGTCACAACAAAAGGTGAGTCTAGACATACCTCGGTGTTCTTATAGTTGCTACTCACATTAAGGTAGCAGGCTTCAATTATTTCATTGACAATTTGATGACCAAAGCATAGGAGTGGAAGTGGAGGGCTCTTTCCTTGGCAAGGTGAGCAATCCTTCTCCATTCGATACTCATGTCCATCCCTATTTATATTGTGTCTTGCCTCAACATCCCATTAGTTGTTCTCAACTTTCTTGAAAAAGAATTCTGGTCCTTTTTATGGGCCAACAACTCTTCTAAAAAAAGAATGCAGTTGGTGTCATGGGATGCTATCCATACTTTTTAAGCCATGGAAGGCTTGGGTTTTCGGTCTATCCGACTTATGCAGCAAGCCCTATTAGCCAACAAGGCTGCTAATTGCTATTTAGATTTTCTTCTTTGTGGGCTCAATTGGTTCTTTTCAAGCACTGATTTTATAGTACTTCGGTATCTTATAAGCTTTTGAAAAATTACTCTTCTATTTGGAGGAAAATTTGCTTCCACGGAAACAAAATCCAACATCAATTCCTCTGGTTGATAGGGAATGGATGATCAATTAATGCTCGGATGGAGCCATGGCTCACCAACATCCCGTTAAATCAATGACCCTGATGCCTCATGTAACTTAGCTCAATATTCGATTGCTGATTTTATTAATCCAAGTATAAGTGGAATTATGCTCCATTGTCTCGATTTTTCAATGTCGAGAAGATGGCCTTGATATCTATTCTGCCCTTGGTATAAGGATAATGGTCTGATCAGCTCGGATGGGTCCTTTGTCGCTCTCCATCAATTTCGCTCAACAATCTACTTCACCTCTATCAAAGTTTTTGCTCTACTAGATCAACTGCCAACTTCTCCTGGATGTGGAAATTATCCGTGCCCACGAGAACCAATTTTTCTATTGGACATTGCAATGGCTTTGATTGCCTTGCATGCATTTATTATGCTCTCGAGATATTCTTCATGCCTTATTTGATTGTGATCTATCATCTATGTCCTGGCCAAGTAGAGGACTACCAACATTTTGTGGTACTCTGTGTGATAACCCAGCCCGATGGGCCAAAAGCCCACTAAGCCCACCTAGGAAAAAAAAAAAAAAAAGAGAGGGGGAAGAAGACTCCCAATCGGAGTCTTCTCCTTCTCCGATCCCGATCGGAATCAGAGTCTTAGGGCCATTAAAAGATCCTAGGATGAGCCTTATAAGAACCCCCCTCCTCTCTTCTAAGAGAGGACACAATAGTCACCGACGATCGTCGGAGTTCTTCTTCGATTTTCTCTTGGAAGCCACGGCACCCTCTTCTTATGTTCGTCGAAAATCGAAGGTCGAAGAGGCCATCGGAGTTCAGGTAAGGGTTCAATCTTTCTTCCTCTCCCTCTTTTCTTTCTTCTCATGATTTTAGACTCCTCGCCGGTCGTCGGGATTGTCGAAAATCCCATGAAACATGAAACCCCTGTTTAGCCGAAACTTTTTTCCTCTCTTTTCCGGCCACCGACGCCGCTGGTTGCGACGTCTCATCTCCGAGACCGGACCCTCATCTCTCTCTCTCTTCCCTTGAGCGTTTGGCCATCGGCGACGGACCAATGGTCGGAAATCATGAAGAAAGGGGATGGATCCCCTATTTTTCGAGAAAAAAAAATAAAGAAAGAAAGCTTGCCGGCCGAACCCCGTCGCCGGCCAGCTTCGCATGGTCGGCCGTCGTTGCCGGACCTCCGGCCAAGCCACCATCTCGCTGAAGCCTGGGCCACAAAAGGGACCTTACGGTCTTCCCTTGTTTCAGCCCAAGACAATCGTAAGAAAAAGAAAAGAAAAAGAAGAAGGAAAAAGAAAAAGAAAAGAAAAAGAAGAAGAAGGAAGAAAAAAAAAGAAAAAGAAAAGAAGAAGGAAAAGAAAAGAAAAAAAAAAAGAAAAGAAAAAGAAGAAGAAAAAAAATAAAAAAATTATTATATAAAATAATAGGACTCTCTCTCCTCTCTTTACATTCTCTCTCCATTTTCTCTCTCTAGATTTTCTTCCTATTTTCTCTCTCTAGACCTTTTATCTCTTTTTATGAATTTTGTCTCTCTAGGGTCATTCTCTCTCTGTCTGATTGTATCACAGACCCTAGGATAAACTTGAGATGAAAATATGATAATCTGAGACTGCTCCGAAATTCATGCAGTAGATCGGATCCCGATCCGATCCTTATTCGAAATTGATAACATCGATCATGATTAATCCATATTAAGTTACCCTGATATAACCTCTGATGATTTCAATCATGATTGCCACTTTTGAAGGATACGAAGATTCTCTCTTCACTTTTTTTGTCTACTTTCTCTCTCATGATTGACTTTCTCTCTCTAAGAAGGTCTATGAATCCTATACCAAGTCATGCCTTCATCTTTTAGGGGCTCATGTTGACTCTAACAAGATGATCCAAAGTTGCTTTGATATCCGTGTTGTATGTCAACCTCATTTGATCATATCAAGGATCTTTCAAATTCATTATTAATGAACTCTATTGATTGATCTTGATCTAATCTGTGCTTCACAACTTCTTGATCAAGTCACTTAAATCTGACTCTCAAATCAGAGATCCTAAATTGTCCTGGTATCTGGATGGTCTGACACATCCGGTCAACAGTCCTCATTCCTTATGATTTAATCTTGTTATATTTATGGAATAAAATAGGATTAGCTGACTCTTCTAACGAAGTCTGAAGATCTAAGATGAACGAGGTAAGTGGATCTTATGCTCCTTATTTATTTTTAAATCTCTATGATTTTCATGCATATGATCTCTTATTGATAAAATCATAATTTTTCATAAAATAAGGATTGGCATATGTGATATGAAAAAGCATATTTTATTATGAGCATTGATTGCATGAATGTATTTTATAAAAAGTTGCATGATTATGAAGCATAAAATTTTATTGTTTTCCATTTATGTATATGTATGTTTTAAGAAAAAGATATAAGGATTTCAAAGGTTCTCAGATGGCTATGAATGAATTTCTTCGAGAAGGTCGACATCAAGAGCTAGCATCCACACGAAACATGGCCCTGCCAGCGGGTATAAAGTTGGCATATGAATTAAGAACTCTGTCAATTAAGAAATATAGCCCTGTCACGGATATAATAGTGACCTTAGCACGAATATCTGTGAGCAATGTTTTGAAATATGACATGAATACATGATGAAAATGATTTACGATTCATGATTGTGAAATATACATGATTTATACATGCATGATGAGTTTTTAACTTGTTTTGTTATATGCTTTATGAAATGCTTTATTTTGTATTATCTGTTATTTTCTAAATATTACATTATCATGAAAAACTTATGCTTGATCCGATAAGGAAGCGCAAGTTTTACTTACTGGGCTAGTATAGCTCATATTCCTTTTATTTTCTTTTTGTTTGAACAGAGGAATAAGGTTAAGATCGGCAAAAGAAATCCAGACCTGTAGATCTGCATAGCAAGCTTGAAAATTTGGTAGCAGATGTTTAGTTATTTTATAATCACGGATTTATAGTTATTTATAAATATTGAGATTCGGATTGGTACTTGCTTTTGGATTTAGATATTCTGAACCAATATTGGTTTGATTATTTGATGAATAATATAATTGAATCTTTTTATTTGATGGATTTTAGATGATTATGATGGATTGGCTTCGTATTATCGTAGGCTCCATCCCTCGATAGCATGACCATGTTATATCTCGGATTTGGGACGTGACACTCTGTGCTTTTGCCGGTCAGCGTTGGTCCTAACTTGCAACGGGTGCCGCTTCCTTGAAGCCACATTTCTTATTGGAATTGCTGGATTATTTAGCAAATGCCAAGGTGAGAAAAGAGGTCAGAGCAGTGACCACATATATGGCTTCTCTCATCTGGATTATTCCCTTCTTTTCTTCACCATCCTGTGGAGCTCCTTACAACAGGACTATCTATGCATATGCTTCTTTGCTTTCTCTCCGGAATCGCCACATGAGACGGCATTATTATTGCAAGTGCCCTTGTGTTAGGATAATTTTTGGTTAGACTTAATCTACCACATATGGTATCGATAAAATCAATTAGAAGATACCACAACAGCACACAATGATGTGTCGACTGGTTAAACAGTGATGTGTTGAGATGATTACAAAATTAAATAATGATATCTTGAGATAGTCATAAAATTTTTAAAATCAAAATACCTATGTAGTATCTTTTTATTGGCTCCGTATACAGTACATATGATCAACTAAATCTATCCAAAATTTTTTTCTCGTCAAGAGTTGTCTAAACTTTGCTTTATACTTTGATCAATTTTTTGTTGTATTTATTTTATTGTTACTTCCATAGCTCTGTACGAACTGTCTATTGGAACAGTTTTCTCGGTCTTGAAATGAAGCTGTGTTTCCTAAACCCCCCCCCCCCCCCCCCCCCAAGAATAAAGAAATAAAAGAGTGCGGTAGTTCTTGCAACGCTATTTTTTTTTTTGTTTTATTTCTTTGTTTTTTTATTGTTCACTACGGCAATTATCCAGCAGCGGTTTATCACGTAGATATTGATCAAACGGTCCACATCTTTTATCAATCCTGGTCTCTTCAAAAAGCGGATGGATGCGATCGTTTTCCAAAGTTGAATAGGACGTTCGAACTGGTTCAGCTTACCAAAACCGGGTCGTCCCCAGCATCCAGAGCATGCCGAAACCGAAAACGCATAAAATATCTCCGACGGAACCGATGGAAGGATCCTCCACCGTCAGCCGCTGATAACTTGTCGAATTTCCGGGCCAATTCCAATTCTTCCCCCCTCAAACCCAAATGGGTTGGCTTCGGGTTCCCCATAGCACGCTGGCTTCAAGCGTCTAAACCGGTGGATTTGTCCCTTTACGGAGAGAAAGGGCAGGTAGGGGAAGAAAACTAGCTCATGGCTGTGGCGGCTGGGCCTTCTTCCTCCTTCTCTTGGCCTTCCATCTCTCCCTCTTCTAGTTATTTTCATAAGAATCTGAAGGCAAGTTGCTTCGCTTCTTCTTTTATTCGGTTTATTTGCAGTTCGTCTGAATTTATTCTTTTTTCTGATTATAAAACCGCCTCGAATCTGATAAATATTTGAAGCTTGAGATGAAGTGTAGAGAGGAAAAAGAGGAATGATTGGAGCAAAATCTGGAAGAGAAGAAGAAGATTAAGAGAAAGAAAAGAAATACAAAAGAATTTTAAGACAAACAGAGAGGAATATGAGAAAGAATAAGAGGAAGAAGGGAAGGAGCTGAAGCATTCCCACTCATCTTTGTGTACAAATTCGAAGGCCTCGATCAGTGTCGCATTTATTAGATTTAAAACCTAGTTTCTGACTGAAATCCTGTACTGTATGATTAAGAAAAAATTTATCGACTCAATAAAGACCCCTAACCCTGGAAACAGATTGCCGACTAATGACTACCAATACAAGGACTAGTCAGCTATATACAAGATTGGATAAAATCTGATAAAAGACTGAAGCAAATTATGTGACTTTGACTCAAAGTAAGGCATATTAAAGCTCCTTTGGTTGCCCTTTGCTTCACAAAAAAAAAAAAAAGGTCAAACTTATAAGTTAAAAAACCATCTTGCAGATAAAATCCAAGCCTTTAATGATTAATTACTTTGACAATGATTTGAGTAGTGATTTCAGGTGTTATTCATTGTACTGGAGCAATTATATCAAATTATCAGATTCTTGTGGTTGATGAAGGGTCATAGGTTGAATCCTTAACTGATCTTGAAGAAGCAAACTCAAACTGAACCAGTAAACAGACAATATCCTTCAATTTAGAACAACTTGCATTTGTGGAAAGCTAAGATATAAGTTTCTGGTCTCAAAATTGAAGGTATCCACTATGCTTCATGCTTAAAAACATTTTGCATAAGATTGTACCTTTGAATTTTACTAGTCTAGTTTCCGACATTGGATAGACTTGTGTAAGATCCTGGCTACTAAAAATGACTATCTTTTGAAGTTATTTTCCTTTCAATCTAATTATTTGCAGCTTTAACCAATGTTTATAGTAAAATATATGCCAATACTTTGCATTCTTCTACTCATTGTAATTGTTGCTAATTTATCACAATTCTGTCAAATTGTGCTCAACTTGTCTACCGTTCTTCTATAAATTATGCTTTGTCCCGACTGGAGTAACATTAGTTTGAATGTCTTTCAGTTGGCATCATTGATATATTCTCATGGGCAAAAATATGGGATGCTGCAGCGAAATGATGATAAAGGTGTCATTCTCAATCCACCATGATTTATAAAATGCTAGGAAAATTTTTTATCTGCAACTTTCTACAAATTTTGACAAGTTTATCATGTTTGTGCAGTTTATGGGGGAAAATCACTCCAGATTTTACAAAGATCCACTAAGTCAAAGGAAGGGTTTCTAGTAAGGCAATTAATATCTTCTGCTACTTCTGAAGGACAGTCATCATTCAATGAGCCTGATTTGGATACTCCAGAGTCAGATATGTTGGTTTCTGAAAATGACTCTTTAAGAACCAGTCCATCTCATCTTACCATAAGAACTGGAGGAAAACCAGGGTTTATCTCATTCCATGGTATTCCTTACCAAAGAAGAGATGAAACTTTCGAATCTTGTCCCAGCAAGGAAACATCCAAGTTTTTCTGGTTTATTGGTCCAACTGTCTTAGTAGCGTTCTTGGTTTTTCCATCACTGTACTTACGGAAAATGCTTTCTGCCATATTTGAGGACTCTTTATTAACAGGTTCTATCCTTATCTGATTTCTGAGTTACAGTTTTTCTTATATGTTGAGTTGCATTTACTTTTATTTGTTTTTGAAATAAGTTAGTTTTACACATCATTTGGTTTTCTGCTTGGTAAGTGTATTACCATGTGGATGTCTGTGAAGGAATAAAGATGTGTTATTTGTGCCAAGGAAACAGATGACTGTGATGTTGCTCATGATATCAATGGAATCTCTATATTTTGTGAAGTGAGTTTGGGATATTTGATCCAACAGGGTGATTAATGATTTGACAAAAAAAAAAAAAATGAGATTAGGGTTGTGTTTCCATGAAAGCATTGGGTATCATGAATTTAAAGCAAATAGAAGTGAGAAATGCATGAGGCACTCAGCAAAAGTGTCAATGAGGTTAGGGTCTGTCAGGAATGTTGAACTTGGTGGTCTAAATGATAGCCTAGGTATGTGTGAATGGAAAGGACCCACGACACTCAGGAAGGCGAGCTTCCATATTGTTGTTTAAAGTTGAACAATTTACAAAAAGAACCTCAGGCCTTATTGATAGGACTCAGTCTATACATTAGGGTAGTGATTCATCAACCTGTGAAAATTGGCTATTAACTTGATGTCAACCCTCTTAATTGGTGCTATATTTCCAACCTAGGCATTTTTGAGCAAAGGAGTTGCCATAAAACTTAGAGGGATAATGGATGTTTAGGGAACCTGTGTTGAATTCCCTGCCCAAGCTGGTACAACCAGGAAGTTAGTTTTAGGCTGCCTTTGGCTGCGGAATATGTTTAGCCCAATATAAGGCTAAAGTGATGAATAAAATAGGGGTTCAAATGGAGAAATAATGGGGAATGAGGAAGAGGTCTATTTCATTCAGGATAATTCTTTTATGTTTTGAAGGGATAACTGGGCAAAAATAATCTTAAACATGCTAATTCTGCCAGAAGAGAATGGTGTTTGGCAGGATAGGATGGAATAAACAGGAAAAAGTGAGTTGTGCCAGCTTGGGTTTAACCACAACCAAATACATCTTTAAACTTTTGCCACCAAATAAAGTTCCTAGATAGGGGAGGAAGAAGGCACGGCTTAATTTAGGGAATTGCCCATATCCTTAAGGCACAAACTATAAGCTAAATAGTATGATTGAGTTGGATTTTTAAAGCTAAACTCCTTAAAGTGTGTTGAGCTTGCAACTATATTTTGTTTCTCAAAAATTTTACATCAATATAACTGATCAAAACCATTAGTTTTGTTATAGAAAGTACATTCTTAACTAATCCGAGCCTATTTTTAAGGCATTCTGCCTTAATTGATTTCAGCTTTTGTTATTATTAACATAATTCTTTTGTCAGTATCATGATATCAGGGGTTCTGGAGGAGGTCTATTATTTGTTCGTCAATATCGTGACATCAGGGTTTTGTTGTTGTTGTTGTTCTTTTTATTTCTTTCTTTTTTTTTTCCTTCCCTTTTTCCTTTTTTTTTTTTTTTTTTTTTTGCGGTAGGGGCGGCGGGGGGGGGGGGGGTGCAAAGGGCATTATTTTGGTTTTTAAAGGTGAGCCATTTTTCTTATTATTTTGAGCTTTGAGGATGTATAATTTGTGGACAAACAACCACTCAGGAGTCAACAGTGTGATTAAAATTTGCTGTATAGAATGAAACTGGTCGTAGTAGAAATTTAGTGTAACTAAGAGATTTTGTTTGCATGGACATCAAAATTCCACTTTCAACCTTTCTATGTGAGAAGCAATCATTGTTGTCCTTTTGCATTTGAGGGTGAAGGAAGCAAACAGCTGTTATTTTGCTTGTCCTATCGTATGAAATTTTAATTTTGATCCTTGGTTTTATGCTATGATATAAGGTGTGCAATGTGGTGGTATAAAATGGAAGACAAAGTGCCTCGTAAAACAAATTTTTTTGGCCATCAAATCTGGAATTAAACTATGCGATGAAATGCTCTTTATCTAAACAGATTTATATGAAACACAAGTTGACTAATTAGATTATTTATATATGATGGATTTCCTTATTTGTACAGCCAAATGATGTAAAAATAACCAATGAGAACTCTGCTTTCAAAATAAAAGTTAAAACAAGAGATGAGAGGAATGACTTTCTTTTCCAAAAGGATATTTCTAAGCAGAAATGATAATCAGACTCCATTTTGGTTGAACCTAACATGTGCTTCTTTCTTTCTCTTTTTTTCTTTTTTTGGCTGAGCTTGTCTTCTTCTGTTAGTCGAGCCAGAATTCTATTACATCACAAAGTAAATTGCGCACTTGAAAGTTTATCCTAAGACTTGATGTGCTTCACCATGATTCCATCTCAATTGTGCTTTTGCTTGTACAATTTTCTGACTATACGTAACTTAAATTTTCTGGCCTCTAGGTTTAACTTCATGTTAATAATCATCAACAAGGTTTAGTTTTCTCTATTGTTATTGTCACATGATCCCTGTAAATGTGGCTTGCAAAAAAATTACTTGGTGTATATAACTTAACCATGTGAACCTTTTCCATGCTTTTGCTGGACTTATCAAGTTATTAATCATGTTAAACCTTGTTCATTCTTCATGTGCAGATTTTCTAATACTGTTCTTTACAGAAGCTCTTTTTTATAGTGGAGTTGCAATTTTTGTTATGCTAGTTGATCTTGTCTGGAGACCTGTACAGCAATTAGCACCTCTAAATAATTATTGGCCAAAAACCCAGTATGGTCTTCGTGTGTCATCTGTTGTAACTTTGGCTCTGAGCCTTATAATTCCTCTTCTAACAATGGGTATGGTTTGGCCATGGACTGGGCCAGCAGCTTCAGCTACTCTTGCACCATATCTAGTAGGAACTGTTGTACAGTTTGCATTTGAGCAGTATGCGCGTTATCAAAAGTCGCCTGCTTGGCCGGTCATTCCTGTCATCTTCCAGGTGAGTACTTTGTTACCCAAGTAGCTGTGGATATGATAACGATCCTGATGTCATGAGGTATTTCAGCGGTGAAGGTGGTTGCTGAAAATTGCTACCTGAAAAAAGTGTGGGATAAGATGTAAAATGCTTATTGCTCATAACTTATTTATTTATTTTGGAGTGCAAATACTAAAAACTGTACATTTAAAATGTTCTCAATTTTAACTTAATCATGTCGGATTTGTTAGATAAAAGAAAGGAGCAACATCATACCAGTTGAAATATCTGAAACTATGAACTAGATGCGGGGACTGTTGGGCTTGAGCCTTTGTTTCTGTTGCAAGGTAGGGATGGCAATGGGTCGGGGATCAGCCAATACCTGTACCTGCCCCACAAGTAAAAACCTCATGCTTATACTTGCCTCGGGTCAGATCGGATAGTGGTGCGGTCAGTCGAGTAGGGTAGATAAGACGGGCTGGGTGGGTCGGTAAGGAACACATCATGCAAATATTATAAGATAATTGTAACTTTGAAATGAGAGATTTAGATTAAGCTAATATTTGATCAGTTTTGAGGCGAGGCATATCATTACCCGTACTTGACCCAAACTCTCTTCGGGTGTTTTATTTAGAACCCATGTCCCCTCCCTTGGGTTTTAATACCTGACCTGCCCCATTGGGTCGGGTACCCAATGGGCTGGTTACAATTTCCATCCCTATTGCCAGGTTGCGCTTGGGCTCATGTCTCGATCTGAGCTTACTGATCTACAACCATATCGATGCCATCCTTAGTCAAGAGAGGAGGGGAAAGGGACTGTTGTTGGTGCTGCTACAGGTTAAAGATGTTGAATATTGTCGTGGGACTAGGAAGTCTTGGAATTAATCTGGTAATAGATGATTTAGGTGGATTAGGTCTCTTTATAAAGAAGGCTTTGGATGTTGTTACTCATGTCAATAGTATGATGATCTAGGTTGGCTTCTATGTAAAGAGGATCAGGAAAGACTTTCCATTCTCCTCGCTAAATATATGGTCAAATTGTTAGCTTGGTGTCTTTTGGTCTTCATTTTGAGTCAAGGGAATCGGATGGCAGCTGGCAAAGACTGCATGGAAGTCATGAAGAGGTGTATTGTAGGAAAGCAAATTGTATGCATGCAAGTATGGTGAACTTGTTAGTTTGGATGTCACTCCTTGGCAGATCTTATTATTTTGTGATTTCTGTCTCTCTTGCAAAACACTGACTGATCTTAATTACTTCATTACTGTTTTCTGCTTTTAATACAACTAAAGCAACTAGCTTGGCAGTGAATTCTCATATTATGTTATCATGTTATCTTTTGAAAATATTTTTTTAATTGCTACCATTTGAATCTGTCCAAATGATATATCTAACATCTTAAACAGCATACTAGAAAAAAAGTTGTGTAATTTATCTTGACTCATTCTTTGTGCATTTATATAACTTATTTCCTTAATTTTAATTGATTCGTGGACTTTCTTCCTTCATACGGTGAGCCATAATCGACAGAATTGGAGTTAAAACCACTAAAACCATTTGCAGAATTGGAAACTCATTTGATCCGGAAGAAACTAAAGCAAGGTTTTCAAAATTTGTTTTCAGCGTTTTGATAAAGTGTGAGGTATTGCAGTCCATTCATCTTGATGGTCAGTTGGTACGGCTCCAAGTTATATTGCTTCATGAAAAATAATAACTAAAATTAATTATTTTTGGTGTAACCTATTGAGTTCAAGGGACTTAAGGAACCTTGTGCGTGGAAATCTCCATTGAATGCAAGGACTGAGCCTGGGGAGTTTTCTGTCTTGCTGCATCCTTTCACTCTGGCTGCATGATATGTTCAAATTTTAACAACAGTAGTAATATGGACTTGTTGATTTGGCCTATAATATGATAGTGTTTTGTTTTTTTTGGTTGTAAAAATAGAAGGGGGTACCTTTTCCCTGAACTTAACCATCAAGTCTATGTACCTTTTCCTTGAACTTAACCATCAAGCGTTCTCTTACTAACATGGGACCAACTCATTGGAATAAAATCTTATCAGGTGAAGTCTGACTATGCTGTCAACCTCTAAAATTGTGCTGATCTTTTTGGTCAAGGCAACCTTTAGAAATAGATCGGTGTGACATGTCAGATGGTAGGCATTAGACCTAACCTGTTTTGTTTACAATTACATACATCAAAATCTCATGAAACCAGGGAGCAAATGATCCAATTTCCTATTCTTGGAAAGGAAGAGTGAACGGCCACTACTTGATATAGGAAACTGCCTTCATCCCTTAGATATATTATATGCCAAAGAACCAAACTGAAGTGCACAATTCGAGAATATCTCTTGCAATTGTTTTCTGAAGTTGTAGATATGATGGTGGTATTTACTAACCATGTTTTACGCTGGTGTCTATGTAATTTTGAGAAAGAGAAAGTTAGAGTTTAGTCAACAACATCAGATATTATGATTTCAGTAATGTCAATACAATTGGAAACTGCATGTAAAGATAGTAATAATTCAAAAATCAGGAATTATATCTAATAAACTGGGAGTTGTATGACATCATCTTTTTGATTCTTGAATGCACTATGTGAAGATGAAGAATTCCTCATGTTGTTCAAAGGCAAAAATGTTGAAGTTATTTCAATGACTGTTGTGTAGGCCATTCCATATGAGAATTTATTCAATCACACTTGAGCTAGTTTCCAGATGATAAAATTTCAGCCCATGGTATGTAGCATGATAATACTCTTTTGCTCTTGCCATTATAATGAAATTTTCTTTTAACACACACACACACACACACACACCCCAACTCGGTTATAATTTAAATAGAATTCTTTTAAATTCTGCAAAAAATCTGCCTATAAATTACTATTTATTGGGAATATATGAGTTCTCGTTTGTTCTTTCGTATTGCTAGTGGACATGTATACATACTCATCTATGTCTATCGGCTGTCTTAAGTTACTTGAATTTCACATTACTGGTACTTATATCTGATTTAGTTAATTGCAAATTACTTCTGAGTAAAAAGAAAAAAAAAAAGTTAGTATGATTGTTGTTCTTGAATAAGGGGGAGATTTCCAGTCAATCATCATTAATTCTTGGATGTGAAAGACTTATGGGAAATGATTTTGTATTCCTTCAGGTGTATAGATTACATCAATTGAATAGAGCAGCTCAGCTGGTGGCAGCACTCTCCTTTTCAGTGAGAGCAGCTGAGGTAACATCGCAAACATTGGCTATAAGCAACTCTTTGGCGACTCTATTGGTTGTTCTCCAAATCCTTGGAGTTATTTGCATCTGGTCACTTTCAAGCTTCCTCATGAGGTTCCTTCCTTCTTCCCAAGCTATACCCGAGTCTTGATCCTACTGTAAGGTTCATGAGCTTCCCTCATAGTAGAAATTGCATTTTGTTTGCACTGCAAAAGTTTATCTCGCCTTTTGGGTTGGCGATGTGATACAAGCAATTCAGCACCATATGCATGGAAGCTGATGGTTATAAAATTCCATCTAAGAGTAGCTGCGACACTTTAAATGCAGAGAGGAAGTTTTAAACTGCAAATGTACCTACCGTCACTGGCTTACAATGGCATTGTCGATCAGAAACCTTTGGGTCTCAATCCTTGAAGTATGTGTGGAGATGTGAAGTCAGGGGGAAAAAAGAGAGAAGTTAAAAATGATGGTTGACTGGATTATGCAACCGTTCTTGTGCTTCTTTCATCTTCTTTCTGGGTGAAACATGCTATAAGCTTTCTTGAACATGCACCCAAGCCTTCTAACAGCTGAAAGAATTGCACTGAGAAAGCTTATTTCTTTCTGACATGCTACATCTTGTGCGTACTGTGTATTATAGAATTAGCATGACTTTTGGTGTAGAGCTGTCAGCTTCCCAATAATAACTTTGCCTTAAATGTGAACCACCTTTCTACTTGCACTCATTCAACAGTATGGCAAAGAAGTGGCGAAAAAGTGGGAGCTCAAGTTTTCTTACATAAATGAGCGTCTTCCATGTTAATGTAAAGGTTGTTTATTGCTTTGTGTAATTCTTGTTTTATCAGACAGATGTCTCCAAAAGACCACTTTCTACTTTTAATGAAGTGTCTTTTAGTGGACCCAATCTGTCTCTTATCACTTGTCGTTTCCGGTAAAAATGATAACTAGCAGACTTCTGTAGCTTCTGTTGAGTACATTTCCTGAATGTCTGAAAGGGAGTTTGATCTCTCTTCATCCACATAGCTTTGACCCATGAAATCAATTTGACTATATACCATTGTGCACTGGCTTCTTCTGTGGTGTTCATGGTTTGGGTTGGTTCTTTAAGCGCCTGCCACATTATAACAATCAAGATGTTTTTTTTACCACTATAATGTGGTGCTTTTATGAAGGCTGCTGCAGCTTTCCCTTGCATGCCAAGAATGCAAGCACTAAGTTTTTGAAATCCCATGCTTCTTAACCTAAGTCAGATAATATTACAATTAGTTTCTTGTTTGGAAATGCAAAATTTGGTGTTTATAAGCGTGAATGAATGTGATTGAAGAAAAGGATCTCCGGACGGTGGATCTCAGAGGAGCATGGCTAGCTGTCATTCAATACTTTTTACGGTGATAAAGGCATTTTGTTTCTCTCTCTTTTTTGGGACTGCTTGTAATATGGCTTTCCCTTGAAGTAAGTTTCTTCCCCCTCTACGGTTGATCTTACTTAAGAGTTTCATTGATCTCCAATTGATGGGACGGTCCTGCATTGGTGCTCAAGAGGGCAGAGGTTGGTTGAAATTTTTAGTTGGATCACATCAATTGTTGAGTTGATGGACGAGTCCAACTAAGAACCGACACACTTTTTTTTCTCTTTTTATCTATATTTGTGCGTATTAGTTCATGCTTGGACTTGTGTATACTGAACTGGTTGATCTGCTCCAACTAATGATTTTTTCATCTAAAGGGACATTCCAAAGGAGTATGCTTCTTACACAGTGGATGGAGGTACCATAAATAATGGATTGGCATTAGGTCACTATCATATAATGAGCTTCAAGATTCGAGTAAGGCAAGGAAGATTTCATTACAGATCACTGTTGATACTTCCTGAAGTAGCATCTCTCTCTCACCCCCCCCCACCACACCCCCCCCACCCTTTAGTTGGACGTTTTCTTTTGCACTAAAAGTAGAGAACAAACCTCTTCAATTAGCTGATGCCAAGGGGCTTGGGATAAGTATGAGCGGTATCAGTCACAACTCGAGCAAAGATGCATGAGGAATGCATGCAGCCGGAACAAAGCGAAGCCTGCAGTCGTTTTCCCGCGATGCCCTCCGGAGGTGGAGGCATGACCACAGCTCCCAGCCGAACCCGTTCCACACCCTCCATTTCTCGTCTTCGACTTCGACCACCAAATTCTCCCCCGCCCTCAGGTCCCTCAAGAAGAAACTAGCCGTTGGGGCCCTCCCCACCATCCACCGAACCGCCAAAGCCTTCAAATCCTACGCCGAGACCTGCGCTTCCCTCCTCCGCCAATGCGCCGACCACCATCCCCTTGCCCTCGGCCCAGCCCTCCACGCCCACACCATCAAGTCAGGCGTGTCCGCGGACCGCTCCATCTCCACCAAGCTCTTGACCATGTACTCCAACTGGGGCTGGGTCGCCTACCGCGACCGGGTCTTCGGAGAGGCCGACGGATTCGATCTCTTCTCCTGGAACTACATGATCGCCGCCTGCACTCGATGCGGTGATCTCGGTGCCGCACGCCACCTCTTTGATAGAATGCCCGAGAGGAACGTGGTCACGTGGACTGTTATGGTCGATGGCCACATGAAGTGCGGCAAGGTCCAAGAGTCGATTGAGTATTTTGAGAGGAATCCGTTCCGAACTGTGATCTCGTGGACTGCGATGATATGTGGCTTCGTCCAGAATGGGCTGTATTTTGATGCTCTGTTGATCTTCCACAGGATGCTCGAATCCAGCTTGATGCCAAACGAGGTAACTTTTACTTCAGTGGTTAGAGCTTGCATCGGTGCAGGTGAATTTGACTTGGGGAAGAGTATCGTGGGGCTGATTATTAAGACTAATTTTGAGCGGAATCTTTCGGTGTGTAATTCCTTGATTACTTTGTATCTCAGGATGGGCGATGTGGATTTGGCAAGGAGAGTTTTTGATGAAATGGAGGAAAGGGATGTTGTCTCATGGACTGTACTCCTTGATGTGTATGCACAGATTGGAGACCTGGTGGAAGCCCGTCGGATCTTTAAGAGATGCCTGAAAGGAATGAGGTTTCCTGGAGCACCATGATTGCAAGATATAGCCAGAATGGGGAAGCCTTGGAGGCATTAAGGATGTTTTATCACATGCTTCATGATGGTTACAGGCCGAATGTCTCCTGTTTTTCTAGTGCACTTAGTGCTTCATCGAACCTTGAGAACTTGCTGTTTGGGTCTAATGTCCATTGCCATGCTATAAAGGTTGGGTTTGACAGTGATGTTTATGTTGCTAGTTCTTTGATCGACATGTATTTCAGATGTGGGAAGCTTATAGATGGGCATCAGGTGTTTGACTTGCTTCCAGAGAAGAACATGGTATGCTGGAATTCCATGATTGCTGGTCTTTGCTACAATGGAAAAATGGAAGAAGCTGAGGAACTTTTCAAGAATATGCTAGTGAAAAATGTTGTCTCTTGGAATGCAATAATTTCTGGTTATGCACAGAATGAACGTTATAGTAAGGTGTTGGAGACCTTTGATGACATGTTAATGTCTGGGCAAACTCCAAGCCAGATGACCTTTTCCAGTGTTCTTCATGCTTGTGCTAATTTGTCTTCACTAGAGAAAGGCAAAAACCTTCATACCAAGATTTTAAAACTTGGAATTCAGGATGAAGTTTTCATGGGAACTGCACTTATTGATATGTATGCTAAATCTGGAGATATAGAGAGCTCTAAGAAAGTGTTCTGTAGGATGCCTGAAAAGAATGAGATATCCTGGACTGCCATGATACAGGGACTTGCTGATAATGGTTTTGCAGAGGAGTCGATAATCTTATTCGAGGAAATGAAAAAAATAGCAATAGTTCCAACCGAAGCTATCTTCTTATCCATTCTTTTCACTTGTTCGCATTGTGGTTTGGTAGATAAAGGGTTCCATTATTTTGAATCAATGAAAAAGGTATATGGCATAATGCCCAAAGAGAAACACTATACTTGCATGGTTGATTTATTAGCTCGAGCTGGGCATCTGAGAGAGGCTGAGGAATTGATAAGCATGATGCCAGTTCAACCTGAAGCTAATTCATGGGCAGCTTTATTGAGTGCTTGTAGCATGTATGGAGATGAGGAGATAGGGGAGAGAGCTGCTAAGAAGTTGTGGGAGTCGGAGAAGAACAATTCAGCAGGGTATGTCTTGCTTGCAAATTTGTATGCATCCTGCAGGAGATGGAAAGATGCAGCCAAGGTGAGGACACTGATGAAAAAGACTGGGTTGAAGAAAGGTGGAGGATGTAGTTGGATTCAGATAAAAGATCAATTTCACACTTTCTTTTCTTGGGATGTAAAACACCAAAAGTCATCAGAGATTTATGGGGTTTTGCAACTCTTAACATCAGAAATGATGGCTTAATGGTTACAGATATACAGGCTTCAGATGGCGTATAGCTTGACAACCTGGGAACAGGATTTTTCCTGGCTATTGGTTGAATCTTTGGCTTTATCTGAGAATCAAATCCAGAATTCTCTAGATGATGATCTTCTGTCAGACAAGATGAAGAGCAGCCAAAGTGCCAATATTTGGTGCATTTTCAGGTGTAAACAAAAAGCAATTCAGTCAAAAAAAAGTTGTGCCATTTGATTAAAATGGAGGGCTGGAGTAGACAGAGTTTTATGAAAGTTGAAGTTAGCTTCACTCAGATACCTGAGGTAACGAGGAGTGGAAATCTTGAGTTTTAAAGCTTCTTTTCATGACAGTTTCAGGCTTTCAAAAAGGTTATGTATATATACATGGAACTGTGGGTCAAATGATAAAGCATGGACTGAGTCTCTTCACATATGTTTCTCATAATGCACAAACTATGGTGATCTCCAAAGTTGGTGCATTCTTATGATAAGTTTGGAGTTTTATGTATATCAGCGGAATCAAATTCCATTCAGCTCTGTGACGACAGGCAGTTGTCCATATGAGCTAACTAATTCAGCACTAGAACCCAATGCTTTGTACTTAGATAAAGTCAGTAAGTTGCAAACTTTGCCCAAAACTAATTGGAATAATTGGATTTTGGACCACGATTCTTTGGATCGGAAGTAGGAATTTAAGAAGTCACCTTTTGAATTTCAAATGGGATTTTTGAAGTATAGGCTGGTAAGCTGATTTGCCATGGCTAGAGCTGTTGTGATACTTGTTATTCAATAAACTATATATGATGTTTATCACGTAAGACTTGGTTGTTACTTTCGGTATTATATTGATTCTTATTTGAAACCACATTATCAATCAATAAGAAAGAAAAATAAAAAGAGAACCAAATGACAATGCTTCTTATGTGTTGTACGATGTTTACCAGTATCACTACTGTCAGATACTCAATGCTATGGTCATCTCAAGAACATTATCTTCCTGCATCTTTTTATATTTCATCAATGTAAATGGTGCACCTGTTGGAGAAGTTCATGATAAACTGCTTAGATGGACCTAATAAGATATTATCTATGTTATTGAAGAGTTACTGATCAAAAGCTACCCTACAAACAATTTACTATGAGATGTAGTGCAGATTCTGGATTTTAGAGGGCAACAATAATGGTCAGAGAACTACATATAGTTCAGTGAAAAGAAGAGGAAGATGGTGATGTTGATGATGAGTTTTGATTAGTATTACATAATCTCTTCTTCTCTGGAATTTAACTTTTGAATCACTCCCTGCTTATCAACGCATCAGAAAAACCATCACCTTCTTACTATCCAAAGTTCAGAAGGGAAGCCCATGATAACAATATAGTAGCCCTAGAAATTGAATAGCCATACTTCCTAGCAAGTGTGATTGGATGACTTTATTAGGGGCTTGATGGACCTACTGGTCCTTTGCAAGCAACCAATGCTTAAAGGCTCAAGAGGACCTTGTGACTCCCCATATGACTTCCAGCAGAAGGCGTCCTGCTGAAATTGAGATGCATTAACTGGTGATAGCCGGATATCAGTCAATTTGATGCCCGTGCATGGATTGCTGTCACTGCAAGCAAGATGCATTGGTTGGTATGAATATGTCCCAGTTATCCTTTTGTACATGACTCCTGAAACAGCCACTGCATCAGTCTTGTTCTTGCATGCCTTCTTGTTGCAGTAATACTGATCAATCACAACTGGGATCTCAACATTGGAGACTCGAACATCGGAAAATATGACATTCCTGACAGATCCTAGACCTCCCTGTGATGAAAGTTTAGGAGTTATAAATCAACTATTTTTGTAGCATCTCTTAAATCACAAGGTAAGATTACATGGCTTTTTTTGGTGGACACATATTTAGTATTACAGTACATCTAAATCAATTTTTACATGTCTTCTTAGTATTTACCTGCCATGTTTTGATCCTTACTCCAGACAGAGCATTTTGAACATTGATGCTATCAACAGTGACATTGGAGACACAGGCTAGGCTATTGCCTTTCCCGAGTCCTCCTATGCTGCCATAGTTTCAGGATAGGTTAGTATTATTATCATTTTTGGAGAAAATTCTAAAAACAATCAGATTCATATTTTTTTAGGTTCGAGTCTTGTTTGTCCTTGACCTGATTCCATGGCCTGGGCTGCAGTTGATATGGTGTATGTGAATATTTGAGCATCCAGTTTGTATTGATACACAATCATCACCTGGAAATGTATTAAGGAGCACAATATTTACAATTATTTATATGAAACCTGGAAAATGTAGGGTTGCTGAAATCCACTTGGATAAGCCATGCAGATTTAGATCAGCCAGTCTTACCACATCCAATGTTAGAATGCTTGATTTCAACATCATGTGTGTTTTGAAGGTGAATGCCATCAGTGTTGGGGCTATCTTCGGGAGAAGAGATGGTGATGTTTTTCACTTTGATACCCTGAGAGCTATCAAACTTCAGGTGGCATTGAGGGCTATTGATGATTTGGACACCACGAACTGTGACATTGTAACTCTTGTAGAATCTCACTGCCTAAAAGTAAGAAAATTATTGATTTTTTATCTTTTTTTTTTCCTACTTAAAAACATCCGTCTGCCCACAGTTAGAAACAGAGAAACAAAATGCAAGAGCAAATTTAAGAGTGAGAAAGATTTCATACAGTTGGTCTCATCTTAAGGGACTGATGTTTGATTTCTTTCTGCAAGAAATGAAATTTAGTCATTTTAGCCCCATATTTAGTCTCTGTAAAGAAAAGAAATATTTAGAATAATTGTGTTTATGTGGATGTCATTCGTGTATGTTGCAGGTACACACATAAAGATGATAATCTTCATCCAACCTGTGTGTGCATGTGTGTTCATGTTTGTGGGCATGCATGTGCCTGTGCTTGTGTATACGGGTGCGTGCATACATTTATGCTTGTGTGCACATGTGCACATGCATGTAAAGATGGTAGCCTTTATCTGACCTGTGTGTGTCGGCTTTGAGAGAAATTCCAGAATGTAGAGCCTTGACCATCAAATGTGCCACGTCCTTGGATGGTGAAATCGTTAAGCCACTTCAAGTTCATCCATTGGAAGAGATTTGATTTGGGCCAGGCAGCCACACCGGTAGGTGCTATGATGTCCCCATCTATCTGTAAGTACAGCATCATACTAGCCTTTTTTATTTTGAAGTTTGTTTTAAGCATTCCCCTTTTTTCTTGCTTTCAGTTTCAAAACTGCACAAATTTGAATATAAAAAGACCACCCTAACTTCAGTGAAGCCCCCCCCCCTCCTCTCTCTCTTCCTGCTCGCTCTTTTTTAAAAAAAAAACTCTAGAGGATAAAAGAATGTATGACAAAGTTAGCAAAATCACAAAGAAGGGAATACTTTTGGCCAGAAAATCAGTGTTATTAGAGACCTGGAGGTTTAGGTGAGGCATGCAAGGGCCTTGGAGAGTGACTGGTCTGATAAGAAATCTGAACTCTGATGGAATCTTCACAGTTGCTCCAGGAATCAAGCAAGCAGCTTTCCATGCTGATATAAGTGCCTATCCATACATACTTAGTATTACCATCTTGCTGTAACTTAAGTAAAAGCAGCACAAATACTGCCAATAATATTAGTTGTTAAACCATTGGAACTCAATATAAAATAACTGTCAACTGTATATACAAAAGCATGTTGAATAAACGTTTTCTCAAATAGCAAGCTTTTACTTGGCACTGGGTATCATATGAATGAGGTAATCTTGAATGAAAGGTGATAGCTGAGAGAATAACTAGAGTTTTTATCTTTAATCTGCTGCAAGCAAAACTTTGAATTGTGGGTGTGAAGAAAGACTTGTTCTGCATTCAGAAGTAGCAGATATTGACAGGATACGTGATTGACTGAATGAATTGAGAAGAAAGTGAAAGCTTGATTGGTAACAAAAGGAAAACATACAAGCAAACTAAAAAAATCATGCACAACGCCCTTCTTGTACTTGATATAATATGGTTAATGCATGTATTTAGGAAAATAGAGGAATAAATTTCAAAAGTTCAAAACTATGAAACTTATACATGATATAATCTTGAACGGAAAAAAACAGAGAGGATTACTGGAAAATTTGTGCTAAAAATAGCTTGAGAATAAAAAAAGAAAGGAATATCTTAAAATGATGAAAACTTCATACTGATGAACATAAACATACATACATACATATATCCAGATTGTGGTTACAAACTAAATTGCAATCTTAGTGTATATGTAAGACTAATGTGAAAAAAATGAAAAATCTTCTAGTGTTCTTTATACCTTGGAGTCGTCAGAAATTCCATCTCCCATGGCTCCAAAAGATATAACATCAAAAATCTTTGAATGTGGCTTATAGAAACCATTATGGTGAGCTGAGGAAGTGGAAGAACTATTAAAATGATCAAAATCATGGTCATGTCTGCCATCTTTACTTCCTTCATGCTTATGAACTCTGCTTTGCTTTCTGTGACTTGTCACTGCTGACAGCATAGGAAATGTGTTAGAAAGAACCAACCAAAGAAGTACATGAAAAACAAGCAAGAGACTTCTATTTGTCATCTTCTCTGCAACTTATTGCTGCAGTTTTCAGTATATTCTCCTGCTGACTATCTTTGTCTTGGCAAGGTGCTCGTCTTGTATAGGTGGCTGAATGCTGTTTATAAAAGCTTAGATTACACAAATGCCCCTGATCTTATTCAAAATTGTAGATGCCATTTTATCTGTATGCTTATGATATATTACTTGAAGAAGGGCTGGAACTGCTGTGTTTGAGAATTAGTTTCAGCTAGGCGCTGCTCATGTCTCTTTGAGCAGCTAGTTGAAGGTTGTTTGTAACAAAAACTGCCCCTTGTCTTACTCAGAATTGCAGATGCCTTTTCATTTGCTTGTTTAGAGAATATTGCAAGAAGACTTTCACTTTATTTATATTTGGTTGAAGAAAGTTTATTTCATAACCTGATCAGAAGGGATTCTGCTAATCAGCCATAGTGCACCACATTTTGTTGGAAATTTGCTGTCAGTCAAGTGATTTGAGTTCAAAGTGCAAACAAGTATGTGCTAGAAAAAACTCTTTCGCTTTTCAAATGCTCATTCTTTTAGTGTAAAATGCTCAGCATGTATGATCATGATACAATGTCTAGCTGGGACGGCCTACACTCTCAGAAATGAGAGGATGAATAGAAAGACATGTCTTATAGTATAACAGATAAGAATATGCCGGGGAGCTGTTTATTTTTATTTTTATTTTTACATTAGAAGAGGTTTAAAGTCCAAAAGATACATCCTCATATGATAAGAATATGATGGAATTGTCAGATTTATTTTTATAGTTTTATTAGAGGTTATGTCATTTCCATGAAAACATGATCTAAATTGAGGCGTGTCATCAGTTCCTTTTGCCTTTGCCACAAGATCCAAAGCATGCCATCCAAGATACCTTTTTCTTTTTCTTCTCTCGCATGCTGACCAACTTTTTGTTTTTGGTCTGGATATGCTAACTTTTTTGCAATGTACTTAAGTCCCGCCAAAACTCGCAACTAGTGCAACCTTAAACGCTTCATTTTGTGATGATTGATGTGAGACAATTGGATTGAAGGTTCATCAGTGGAGAGGAGATTGGCTCTTGATTTAGTTTATACATTAAAGTAGAGTTGCTTTAAACTGCTGCAGTTGGAAGACGAACACATGGTATGGTTGGCTCCTCATACCGGATATTTTGTGCCCTTTATTGATATTTTACATGTATGCCGTGCTATCCTCCTCGAAAGCAGGTGGTCCTTCCTCCAACCTCTTCATAGAAAACCATCTCCCCTGGATATCCTGGCACAGTTTGTACCACTTTTGGATGTTCACTAAAGTACCACCTCAACTCTGGCAGCCTCCACAAGCTCAAACACTCTTGGTTCAAAAATTCTGTTCTCTTTTCTTTTAAATTTTAAAGACCCAACAGAGGGTGGTAAAGCCTCTGCAATCTATAATGGGAGCTACCTTTTGTTGAGAATGTGGGTAGCACGTTCAGGAGATGGGGAGGGACGAAAAGGTGAAGAAGAGTCATATATATATATATATATATATATATATATGCCCCATTGAGCAGCTATTTTTTTGGACCTTTTTCGCTTTATATAGATGGGCAGCATGAAAATGAGATGCAGCTTTGTTCCTCCGCAGCACATGGGGCTGTGCTCATCAGCGCCTGAGCGAGTGGTCCGGCATATAATTTATTCAGGAGTTTGTGTGACCAATTCCAGGGTTTCATTTGGAGGTTGTATTGGCTCAAGATGGTGATATTCATTCTCTGCTGTTGCCACAAGACTAAAAGTAGAGCTTGGTGGTGGGTGGAAATCCAAGATGACTGGATGCTTCCAAATTCTGAAATAAAAATTCGATCATCAGAGATTTTTGGTAGATGCTTAAGTTAGTCAGAATTTTGAGAACAGAGAGAAATTAATAAATGAGATATCTTTTTTGTCTTTCAAAAGAACTTACTTATGGGTTCTCCATGTTTTTCTTTTATAGAGAGAAAAAAATATGTTACTTTAATAATCAGTAATTATAATGGAGAATCATTGTCCACGATGTGTGAGTAGTGGTTAATTAGTGGTATTAACTTATGCATCTTATTTTGTCATAACTGTTCAGAATTTAAGAGAGGTGGCATCAGCCCATTTTTTCCTTGCAATGGCTTAATGTCTTTGGGACTTCAAAGTCATTGGTTGGAATCCGACCATGGGGTCGTGCTAGTCCGATGAGGTTGTTGGCTACTAGTCGAGGACTATGCCCAATGATGGATACCAAGGATAAAGGTGAAATGGTATGATCCCACAACATCTGCAATTCAAGTTGCAAGGATTTCATTTAAATAGCAGGTTTTCATAATAAAGGACTTCATATGCAGCTTGGTAGATGGCAGGTTTTTATAATATCATGCATAGGGCAGGGAAATTATTTGTGAAAATATTATATTTTGTGATATCTTGCTTGCTTTAAAAGAGCTCTATTGCATAGATTGGCCTCCTAAATTGGAGAACATTTGAGGGGTTAGTAGCTCATTTCGTCCAGATGAACTATTAATTGTGTGCTATTAAATTTCCTAATGCGTGTAACTTACTCTCTCTGTTTCCGTGACATGGAGGCAACATGGGAGTCAAATGCATGGCCAGCTACTTATCCACCACCGTGTAAGGATGTGCTATTTTAGTCTGTACACATAGGCTGTGGACTGTGCAAGGATATCCACGAATATTTTCAATCTAACAGTCTCTTATAGGCCATAGCTGAAAGGCCATCAGATCCATAATTTCATAGCTCAAGTAATTCCATAATTCCTCTCTCTCTCTCTCTCTCCCCCTCCATACATATGTAGATCTAGCCATTAGATGTTATGTCTGGTCCACGTATCCAAATCAGATCCTAGGTGAGCAGCACTAGCTTGGCTCATTTATAATATTGACTACGAGGACCTGAAATTCTTAAGTTTCTGATAGAAATCTTGATAGGAAATCATAATGATTGTAAAACAGAGTTTGAGGAAAAGAAAAGAGATGGAGAATCCCTGATATAACTTGGAATCAGTTTCTCTGCACAGTGTGGTTTTGCCTATAGGACAGTCAAATTAGTTCATGTGTTACATAGGGACCTAATATTACATAGTGAAGTTTTTAAAGAAAATATTAGGCTGAAAGGGGCTAAGAATGATGTTATATATTGTCAATGGGAGGAATCTGTAATTTGTTATCACACAGACAATATTTAAACTATTTCCTGCAGTTGTATTGTTTATACTCTTTCAAATGTAAATCCTGAGAATAAATTCTACTAACCAAAGGGAGCTAAAAACTGAAGTGTTTTTATGTCCTGTACAAGGTACACTATCATTGTGAAATATGAGTCCGATACAACGAAGTTCTTTTACACCTTGAACGGCTCCAAAAGTATCCAGCAGAAATTGATAATGTAAGTATAATGATCTGCACAATTTTACATGCATTGAAAATTTTTCTAACATGAGAAGGGGTTAGAGAAAAGGTGGTTGATGAACATATATTGATGACACCTTTTCCATTTTGTAGTATCACCAAATTGGCCACAACAATGGTCTTCTTCCCAACATGAGTTACGTTCCACTGTAATTATCTCGGTCATGCCTCTCTGTTCCAAATATCAAATGATAGAACGCCACCGCCATTTGCCATCACCCCAAGTATGTAGTTGAAAAATATTGTATTTCCCAGATAATTTAAATTTGTGATTATATCTTGATAGGTTCAGCTGGCCAGAAGAAACTGTTATAGAATACTCCATTGTCTTAGTCCTTCTGTATACTTTTCAATTAGAGAAACAAGAATTAGAGTAGGTTGAATGAGTGTCGTCTGACTGCTTCTTGTTGGTGAGACTTTGGAGAAATCTTATGAGAGTAAAATATATTTGGCAATATCATATTGATTTAAACATTATGAAGCAAGAGCATCCGGCCTGTTCATCATAAGTTTTGCCAAATGAGAATAAAATGTGGGCAATATTCCACTCAAAAAAAATGTGGGCAATATGGTATAACTAGAAAACGTGCAGATTGTTTATCATACATTAATGAACTACGGGAGAATGCGATGATGGAAAACCAGTTGTAAATATTTTATCATATGCAACAATGACTTGGAAGGCCTGAGTGAGTGGCTGAACTTGGATTTGTGTACATGGATCAGAATACTGATGAATATGTGTGTGAAAAATGAACTAATCTTTCGCCAAGTATTTGATGTTGACTAAGAATATGAAGGAGGATTATAGAACTAATCCCCCTTTGGTAGGATAAGGTTTGGTAGTAATTTATATCAATTTAATTGATTCAGAGGATACGTGTATTCTGATTTCTCTTTCATGGTGGCTTTGAGTTGTCAATGCAACGGTAGAAGCTTCTCTCTGTCTGTGTGCGCGTGCAAGCAAGGGAAAGAACTTAAAAATCTACAAATCTATGCATTAGAACTCTCATTTATTTGCCTCTTGTCCTCAAGTTTCACAGCGTCCAACAGTCTTAACATGGTCTTCAGTTAGCTGACCTTTGATCAGTGAATATATCTCCAAGAAAAGAAACAGCTGAACTTCTTTAAAGAATAACTGCACTCCAGCTTCAGTGTAAAGATATGATGTTGCTACTTCATTCTGTTGGAGAACGCTGTACTGTTCACTCAGGGGTCCAGTTAAGGGTCTGAGAAAAAGCATGAAAGAATTATCAAAGGTTGCAATTTTACAATTGATTCAGGTGTTTATGGAGTCAAATATTGATAGGACCGCTTCGGCTTAAGACTTTTTTCTGTCGAAAGACATACATTCCACGAAGAAATGAAGGATTTTGCCATTGAAAATCTTAAGCTCTTCACTGCAACATTGTCGCATGTCAGGAAGTGGTACGATTCAAAATGCTGGCCTTTGTGATTATGGTTTCTGCTATCTTTCAGATAAGTTAGCACTGGTCTAAAATAAAATGGTTGTCAACTATAGTTTGGAGAAAGGATGAAAATGCTCAGCTCCTCGGAAAGAATAAAATGCTCTCCTTTTCCTATCTTCTATATCTTCTCTTTAAACCTTTCTTCATTCTTTTTTTGTTCATTATTTTCTGTATTTCCTTTGTTTCATTTTTCATTATCTTAATGAAATTGGCTGGTATTGCCTCCCTTCTCTCAAAAACTAAAATAATACATCGATGTTATTTACAGATCTATTGGCATTACATTAAACTTCTTATTGAATGTGATAATAAGTGAGTCAGCAGGTCAGGTTTCATCAGTAGAAGCTTTGCATGATTCTGGTTCTCTTAGATGGTTTATTTATGTCATCAAACAAAGTGTTCCAACCTGCAGCATTAACTGGTTGGATGAGCAGTGCTGACAGACCACAGAGATACATTATTTAGAAGTTATCAACATTCATGCGACCTCATGTTAATCTACTTTTCTGAAGAAATTAAATCTGATCATCACACTCATTAACAGTCATAACTTATTGGTTCATAATGAATACGAATAAATCAAATAAGCATAGTTCAGAGGAACACAAAACAGAGGAACAGAAGCCCCCATCCTCTTATTTTCTCATTCTGTAACATCTAAACCAGAGGAACACAAAACAGAGGATTCTATATCCACAAATGAAACTCAGCATCACCCCTAGATTGCTCCACCTCTGAGACTCTTCCAACCCTTGCTGCCTCAAGAACATTCCTCCATCAAGAACACATCCCTGTTCCTCTCTATCCAAGCATGCCTGCCTCCCCCTTTGCCCACCATACTCATTGACGACGAAAGCCTCGAATGGATACTTAAATAAGCTCAAGTAGTGCATGAAGATCCAATACCTGGGTATGCTCTTCTTCGCTATGAAATAGCCTGAGAAGAGGAAGAACGAGCCCATGAGACCGGAAATCACCGAGTTCCCCATAATGAAATTAGGCACAAGGGCACTGAAGCATGCGACGAATGAGTTGGCCATCAGCATCACCATCCACACCACCAAAGAGAAGTAGAGAAACCCATCCATTTCCCTCCTGAGACCCACCAACCAATACACTGGAGTGGTGTAGAGAAGTGCAGCCGATAGAAGGAAAGGCACGAAGACAAGGGCATTGGCTATCACGTAGGAAGAAACCCTGTAGGCCCCTCTTGAGGTCTCTCTTTCAAGGATCCTCCTTTCCTGCAAGAAGATGGGCAGCCCTTCTGTCGTCGAGGACAGAAGGAAGGTGAGGCTGAAGGCAAAGAACCCCACCCTGGCTTGCAGGTTGGTTACATTCATAAATATCGTTCCGAGCCCGAAACCGGCCGCCACCGATTGGATCATTCTACCTGCAATCAGCTGCCTGGTTCTTACGACATTCCTAAAGAACCTCTCTGTGAGGATGATGACCTCCCCACACCGGGAATTCGCATAAAAGATGTGGTCTTCTTTGGCACCAGAGTTTGGCAGTCTAGTAATTACCTCTTCTGATGGAGTTGTGGATTCTACTACCAGAGTGGCCATGGCATCCATGGCAAACTCTAGCACGTTGACGTGGGGTGGAATGCAATGGCCGGAGTCCTTTAGCCGGCTCTCTAGAAGGGCGATCGTTCCCTGATGCCGGACGGTCCCGCCGGAGATGAGCACGACCTGGTCGATGAGCTCGAGGATCCGAAACCCCGGCTGATGTATGGTGAAAACGATCGTCTTACCCTGGTGTACGGCCATGGACTTGAGCAAGGCGATGATGTGGAGAGCCGAGGCAGAGTCCAGACCGGACGTCGGCTCGTCGAGGAGGAGCACGGCCGGGTTGTGCACCAAGTCGACGCCGATGGACACGCGGCGCCTCTCGCCGCCCGATATGCCACCAGCCCTCGAACGGGCTACGTGGGCCAGTCCCAGCTCTCTGATGAGCTCCCTCACTCGGGCGGCGGACTCGCCCCGGGTGGCTCGGAGCCTCAGCCGGGCGCTGTAGGTGAGACACTCCTCGACGGTCAGCAGCGGGAAGAGCGCGTCGTCCTGGGTGACGTACCCGGAGACCCTCCGGTAGCGGGAGACGTCCATCCGGCGACCGTTCACGAGGATCTCACCCGAGATTCTGCTGGGATGTATCATCCCGGCGAGGACCGATAGCAGTGTAGTCTTCCCAGCGCCGCTGGGACCGACGATGGCCATGAGCTCGCCTGGCTGGGCCTCGCAACTCACGTCCCTTAGAATGACTCTGGAACTGCTGCCGCTGGCGGCCGTGCCATAGCATTGCCGGTGGAAAGCGAGCCGGCTCGTCGGCAGATTGTATGAGAGTGATTTGGTTTGGATCCGGTATTGACGTCGCCAGCCTCCAGGTTTGGGTGACTTCACCGGCGATTCCATGGAGGAGAAAGAGGAGAGGATGGAGAAGTGTGTGGTGAGAGAATGAAATGGAGGAGAGAAGGGTGTGAGAAGGGGGGTGGGATTGGTGCTGGGGGAGGAGGAGATGAGCTAACACACCAAACTTGCACCGCCGTGGCCAACCTCATGCAAAATGGTACCCTTAGGGTGCTACGTGCCTTGACCTGGCGGCTTTTTTTTTTTTTTTTGTGCTAAATACTTCTGTGTGTCTCTGGTGCAGGGAATTGGTTTGTATCACCACCATATTTTACCATTTGCAATTGTCGATCTGTTGCATTGTACATAGAGCAGATATTATTTGATTTCAATGCGCTTGTGGAGGCTATAAGCTTTGAGTATGTGGAGGACTCACAGGATATAAAGGGGACCCGGACAAAACAAAACAAAGGCGGAGGAGTGGAGTAGGGTGCAACTTTTTTTTGGTGAGCAGAAATGTTGACCAGGTGCACCATAGAGTTTGGTGGGGTTGGGCCGGGGGCAGGCCTCGCCCAACCATCACAACTGCCCTTCTAACGGTTCTATTGGGGCCAAAAAATATAAAAAATAAAAACTGGGCTGTCCAATTAAGGAGAGCCAGTAGATGTTGGGCTGGATGATTGGATGGATCTGTTGCATTCCTATTTTCCTTTTTGGGCAAACGATGACGATTCCAAATTAAGATATAGTGGCAGTTGGTGGGATTTTTTTTTTTTTTTGGTTAGTGTTTAGTAGGCTTTTGATGCCTCGTTTCATTCATAATTACATTGAATTCTTTCATTTATAAATTGTTATGTGTCTACCTAAGTTTGTCTTTGTTTATGTCTATAATTACCAGAGCTTGGTTTGTGCGCCTGCACGGAAGTTGCGACCGCAGGAGAGGTGGGAATGTGTCTCGATTTTTTTTTTTTTGGGGTGAGGCGGAAAGATGTTACCCAACAGGTATAGATACATCCAAAAAAAAAAAATTAAAAAAATAAAATATCTCGAAACTCACCGTGAACAACCTCAAGCTCCATCCACAAGATTTCTTCCAAACGATTCGTAATATAGGAAGCCATCTAGTCTGCAGCCCAATTAGCCTCTCGATAAGTGTGTTTGAGTTCTAAAACGGTATAATCTCTAGTTGACCATCAAATATCACGCAAAAGAGGATGGGCAAACACCGTCTCATCTAACTCTAGATTATCTAATAAATGTAGAGTTGCCCTCTTTGAAAATCAGTCAATTAGCCTTGAGTACCTTCTTCGTATAAGTAAGCCTAGCTCAAGCCACCTTAACCTCTGTCACAGAAATCGTAGTGTCTATAATCTGACACTCTGCTACAGCTACAGAGATATAGCCAAGGCCTCGAATGATGAAAGCCACTCTATCTCTACTACTACCATCCAAAACACTATTATCGAAATTGATTTTGAAAAAGCTTGAAGGTGATGTCTCAAGCTATCACCAATCGAGCTGTTGAAGAAGTAGAAGAGAAACCCTAGATGTCTCAAGCTATCACTATCTCTTCAATGAGAGAATGATAGATAAACTCCAGAGCTTGAACCTTGGTTTTCTCTGGCTTGAAGTGCACGAAAAGGTTGTCTCCTCAAACACCACACTGTTCTTGGCAAGCCAGATGTTGTGAACAATGTATGCTGCTAAATACCTTAGGATTTGGTGGTCTCCTTGGCCATACTCCACCTCACCTCTCGGAGAAAGAGTTAGCCCACAGTTGAGTCTTGAGGGTGGGCCGAGTGGAATCAGCCAGTATCTAGACTTGTACCGCCCGCCCATATTGAAAAAGGATGTGCTCAACAGTCTCCACCTCTCCATCACAGTAGGGGCACTCCTCAAATATAGACATCACCCTATCTCTGAGAATTGTCCTCATGGGCAAATGGTCCTAGGTCACCTTCTATAGAAAGAGTGCAGCCTTGGGATGAATCCCCAATCTCCAGATCTAGAAACCATCTCATCTCTAAGGCAGGTTGTCGACCCTGAATAAGTGGTAAAGGTTCCTAGCTCGAACTCTAGGGCTGCATGAAGAGTCCACACTCTCATAGTAGGGCCGCCATGAGAAGGAATCACCAGAGTCAATGCCCTATCTATCTGACAATCTCCAAAAAGGTATCGAATCTAGTCCACATCCCACCTCCTCCCATCCAGTCGGATCAAGTCACTTAGCCACCCGGGATGCTCTCTTGGGCCTCCACGGCCATCTCCACAACAGGAGATCAGGCACCCAAGCATCATCTATAGCTTCAATCGATTGTCCATAATGGCTCTCGATTTCAAGTACAAAAAAGAGCTATGGCTTTGTCACCATCTCTTATATGGCTGCCATCACTAATGTTTGAACGTGAGGGAGGTTGGTGCCAACTATTTGAGCTATATATCAGCTATTCGGAAGAGAGCTCACAAGTTAAAAATGACTTTTAACTCTTTTTAATATGTAAAAGATGGGAGCTGTTGGAAGGGTGATGGGCATATCATAAACTCAAATGCTACTGCTTTGATAGAATATGATACTCATAAAAAATATTTAGAGTGGGAAGAGAATTGGATAATATTCTTGTTTTGTAGAATCATAGATTACTCCATACTACTTGACTCATTACATAAGGTCTTATATATAGATACATGAAGGTGACTCTTAGGTTACCCTCATGAATAAAAAGTAATCTTTGATTTTCTAAATGATCCTTAATTTTCCTAAGTGGACTCTTTGATTTAAGAGTTACATGACTCATTGATTTTCATAACATATTGATGACTAAGCTCTTAAACTTTCACTAACATTAATTATAAATTAACTTCCAACACTCCCCCTTAATTTGTAATTTTCATAATATTTTTAATCACGAATTTGGACCGCAACAAGAAGAAAAATCACGTACAGCATAAGCTCTTCTTTTTGTTCCATGAGAATGTATCCCAGTATCTTTTTCAATCACTCTTTCTTCCATCTTCAGCTTTAACTCATTCAGCTCTTTCATTACATCTTCATAATTTTTCTTCAAATTTCATAACTTTCATATAATCTTTCATAATAATCTTGACTTCATCCATCTCTAGAAAATGAACATCTTTAATGATAATATTATAAATATCTTTCAAATATTTGATTGCTTGTAGTGCAGCATTATTCTCTGCTTTTTTTCTTTATAGCACTTTCATGACCAACGATCGCTAATCTTTTACTCGAATCTTCAAACTCAACTGTCGCTACAAAGATTGATAAATAATCTGATCCAGATTTTTCATATGTATATCTTGCTGGTAACAAATTTAATTTTTTAATACCTCCTTGAGTGTCAGTTTGAATGGTGCAACCACAGATATAAACATTTCACCCTCCATTGCACATACTTATTATTGTTGATAAAGAGGTCACTTTGCTTTAACCTCTTAATTTTATTGAAAAAATTGTACTTGTTTTTTTTTTTACTTTCTCAGAAAGCTCTCAAGCTCTCTGGCTCTTAAGCTCTGAGGCTCTCTGGCTCTAAAGCTCTGAAGCTCTCAGGCTCTGTGGCTCTATAGCTCTCAGGCTCTGTGAGTTATTGTAGAATCAATCCTATACTTTGATAGTTGCTTTAGGATCGATCTTGCTCTGATACCAATCTATTGGAAGGGTGATGGGCACAATCACAACCTCAAATACTATTGCTTTGATAGAATATGATGCTCATAGAAAATACTTGGAGTGGAAGGAGAATTGGATAATACTCTTATATTATAGAATTATAGATTACTCCACACTATTTGACTCATTACATAAGGTCCTATATATAGATACATGAAGGTAACTCTTAGGCTAACCTCATAAATCCAAAGTAATTCTTGATCTTCTAAATGACTTTTACTTTTTCTAAGTGAACTTTTTGATTTAAGAATTACATGACTCTTTGATTTTCATAATATATTAATGATTAGACTCTTGAACTTTCACTAACATTAATTACAAATTAACTTCCAAAAGGAACCTCATATCAACCATTCAAGTGGCTTTAACTCTTTATCGAGTACATGTGTAATCTTCCAAGGGAAAATAGAACTAAAAAATTTTATTAGAGAAAGTTCTCCTAATTTGCACTTAGGGTTTCATTATATTAATAAAATATTGGTAATTTAGATAAGTTGAGATCCTGTCCTTGCGATCTATGATTGTATGAGCCCCATATGGTATATGGGATATCACGTTGTTTATATTGGGAGAGGGTTGTATCTTTCATGCAAAAGAGGATTTCCTTCATATGAATCCATCATTGGATTACTCATCATCACATAGATCTCAAAGCACTCCAAAAAGAGATTAAGGCAATCTAGCTGACGAGCAGGATCTTGTTTACTAAAGTAGATTTTTAATTCATACCAACATAATTATTATTTCTAGTGCATTCAAAATTTAAATTTGAATTTCAAACGATAATAGATTTGATCCATGCAATTACAATATATACCAATATGATCATCATTTTTTATTTATTTTAAATTTAAATTTTAATTTCAAATATCAGCCATTCATAATAGATTTGATTTATGCAATTATAGGATACACCAATATAGTTATCATTTCTACTTTCATATTTATGTTGGCATATCTACATAAATGAAAGCTGCTGTCAATGGTTCATGTTTGAAATTAAAATTCAAATTTGAAATGCATCATGTCGGTATATATAAATCAAATCTGCTATTAATGATTATTGTTTAAAATTTAAATTCAAATTTTAAATACATCAAAGCAATCATGTTAGCATATCTTGTGATTAAGAATAGTATGAATCACATCACTATCAAACTAGATTGGACCAACCAAACATTTTGTTTTGATCCTTAGTTAGACAAGATCTACCAGCTTAATGATAGACCAGCTCTTTCCAGAAGTGCTATATGTCATGTTAAAAAGAAAAAAAAAGAAGAAATTCTTTGTGCACCGCGGGTGGTATAGAAAATCCGACATGGAGGCACCGTTTTATGTGATTGGATCATGTAGCTACCGCTTTTCAATGCTTATTTAATACTTGTAGTTTCGATTTTTCATTTAAAAATTTTGTATGACTAAAATATTTCTATCTTTTGAAAAAAATTATAACATTTTATGATATATTATGACTTTCTATACGCATGATGTCATAATGTGGCTCAAAAAATTATGACATCCTGGATCATATTATAACATCCTGTATATTATGATGCGGCATGTCATAATATGCACAGGATGTCATAATCTCGCTCAAGATATTATAATATAAAAAAGATATTTTTGTCTAGCCACTTGGTAATATGTATTTAATATTTACAGTTTTATTTTTTTGTTTAAAAATTTTGAATAATAAAATACTTCTATTCTTTGAAAAAAATTATGACATCTTGTGCATATTATAATATCCTATGGACAAAAATTATAACTTTTTGGATGAAGGATGTTATAATATGGATATAGAATGATATAATTTTTTTAAAAAATAAAAATAATTTTGTTATTCAAAATTTTAAATAAAAAAATAAAATTAAAAATATTAAATATATATTGAAAAATAGTGACTACGTATATGAATGGGTAAGGACTCCGGCGTCGGATTCTCTGCACAGTCCGCGGTGCACAAAGAGTTTCCCAGAAGGAAAAGAAGAGGGAGCTGAGCCGGTGCTCCACTGTTCTCCAGCTTCGGTGTCCCTGCATTGTCCGGCGTTGTGTGTCGTCAGGTGTCCTCTTGAGCCCCCCTCTCCTCTTATAACTTCAAATTGAGGCCTAATAAACTTAATTTCAAATAATGATAGATGCCGTGATATTAATTTCAAAAAATAAACTTCTGATGAATCTCTGTTAACTTTATCCCAGGGAGTCGGCCTGGAGTTCATGTAGAGTCGCTCGAGATCAAGCGGAGAGGAGAGGTGCCCGAGTGGATGCCCATGACGTAGGAGAGCTGGAGAACGGTGATGCAAGAGAAGGTAGAGGATGAAGTGGGTATCAAGAAAGAGGGGAGAATCGGGAGGATGCCAATGACGAATGGGAGCCGGAGAACGACGGCACAGAAGCTGGAGGCCGTCATCGCACGAGAAACTCATCAGCACTAGAGAGGAAAGAAGAGTTGACTGGTTCCGCTTAGGATGAAGGGAGAGGATAAATGGAGAGGGACTGGATTCGAACTCCATTTCTCTCTCCTATGGACTCAGGAGGATGACTTCGGTACACGGGAGTCAGAGACTGGTGGCACACATGAAATCCTAGGATTTCTCTAGGGACAAATGGGAGAGGAGAAAGGGAAAGGGTGGAGCACATTCGAACTCCATCTCTCTCTCTCCGGCTTTATATGGATCTTCATGGGCTACTCTTTCAGTCTTTCCCGTGATCCCCCCCCCATTACTTTTAGCATGTGGATCTTGGGAATCAACCGTTGCCAAGCGATCTTCGGACTCCTAGATGAAGGAGCAGCATCGAGCATGTCGTCTTTGCCTCCTACCGTATTTTCAATAAAAGCAAGCGTTTAAGCGACTTTATTTCTTAATGGATGCGATCATATCAACACTATTACCTCAGATCTCATATAAATATATATATATATTATTTTTTAAAAATATGAATCATATATTTTTATTTATTTATTTATTTTTTAATAACACGAAGAGCAACTGCTAGATTAGTAAAATGTTAATTCAACACATACAAAGTAGAACCAATGAAAACAAATAAACAGAAGGCCGAACCAACACCAAAAGCCCAGAACGCAAAGTCAGGTGACCAGAATAAAAAATGGCCCACTGAAGTAGGTAACATTAATACACACATAAAAAACAAAACAAAAGAAAAAAACGGTTTGATATAGGACAGAAGTTATAATTGTGCTGTTTGGAAAATAGTCCAAATAAAGTTTGTAGCATCACAGTAATATAGTGACTTGCGTGTGGAAGCAGCAAACAAGCGTGACAAAAAAGTCTATACCAGCCAAGTGACATCCATAATACTCCACAGCAATCAGAGAGTGAATGAGAAGTTAAAATCCAAAGCAGGAGAATCAGCATAAAAGTCATGAGGCAGCAGAGTCCAATCGAAAGCAGAATTGAGCAACAAGGCCGCATAAAGAAACAGAACAGATGGTATGCGACATGGCACAACACCCTGTGAAGGACCAGGACGAAACAATCCTGGATTTGCTGCATGCCAGATGTGTGCCGGCGTCCATCACCGGCAGTCTTGACATTGGCAGAATAGAGCACAACCAACCTGTTGCGTATTCCATGAGAATTGAGTTGACTTGATCCACTCAAACACTTTCCCACCCTAACCATGTAACCAACTGATACGTTAATAGTTGGTTATGGTTATTATTTCGCTCCACCGTTGGTCACTACTGAGACGTGGTTTTTTATTTTTTGTGAACAGGAGATTAGTGAGTAGAGATATGAGTTTAGAAGAATCTAGAGTGCTTTAGTTTGTTTTTTCTTCTGGTTGTGGTGCTTGGCTTGGCTTGAAGCAATTGTTGAAAAAAAGATAAAGCCTATGATTTCATCCAAGAAGATGACGGTGATGGTGTAAGGTTTTTTTTACTGTACTTTTATTTTTAATAGTGATGTTTCATCGATGCTCTCCCCGTGGATGTAGGAGGATCATTCTTGATCTCCGAACCACGTAAATATTGGTGTCTTAATTTTTTTCTATGATGTGTGTTGCTGAAATTTATTTTTGATATTTGCATAGTAGCAGATTGTACACTATTGCTTGTGATTTTGCTTTTGTCGATCTATTCTGCTGCAGGGTATTAAATATAACCTCTTAATCCATAACATCTGCTATCAGAGCACAGTTTTATGATTCTAACAAGCATTTGGTGCTACAAATATGGCTATAAAATTTGAAATAGATAAATTCGATGGCAAGATTGATTTTGGTCTGTGGCAGAAAAGAGTTAAGACACTGTTGGTCCAGCAGAATCTTCATAAGGCCCTTCTTGGAAAGAAGAAATCTGGAAAGAAAGATGATGATTGGGAAGAGCTTGATTTGAAGGCAATGAGTACAATCCAATTGTGTTTAGCAGATGAAGTGATGTACAATATTGCTGACATTCAGACTACTATTGAATTATGGCAAAAGTTTAAAACTTTGTATATGTCAAAGACTCTCACAAATAAGCTCCATCTGAAAAAGCAACTTTATAGTTTGCGTATGTCTGAAGGCACAAATATATTGGTCCACATGAATACTTTCAACAAGTTAATCACATAGCTTCGTAGTGTTGAGTTTAAAGTAGAAGAAGAGGATCAGGCTCTTCTTTTGTTGTCTTCTTTGCCTAAATCCTATGATCATTTGATGACTACAATCCTTTATGGCAAGGATATGCTGAAGAAGGAGGAGATCAAGGTGGTCTAGTAGCAAAGAGTTCTGGTTAAGATAGAGGACATCAGAATAACAGAGATGATAAGAAGACTCGTGGTCGGTCTTGTTTCAAATCAAAAGGACGGAACAACCGTTATAATTACTGCAAGCAAGAAGGTCATTAGAAGAAAGATTGCCCCAAGCTAAAGGAAAAGTTTAAGCAGAAGAATAAACAATCTGAAGAGGCCGGTGTTGCTTCAGATTCTGAGGTGGAAGAAGATGTGCTCACAATCTTCTCAGGTATGGACTTTTCTAGTGACAGGATTCTTGATTCTAGTTGTTCCTATCATATGTGTCCACATAGGGACTGGTTTGCAACATATATTTCATTTAATGGTGGCAGTGTTCTTATGGGTAACCATACTGCATGCAAAATTATTGGCATAGGAGCTGTAAAAATCAAGATGTTTGATGAAGCTGTGAAACATTGACAGATGTAAGACATGTTCTACTCTGAGAAAAAGTCTCATCTCTTTGGGCACTTTAGATGAGAATGGTTACTGTTACAGTGGCTTAACGGAGTAATAAAGGTGAAGAAAGGTGCATTGGTTGTGTTGAAGGGAGAAAGACCGGTTCACTATATAAGTTAATTGAAAAAACTGTTACAGGTGATGCAGCAGTTACATCTTCTTCAAATAAGGATGCCACTCTGCTATGGTATGCTAGGCTCGACCACATGAGCGAGCGAGGTTTGTTGGAGCTGCACAATAAAAAATTGCTCAAAGGTATAAAATCTTGTAAACTTATTTTTTGTGAATCATGTGTGTTTGGCAAATAGTGCAGGGTAAAATTTGTCACTTCTACTAAAAGGAGCAATGATATCTTGGAGTATATACACTCTGATGTCTGGGGAGCATCCCTAGTAACTTCTCTAAGAGGAGCTCATTACTTTGTCACATTTATAGACGACTTCTCTAGAAAATTTGGATTTACTTCTTGAAGTACAAATCAGAAGTTTTTGAAACATTCAAGAAGTGGAAACTACAGTTGAAAAGACCACTAGGAAACAAGTCAAGTGTCTTCGCACTGACAATGGTGGTGAGTATATCTTAGATGACTTTAAAAAATTTTGTACAAAGGAAGGCATTGTTCGGTATTATATTATCCCAAAGAAAGTACAGCAAAATGGGATAGCTGAAAGGATGAACAAAATATTGCTTGAAAAAGCTCATTGCATGAGATTGTTTACAAATCTACCTAAATAGTTCTGGGCTGAGGTAGTGAGCACAGCATATCATCTTATCAACATATCTCCTTCGACTTCATTGGGCTTGAAAACACCACAGGAGGTTTGGTTTGGTAAGCCTGCAGATTATTCTGATTTACATATATTTAACTGTCCTGCTTATATGTTGTTGCAAGATGGTGAGAGGACTAAGTTGGATACTAAATCAGTATGGTGTATCTATCTGGGTCATAAAGTTGGGGTGAAAGGCTACAAGTTGTGGAACCCTATCACTCAGAAGTAGAGCTCAGTAAAGATGTTATTTTGATGAAGTATCTATGTTGAAAGATGTTCTGAAATAGGTTCAAGATGAGAAGAAGCCTAGTACCTCAGTTCAGGTAGAGTCAAGCATAGATAATGAGATTAGTGGTGACACTAATCAGAAAGATTCTTCACATCAGGAGAAACCGACTGTACACCCACAGGAGGAACCTTACTCTATTGCAAGGCAGAGGGAAAGAAGATAGATTCAAAAGCCATTGAGATTTCAGGATGCTATTGCTTATGTTTGATCTGTTGTTTCTTTTGACCCATGTTCATTTCAGGAACCTATGAAGAGTCAGAAAAAGAATGGGTGGCTGAAAGCTATTTAAGAAGAGATGTTTTCTCTTCAGAAAAATCAAACTTGGGAGTTAGTTCAGCTTCCCAAGGATAAGAAAGCAATTGACTGCAAGTGGGTTTATAGAAAGAAAAAAGCTTCATCAATTGGGGAACCAATAAAAAACAAAGCTAGATTAGTAGCTAAGGGATTTGCACAGAAAAGGGAGTTGACTTTGATGAGATTTTTTCTCTAGTTGTGAAATGCTGTTCTATTAGAGTTTTGCTTGCTATGGTGGCAATGTGGGATTTGGAACTTGAATAGCTAGATGTAAAAACCGCTTTTTTACGTGATAATCTAAATGAGGAGATCTATATGTTGCAGCCAGAAGGATTTGTTGAGGCAGCAGTGAGAAACTTGTGTGCAAGTTGAAAAGATCTCTGTATGGCTCGAAGCAGGCTCCAAGACAGTGGTACAAGAGGTTTGATAGCTTCATGTTGGCACGTGGCTACACAAGGAGCAGGTATGATAGTTGTGCCTACTTCAAATTTCTGTATGATAGTTTTATTATTATATTGATGCTTTATATTAATGATATTTTGATTACTTGTACAAGTATGCTGGAAATTTCTAAGCTTATACAAAAATTTAGCTTAAAATTTAAGATGAAGGATTTGGAAAGTGCTAAGAAAATTCTTGGCATGGAGATCCAATGTGATTGGCATAATGGCAAGCTTTGGTTGACACAGAAAGGATACATTGACAAAGTGTTGGTCAAATTTAATATGAAGGAGGCAAAAGCAGTGAGTACTCTAGCACAGCATTTTAAATTATCATTGCAGCAGTGTCCAAGTTCAGAGAAAGAACATCAAGAGATGCTTAAGATACCATATGCAAGTGCGGTAGATTGTCTGATATATGCCATGGTCTGTACTAGATCAGATTTATCTCAGGCTATCAGTGTGGTCAGTAAGTATATGGCAAATCCAGGAAAGAAGCATTGGGATGCCGTCAAATGGATTTTACGCTATTTGAAAGGCACATCAGATGTTGGTTTATTATTTCAGAAGAACATTGACATGAATGTTAGTTGGTTTTGTTGACTCTGATTATGTAGGTGATCTGGATAAAAGAAGATCTACTTCAGGATATATTTTTACTTTAGGCGGTGGTCCAATCAGTTGGAAGGCCATGTTGCAAGATATCGTAGCTGTCAAGAACCAAGGCTGAATACTTTGCTGCAATGGAGGGTGCTAAAGAGGTAGTGTGGCTAAAAGGCTTGGTGAAAGAACTCAACATTGATCAGAAGAGTGTTAGATTGCATTGTGATAGTTAAAATGCTATTTATCTTGCAAAGGCTCCTGTTTATCATGCAAGAACAAAACATATTGATGTACGGTATCACTAGCTCAGAGAGTTTATTGCAAATGGCTGCATTCAGTTTGTCAAAATTTCTACTCAAGATAATATAGCTGATATGATGACGAAGCCTTTGTCGGGAGTCAAGTTCAAGCATTGTCTTGACTTGGCCAATGTCCATACTGCTTGAGGAGTGAAGACCCCAAGGAGAGGGGGTGTAATATTTGTGAAGACTTCTGTGTTAGTCAAGGAAGACAGTCTGTGGTGATAGTGCTGAGTTGATCATCGTCAAAGATGGAGAATGTTGCGTATTCTATGAGAATTGAGTTGACTTGATCAACTCAAATACTTTCCCACCCTAACCATGTAACCAACTGATGCGTGAATAGTTGGTTACAGCTATTATTTCGCTCCACCGTTGGTCACCACTGAGATGTGGTTTTTTGTTTTTTGTGAATAGATTAATGAGTAGAGATGTGAGTTTAGAAGAATCTAGAGTGCTTTAGGTTGCTTTTTCTTCTTGTTGTGGTGCTTGGCTTGGCTTGAAGCAATTGTTGAGAACAAAGTAAAGCTTCTGATTTCATCCAAGAAGATGATCGGTGACGGTGTAAGGTCTCTTCTTACTGTATTTTCATTTTTGATAGTGATGTCTTCGTCGATGCTCTCCCCGTGGATGTAGGAGGATCATTCTTGATCTCCAAACAACGTAAATATTGGTGTCTTAATTTTTTTTCTGTGATGTGTGCTTGCTGAAATTTATTTTTGATATTTGCATAGTAGCAGATTGCACACTATTGCTTGTGGTTTCGCTTTTACCGATCTATTCTGCTGCAGGGTATTAAATATAACCCCTTAATTCCATTACACCAACCAAGCTAGAAAAACTGAGATGCAAACATAAAACTCGAATAACAAAGAGACCAAAACGGCCACAGCGGATTAAGAGCCTGCACGTGAGAACAGAAGACCATATGCATCTGCTTGGAGCAAAGACAAACATTGAAAAGATACTGCAGCCAAAGAATCCTACTGAAAGTCTCCTTTTAGTGCCTGATTAGCCAAAAAATCTGCAACCATATTTGCCAAACGATAGGTATGAGTAATGTTAAAAGCAAATATTAGGTGTCCACAAATGGCATGGATCTTGTAAGATAGGCAAATACTAAAATTTATGTAAAGAAGACTTGAGCAACCGAGAGATAACAGTAAGAGTGCCACCTTCAACCCAAATTTTTTATGCATGTAATTCTTGGATAGCTACCCGAACACCAATCCATGCAGCAACCGAGCAGTGCATTAATTATTTACCATCAGCCTGAATTAGCTTAGAAGTGTGGTCTCTGATCACATATCCCGCAGTTGCGCTTGATGAGAGCGAACTGAAGCATCAAAAATTACCTTGAGTACTCTATAGGGAGGAGGTAGCCATGACATAACCCGCAGCAGAAGAGGTGAAGAACTGAAGAAGTATGTGAAGAAGAGCTACCCCAGTGCCTAGATGGATGGTTTCTGTGGTAACCTATAACATTTGTATGAGCAGAGAAAACAATAGCCCGACGCACTGCCCGAGATGGCAAGTGAGTAGTGTGATCAAAGACTCTATCATTGCAAGTTTGTCAGAGCAGCCAAGATAAATATGCCAAGAGTACCTTCTATCCATTCCCTACCACAGTCGCTACCATACATATAATCAAGTAACACAGGCAAAGAAAGCGGACATAAAGTTACTCGGCACATAGAACAAATAAAGCTGCTGCTAGCAATCTCAAGCAAATTTATGGGTTACAATCTCTAGCAAACTCGGCACCCAGTTCCACAACAGCTGCCATCAAAACATTTTAACTCTAGGTAAAAGCTTTAACTTCCAAAGCCAAGTAAAGTTCAAAGATGCTGCAGAATGACATTCAGATGAAGCATGGGCCATATGCATCACATATATTAAGTACACATGTATTCATAGTTTTTGAAGTGTGCATTGATAAACAAATGTGTGCATAAGACAAATGTGAAACCTTAAATCAACAGAAACAAAAACCATGTAGTGGTTATTCACCATGTGTGTATCATCTTGAACTAAGTGTTTATCTCTAAAAAACATACATGCTGATTCCTAAGATGTGTATTGCTTGTTATCGAAGAGTATATGGATACTACAAATGCATATCAATCAGAAATATTGTCGAGTGTGATAGACATACATGCGTACCAACTTTTAAAGGGATAAATGCATGGAGTCCTCTGTGTGTATGTGTACCGGACGAAACTCTGAGTTGATGCTAAACCATGTAAGTTCGTATGGTCCATTAGTTTTGCTATTCAACTCAACATACACATCTCGCATGTGTATCACTTTCTCAATACATAGTTAACCTTCCAGCTAAAGGTCCAAAATGTTATCAATGTTAGAGGGATAATGCTTAATTGGATAGAACTAGCACAAATTTGACTTCTCTAATGAATGATTGAGTTGATTCAATTCAAAAATTAGGATTTTTCTTGGACGACCAGTGCAAGAGTGGAGTAAAGATGGGGCAAATACCCCAATATACTTGCGAGGATGAAAAGAAATGCTATAATATACTTGCAAGGAAGAAATATGGATGAGGGATGATTGCCCAACAAATTGAATGGAATTGCATGTTAGGAGTTGGGTTTTTTTTTTTTTTTTTTTTAAGTGGTAAATTTCTACAAGTCAGGATGGCCGGAACAAGGAACATTTGGTGAGGAATGTGGATATAGGATCACAGAGGCTTATAAGGAGAGAGAGTGAGGTTGTGACTAAGAGAGAGAGAGAGAATAAAATGCTTCTAGACGAAAGGACCTCTTTGTTTGTGCATTGGTCGGTGACACAAAGGATAGCCGCGGTCGAGGATCTTTTCTCGCTATCCTTCTCCACGGGCACCAATGGCGAAGACAAGCGAGCACGATGAGAGAGATACAAAGACTGGACTGATGGAATCCATCAATAAAACTGAACAATTGGATAGAGACGTTGAAGCTGGTATTATAACTACCAAGAGAAAGCCTTTGTGCGCCGTACATGGTACAATAAAATTGGCTTGAAGCGCACCATTCAAACATATTGAAACACATGGGCATCATTTTTTAATATATATTTAATATTTATAATTTTATTTTTTTATTTAAAATTTTGAATTATAAAAATATTTTTTTATATTAAAAAATTATGATATTATATGATCATATCATGACATCTTATGATTAAATTATAACTTCTTATATACAGAATGTCATAATTTTTTTTTCAAAAATCATAAAGAGAAAAAGATATTTTTATCATTAAAAATTTATAAAATTTTTAAATTATAAAATATCTCTCCATTCTTTATAATATTATGTGATCAAATTATGAGCAGAAAGTCATAATTTGACTGTAGAATATCATAATATGATTACAGGATATCATAATTCTTTTAAAAGAAGAAGGATATTTTCGTTAGTCAAAATTTTAAATAAAAAAATGAAATTACAAATATTAAAAATATATTAAAAAATGATGACTACATAGCTCAATCAGATGGGATAGTGTATTTTTTCTATATAAACTATGGTACATAAAAAATTACTCCAACTAAAAAATACGTAATGATTTTCTCTTTCTGTTAGATTGCATGTGTCATCCACGTGGGGCTTAACATTCAAAGAACTTTTTTATATGGCCAAATACAGTTATGATTTCATACTGGTTTATAACCTGCAGACGTGATTTTCTTATATTGTTCTAAATAATTTTATAATATATAATACACTTGATGTACCATATGCTAGTACTTGATATGTTTAATTAAAGTATGCCAGAAAATAAAATTATTTAAACGCATCTTCCATGTTTTCAAAGAAAAAAATTGATTATATTAGTTTTTATAAAATTATTTTATTGTTAAGGCCCTGTGAAGAATAGAAAAATTATATGTGAATAAAAGATGCAATAATACCTCTAGGAAATTTTCCGTGTTGGTTTCTATCTTTTAGTATTTTCTTGATATTTATTCTAATTTATGCTAATTAGCTAAATCTTTGGCTAAATAAATATATGCTCCTCTTTAATTTTTCTTAATTAAAATTAAAAATTTTTAATTTTCAACTGTGTGTATATGGATTGTTCTTATAATATCCGATCCATAGGCTTTAAGCCCAGCCCAGGAGCCCAATGCAAAAAAAAAAAGAAAAAAAAATGGGAAGAAGACTCCTGATAGGAGTTTTTTTCTCTAACAAGACCGTTCGGATTAGGAGTTCTAGGACCACCGGAGGTCCTAGGACACTTTATAAATTGGCCTTCCCCCTCCCTGAGATCCTCCACCAGCCTTCCTCGCTCTTCTTCTCCTCGATTTTTTTTGATTGAAGCCGCAGCCTCTTTTTATCGTGCTCGTCTCGATTTCTCATCGGAGAGGTCATCGGAGCTCGAGGTAAGCGCGATTCCTCTTTCTCTCTTCTCCCCCTTCCTTTTCTTGTCTGTATGCACGATCGCCGACGATCGGATTCGCCGAATTTTGTTGGAGAAAACGTCTCCTATTTTCACCCCTCTTTTCTTTGATTTTTCGGCGTTGGTGGTCACTGTCGATCGCGGGTTTGATTTCTCCGGACTGTGGTGACATAGCCCTCTTGCCGTCGACCACCGCCGCATTGGCTACGGCCTCTGATCAGCCGAACAAGAGGATGGGACTACACAGTCCCTGTTTTGCCCAAAAGAAGCCACGGGAAGAAGAAGAAAGAAAGAAAAAAAGAAAAGAAAAGAAGAAGAAGAAAAGAAAAAGAAAAGAAAAGAGAGAGAGAGAAGATTTTCTCTCTCCCCTCTTTCTCTCTCTTTCCCTCGCTTCTCTCTCCACTTTCTCTCTCCACTTTCTCTCTCTAAAAATTATCTCTCTCCTCCTTTCTTTCTTTAAGAAAGACTTGTAGATCATGTATCGGGCCATCTTTTCCTCTTCTAAGGACCTATGATCCCGAATCGATTTAGTGCCCGGGTGGTCTATCGGACTGGTCACCCAATCAATCATTTTCTGTTATTATTTAATTTTATTAAATTTATAGAATAAAAATTGATCCTGATTTAATATTTTAAATAAGATTATCTGATTCATTTAAAGAAGACTAAAGATCTAGGATGATTGAGGTAAGTAGATTTTATGCTTTTTACTTATTTTTAAATTATTATGATTTTCATGTATATGCTCTTTTATTAATGAAATCATATTTTTTATAAAATAAGGATCAGCACATGTGATATAAAAAAGTAAGTTTTATTATAAGCATTGATTTCATGAATATGTCTTATGAAAATAGCATGATTATGAAGCATGAATTTCATTATTTTTTTTTCATTATGTATATGTATATTTTAAGAAAAATATATAAAGATTTCAAAGGCTCTCAAATAGTTATGAATGAATTCTTTCGAGAAAATCGATATCCGGAACTAGCATCCACACGAAATATGGTCCTATCAGTGAGCATAAAATTGGCACATGAATCAAGAACTCTGTCGATTAAGAAATATGACCCTGTCACGGATATAATAGTGATCTTAGTGAAGCGAAAATTTAGTGCAGGGGCAAAATGGTAATTTTAAAACTTTTTCAAAATTACTATTTTACAGCGGAATTATTAATTAATCTCATTAATTAATACTAATTAACCCTACACTAGGATCTAAATATGATACAACAGCATGCATTTAAATTTGAAATTCAAATTTGAATCAGTAAACATTTTACAGCACTGTGTTCAGAACACATCACCTTTTGCGGGTAGTCGATCACCGCAATCTGATCACCGTCGGAGGGCTCTGATTGTCACGTCGCAGCCACCCAACTGTCTAGCCTCTGCGGATCGTCCACACGAAGCTCTCGTCTGATCAGCTCCTCACAAATGCTAGTTCGTGATTTCACCCTTTTGATGGCAGATGTTGATCGAACTCCTTCGATCGATGTGTGCCGACTTCTCGAATGCTCCAAATCGTCTGCACAGTTACTTGAGAGGCTGATGGATCTCTCTCTGAAATTTGGTGGACTCACGACACTCGTGGCACACCAATCTCACTTCCCGAACCCTAGGTAGAAACCCTAGGGTACACACCAAAAACCCTGCGCCCAATTTTCTCTCTTTTCTTTCTTTTTCTCTCGGAAGGTTTTGGACCTTCACCTTGCGCAGAAGCCTTCCTCACGCCCCAAAGTTTCTCTTCTAATTTTTCTACGCACGTCCCACCTTTCTCCTCTTTTTAAAACAACGTCGAACGTGTCTTATCCGCGTGAGAGGATAAAGATAAGAGGTTACATATTTGAATTCAAATCAAATTTGAATTCAAACGAAAACCAACTTATCCCTATCCTTTTGGGCGTGAGAAGAGAAGGGGTGTGGCTCTTTGTGCGTGGAAAAGTTTCACGAGAAACCTTTTCTCGTGTAAGTAATGTGGCGCACAAAATGGATAAGGATGAAAGGGCAAGTGATAAGTTATCCATTCAAATTCAAACATGCTTTGAATTTGAATAGCTAACTAATTAATTTATCCATCCATATGGTGCACAAATGAGGATGTGGGGAAGGATTTTACGTGAGAAAAATTTCACGAGAAGTTTCTTCTCGTGAATTCAAATGGATGCAAGGAAGTTGGGTGACACAGGGAATTTAAAACAAGGTGGTTTGATTCAAATTGAGCCAACCTAGTTTAAAATAGGTTGAGCACAATTAGATCAAATTAAACCCAACATAATTAGGCTTAATTAGGCTTAATAAAATATTAATCAAATCAGGAATTAACTAAACCTAACCCCTGATCAAATCAGGGACTAAACCACCTTAGCGATTAGGTCAACATTTAACCTAATCGGGTCAATCCAAACTGAATCCAATTCAATTGGACTTGATCCAAAAATAATTACTCAATCAAATTGAGTTAATTAGTGATTAAATCACTAATTAAACCTCTCATAAATGTTGAGTCCAAATCTGATGGGCAATCAGGCATCAGAGACCATCGATATGAAACCCTGATCAAAGAGTTCAAATTTCAAATTCAAAATTCGAAATTCAAAATTTTGACCCCGGTACCCAAAATATGTGGAACTCATGATTAGAGAATCCTAATTCTCAATCATAGAGTTCCAGATAGATAAGACTCATAATCAGCCATCAGATCAGAAAGGAACCTCTAATGTGTGTGACCCCGCAGGTTCGAACCTAAGCCGGTAGCACAGGAATCAATTTCTGTACTAATTGAAGTGACCATCTAGCAATGGTACCCGACGACCGGATAGGTCGAATAATCGCAATCGCAACATTCAGAACCTACGTGAATATGGTTACCGTATAATTCATCCCTTTTGACCCCTGTGTTTAGGATGACTCAGGGTTAAACTGTCAACCCTGATGATATCATCCGAATCGTGCTCAACTCAATTAGTCCTGTGACTCCTCACTAGGACTACCCTGGCCAAGGTTTTGCTAAATTGAAACACGACTGTACACAGCTCCTAAACTGGAGTGGTCAATCCCATCTTGACACACGCACCGACAAGTTAAGTACTTGACTACACCCAGCAACCTTCCGTCACTGAATTAGAAATTCAGGTAGTCCAGTGCCTAAGTGCAGTGAGTTGCTTGCAAGTCACCGTGGCGGTCTCAGGTCGGAGGGACATTTATATCCATATCCCATCGGAGCAAATCTTGACAGCAGAAATAGCTCCGGAGTTGGTCACGTTCAGTGCAGATGTACCATTACATCTCACCTGTATGCCATACCAGTGTCTCCACACTCTTTGGTTATGAGGACAACCAACCCATATGGCACACAACGACCTATGCTCGATAAATGTTGTCGTCCTTGGTAACAACGTATCATTTGGTCGCGAACATGTTTAAGGACTAAGCGACAAATCCTCCTTTGTCGAGTCTAAATAGTCCTAAGGACTTCACCACAACACAGGAGTTCATTAGAAGATGAAATATTTGTGATGAAAAAATACCAAAATAACTTTTATTTATTTATAATTCATGTACTAATACAAAAGGAGTACAACATCAACAGGCTGACGATTGGCTTTGGGACCCTATTCCCAACACTTAGCACGAATATCTGAGAGCAATATTTTGAAACATGATACGAATACATGACAAAAATGATTTATGATTCATGATTGTGAAATATACATGATTTATGCATGCATGATGAGCTTATAACTTATTTTATTATATGCTCTATGAAATATTTATTTTTATAATATCTATTACTTACTAAATACTGCATTATCATAGAAAACATATGCTTGATCTGATAAGGAAGCGCAAGTTCTACTTACTGGACTAGTGTAGCTGATATTCTTTTTATTTTTTTTTTTTGTACAGAGAAATAAGGCTAGGACCGATGAAGAAAATCCAGACTTGAAAATCTGCGAAGTAAGTTTGAAAATTTTGTAGTAAAAATTTAGTTTATTTTTATGGATTTGTAGCCATTATGAATTTTGAGACTTGGATTGATATTTACTTTTAGATTTAGATGCTCTAGGCCAGTTTTGGTTTAATTAACCATTTGAATTAAATATTATTGTTACTTTTATTTATGATGCATCTGTTATTATATTTAAAGAAGATGAATGTTGGCTTCGTATTATCACGGACTGAATCTCTTGATAGCATGATCGTGTTATGTCCCGAATTTGGGGCGTGATATTTTATGGTATCAGAGCTATAGGTTTAATCATGAGTAGAACTTAAAACCTAGCAGTGGGTAGTTAGGTCACGTATAGTTAGATTCTGACTTAATTGAATAAAGAATGATAAAATTTTATTAATTATACTACTGCTCTGTTATAAAAATGCAATAATGTTAAATTTGACTAAGAAACGATGAGTGACAGGGACGACGAAATCTTAGCGAATATGGCTGCTAGGACAAGAGGAGCAAGATTGACGTCATGAGGAGCTGCCAATCAACCGGTTGAGCGGGCTCCTGATGCACCGGCCACTCAGACAGATATTGCTGGTGTATGTCAGGTGGTGACCCAGCTTATTCAGCAGCAGCAGCAGTAGGCACAAGCTGCTCCTTGACCTACATTATCTGTGGAGTCATATTATGAAAGATTCAGAAGGCTCAATCCATCACTATTTGAAGGTGGACCTGATCCTATAGTTGCAGAGACATGGATTCGAGAGATGGAGAAGATGTTTGATGCCCTGCAGTACCCTAAGAACGTGAAGATCAGATTAGTCATGCCTATGTTAAAAGGGAATGCTGAGTTTTGGTGGACCGCAATAAAAGCTGCCTATGGGAATAATAACGACCAACTCACTTGGAAAGAGTTCAAAGAGATATTTTATGATCAGTACTTTCCTGGAACAATGAGATTGGTAAAAGAAAATGAGTTTCTGGCCTTAAAGCAAAAGGATAATATGATAGTATTGGAATATGCCAACAAATTTAACGAGCTAGACTGCTTCTGCCCCCAGCTTATGGAGTTTGAAAGAAGCAAAGTTAACAGATTTAAACAAGGTCTAAGATATGAAATTCGTTCTCGTCTGTCTTCTTATATTTTCAATGACTACAAGGATGTGCTGGAGCAAGCTTTGAAGGTGGAGTCAGAATTAAAAAGATTAGATCTGGAAAGAGGAGATAGAAAGAGATCAAGATCAGCAGAAAATTTAAAGGATCAGCAAAAAAATTTTAAAAATAATAACTCTGATAAGAAGAAAGAATCTACATCCTGCTCATATTGTGAAAAAAATCATAGTGGACCTTGTCTTAAGAAGATAGGAGCATGCTTCTTATGTGGCGAGAAAGGACATATGGCTCGTGATTGCCCAAATAAGAAAAAGGATGACTCCAGACCTACCATACTAGCTGACCAAAAATAGAAAGGGAATGCACGAGTGTTTGCTTTAACCCAACAGGAGGCCAATGCAAGTGATCAAGTGGTGACAGATACTATCCCAGTCAATTCCATACATGCTCATGTGCTATTCGATTCTGGTTCTTCTCACTCTTTTATATCTCTCAAGTTTGCTACTTTCTTGAATTGTGTGTCTGAAAAATTGAATGAGCCATTATATGTTAGCACACCTCTTAAGAATATTACTGTTGCTAATATTATTTTTTAGAATTGCATAATCCAAATAGAAGAAAAAGAATTAGCAGCAAATCTGATTCAGTTAAATATGCATGATTTTGATATTATTTTTGGGATGAACTGGTTATCTTCATACCATGCTCATATTGATTGTTTTGGAAAAAGAATGGTATTTCAAATTTTGGGTGAAACGCAGTTTTTCTTTCAAGATGAAGTTCATAATATGGAACCCAAACAATCTTTGAGTATTATCTCAATCATGAATGCAAGAAAAGCTTTGAAAAAAGGATACAAAGTATTTTTGACCCATATAGTGGATGCCGAGAAGGAAAAGATAAAGTTGGACGATATTTCAATTGTCAAAGAATTTCTTGATATTTTTTCAGATGAACTACCTGGGCTACCTCCAGATTGTGAGGTTGAATTTAAAATAGATATCACACCAGGGACCGGACCTATATCAAAACCTCCTTATCGGATGGCTCCCATAGAATTGCGAGAATTAAAGCATCAAGTACATGAACTTTTGGATAAAAAATTTGTCCGGCCAAGTACATCACCCTGGGGAGCTCCTATGTTATTTGTGAAAAAGAAAGATGAGAGTATGCATTTATGCATTGACTATCGAAAGTTGAACAAGGTAACCATGAAGAATAAATATTCTCTTCCTCAAATAGATGACTTATTTGACCAATTACAAGGTGCATAAGTTTTCTCCAAAATTGATCTACGATCAGGTTATTATCAACTAAGAATTAGAGATGAAGATGTGTCTAAAACTGCATTCAGAATCAGGTATGGCCATTATGAATTTTTAGTAATGTCTTTTGGATTAACCAATGCACTGACTGCTTTTATGGATATGATGAACATGATTTTTAAGTCGTATCTAGATCAATTCGTTGTTGTTTTTATTGATGATATTCTAGTTTATTCTAAAAGTATAGAGAAACATAAGAGATATTTGAGGATTGTGTTACAAATCTTGAGAGAAGAGAAGCTCTTCACCAAGCTTAGTAAGTGTGAGTTCTGGTTGGACAGTGTTGTCTTTCTCGGCCATGTAATATCTAAAGAAGAAATCTCAGTCGATCCAAAGAAGATAGAAGCCGTGGTGAATTGGTCTTGTCCGACTAATGTGATGGAAGTTAGAAGCTTTTTAGGCTTGGCTGGTTATTATAGAAGATTCATCAAAAGATTTTCTCAAATTACAATTTCTCTAACCAACTTGATCCAAAAATAAATAAAATTTGAGTGGAGCAGTGAATGTGAACAGAGTTTTCAAGATTTGAAGCAATGATTGATATGTGCCCTAGTTCTTACTTTACCTTTTAGTAATGGAGGATTTGTCATTTATAGTGATGCTTCCAAGAAGGGCTTAGGCTGTGTATTGATGCAAAATGATAAGGTGATAGCTTATACTTCTCGACAACTAAAATCCTATGAGAAAAATTATCTGACACACGATTTAGAGTTAGCAGTTATTATTTTTATCTTAAAGATTTGGCGACATTATTTATATGGAGAATCATGTGAAATCTTTACTGATAATAAGAGCTTAAAATACTTATTTACTCAAAAAGAGCTGAATATGAGATAAAGAAGGTGGCTTGAACTATTAAAAGATTATGATCTAAATATTAAATATCATCTTGAAAAAGCCAATGTGGTGGCAGATGCACTTAGTAGGAAGTATACAGCAAATATGATGGCTCTGCTTTCTGTTCAGCAATAAATTCTGAGGGATCTTGAAGATTTACAAATTGAGGTGATTTGTATCGATGTTAAGAATATGTTAGCCAATTTAATGGTACAACCAGCATTGATCGAACGAATAAAAGTGGTCCAACAGAATGATATTCGTTTATATCTGTTGAAAAAGGATATAGAGAAAGAGTTACGACCTGAGCTTAGGCTGCATACAGATGGTACTCTATATTTTGAAAATAGATTATGTATACCTGAAGATCCTGAACTAAAGAAAGAAATTTTGTAGGAAGCCCATAAATCTCATTTCTCCATTCATCCTGATAGTACAAAGATGTATAGAGATTTAAAATAATATTTCTGGTGGAATGCAATGAAGCAAGAGATAGCTCAGTTTGTATCTCAATGCTTGGTAGCCAGCAAGTGAAAGTCGAACATCAAAGATCTGTTGGTTTGCTAAAACTATTAGAGATACCAGAATAGAAATGGGAGCATATCACGATGGATTTCATTACAGGACTTTCAAGGATAGCAAGAAAAAATGATGCAGTGTGGGTGATTGTTGATCGGCTTACTAAATCAGCTCATTTTCTACCTTTTCGAATTGGTACTCCACTTGATAAGTTAGCCCAGATGTATATTAATAGAATAGTGTGTCTGTATGGTGTTTCAATAAGTATTGTATCTGATCAAGATCCACGATTCGTATCTAGATTTTGAAAAAATTTTCAAGATGCTATGGGGACTGAATTGAGGCTTAGTACTGCTTTCCATCCCCAGACCAATGGCCAATCTGAAAGGACAATTCAAACTCTTGAGGATATGTTAAGAGCTTGTGCTTTCGATTTTGGAGGATATTGGGATAATCATGTGACACTGATAGAATTTGCATATAACAACAGTTTTCATGCTAGTATCAAGATGGCACCCTATGAAGTCCTATACGGAAGAAAGTGTAGATCTCCTTTGTATTGGGACGACATGGGTAAAAAAAAATTATTGAGTCCCGAGTTAGTTCAAGATGCTAGAGAGAAAATTTATCTGATCAAGGAAAGACTTAAGGCAGCCCAGGATAGACAGAAGAGTTGGATAGATAGAAAAAGAAGAGAATTGAAATTTCAGATCGGCGAATATGTTTTCCTAAAAGTTTCACCTATAAAGGGTGTCATGAGGTTTGGGAGATATGGCAAGCTGAGTCCGTGATATATTGGACCTTTTGAAATTTTGAGCCGAGTAGGGGATGCTGCCTACGAACTAGCTTTACCACCAGATTTATCAAAAGTGCTCAATGTCTTTCATGTTTTACTACTGAAAAAGTTTGTATCTGATCCGAATAACGTGGTAAAGTATGAGCCATTGCAAGTTCATGAAGACTTAACCTATGAAGAGTTTTTCCTCCAAATTATTGATCGAAAAGAACAAGTTCTAAGACAGCGCATCATTCCATATGTGAAGATTCATTGGAGTAATCATGAAGAGAGAGAGGCTACTTGGGAGCTTAAAGATGATATGAAGTCAAGATATCCTCACTTATTTGAAAATAAAGGTATGTTAAGTTTCGAGGATGAAATTTTTTTTAAGGGGGGTAGAATGTAATATCCGGTCCATGGGCCTCAAGCCCAGCCCAGAAGCCCAACGAAAAAAAAAAGAGAAAAAAAAATTGGAAAGAAGACTCATGATAGGAGTCTTTTTCTCCAACGAGGCCGCTCGTATTAGGAGTCCTGGGACCACCGGAGGTCCTGGAGCACTCTATAAATTGGCCTTCCCCCTCCTTAAGATCCTCCATTGGCCTTCCTCGCTCTTCTTCTCTTCGATTTTTTTCGATTGAAGCTGCGGCCTCCTTTTATCGTGCTCGTCTCGATTTCTCATCGGAGAGGTCATCGGAGCTTGAGGTAAGTGCGATTCATCTTTCTCTCTTCTCCCCCTTCCTTTCCTTGTCTGTATGCACGATCGTCGGTGATCGGATTCATCGAATTTTATTGGAGAAAACATTTCTTGTTTCCTCCCCTCTTTTCTTTGGTTTTTCGACATCGGTGGTCACTGCCGACCATTGGTTTAGTTTCTCCGGGCTGTGGTGACATAGCCCTCCTGTCGCTGACCACCGTCGCACTGACTGCGACTTTTGATCGGCCGAACAAGGATGGGACCACACAGTCCCCTGTTTTGCCCAAAAGAAGCCACGGGAAGAAGAAGGAAGAAAGAAAAGAAAAAAAAAATAACAAGAAAAAAAAAAAAGAAAAAAAGAGAGAGAGAAGATTTTCTCTCTCTCCTCTCTCTCCCTCTTTTCCTCTCTTCTCTCTTCACTTTCTCTCTCTACTTTCTCTCTCTAAAAATTTTCTTTCTCCTCCTTTCTCTCTCTAAGAAAGACTTGTGGATCATGTATCAGGCCATCTTTTTCTCTTCTAAGGACCTATGATCCCGAATCAATTTAGTGCCCGGGAGGTCTATCGGACTGGTCACCCAATCAATTACTTTCTGTTATTATTTAATTTTATTAAATTTGTAGAATAAAAATTGATCCTGATTTAATATTTTAAATAGGATTATCTGATTCATTTAAGGAAGACTAAAGATCTAGGATGATTGAGGTAAGTGGATCCTAAGCTCTTTATTTATTTTTAAATCATCATGATTTTCATGCATATGCTTTTTTATTAATGAAATCATATTTTTTATAAAATAAGGATCAGCATATATGGTATGAAAAAGCAAGTTTTATTATTAGCATTGATTTCATGAATATATCTTATGAAAATAGCATGATTATGAAGCATAAATTTTATTATTATTTTTTCATTATGTATATGTATGTTTTAAGAAAAATGTATAAAGATTTCAAAGGCTCTCAAATAGCTATGAATGAATTCTTTCGGGAAAATCGACATCCGGAGTTAGCATCCATACGAAACATGGCCCTACCAGTGGATATAAAGTTGGCACATAAATCAAGAACTCTGTCGATTAAGAAATATGGCCTTATCACGGGTATAATAGTGATCTTAGTATGAATATCTGAGAGCAATATTTTGAAATATGATACAAATACATGATAAAAATGATTTATGATTCATGATTGTAAAATATATATAATTTATGCATGCATGATGAGCTTATAACTTATTTTATTATATGCTCTATGAAATATTTATTTTTATAATATCTATTACTTGCTAAATGCTGCATTATCGTAGAAAACTTATGCTTGATCCGATAAAGAAGTGCAAGTTCTACTTACTGGGCTAGTATAGCTCATATTCTTTTTATTTTTCTTTTCTTATACAGAGAAATAAGGCTAGGACCGGTGAAGAAAATTCAAACTTAAAAATCTGCGAAGTAAGTTTGAAAATTTTGTAGTGAAAATTTAGTTTATTTTTTTGGATTTGTAGCCATTATGAATTTTGAGACTTGGATTGATATTTACTTTTGGATTTAGATGCTCTGAACCAGTTTTAGTTTAATTAACCATTTGAATTAAATATTATTATTACTTTTATTTATGATACATCTATTATTATATTTAAAGAAGATGAATGTTGGTTTCGTGTTATCACGGGCTGAATCTCTTGATAGCATGACCGTGTTATGTCCCAGATTTGGGGCGTGACAGTTCTTATTTTTAAGATCTTGTTTCCATTTGTCTCCTTTCTTTGCTGGAGACTAAAGCAGGATATCTAAGATAAGATCTATAGTGAATAATTATAAATATATTGAATTTCAAGAGTTTTGAATATTTTTAAAGAAGATTTTATATAATGTACAGGAACAACACTTAATAAATGATTGGATAACATAATATGATTGTAATTTTTACCATATCCAGCCAATATAATTTTGTATTCTATTACTATTAGTACAATGGTTTTTATACTTGTTATATTTGTATTATATAATACTAAATTTTACTAATTATCTAAAAAATAATTGATATATGATAGATAATAAAATATATATTATAAATGATATATTTTATCATTAAATATTACATATATAATAATATTAGAGTATATAATATATATGAAGATATCTATTGTGATATAGAAGTACATAATATAATATAGAAATTTAATTAAAGCATGTTAGAAATGAGATTACTTGAGACACATTTTATATGAACTGATAATTATATTGTTATCATCTTATGTTAAAATAGAGGTATGCTTCTTAACATTAATGATTTGCTTTGAACATAAGAACATGGTATTAACTATTTTCTAGTGGTGAGAAGAATGTATCATTAATGATTTACTTTGAATGGAAGGGCCTATCTAGTTTCCACCTCACTATTCGACATTATTACCATCATTAATCTGATGACTACAAACCAAGAGGAGACCTGTTGGGTTTGATCCAAGCCCATAATGGGACTTGGACCGCCCATAATAGGCATGACCCAAGCCCAGCTCATTATTTTAAATGTTCCCAAGGAGGGACTGTTTCTTTTGGAAGTTAATTAACTTTCTTTACAACCCACAAAATTCACCTATGAATTGCATGTTCGGGTGCATGAAAGTTATATATAAGAAAAAGGTGTTCGTGTGTGCAGTGAGCAACGTCGGAAGAAAGAAAATTTTCGATAAATGCAAGTAATGTTCAAAGTGATCAAAAGGCATATTTGGTTGTGGACATACAGATATTCATCCAATCACGTGGCGGCACTTTCGATCGGTGAGAAAACATACGTATTACTGTGGAGCAATCTCGATTGTAGGACTTGAAGTATGATTCTGCAAAATCCAACATTGGTATTAGAGCTACGTCGATTGTCTCCCGTATTTGTTATATCCATTAGAATGCTATGTATGTCAACAAATGGTACATCCCGAAGATAATCATATTTTTACACAAATTACACATATGTTGATATATTAATTGTCTCATATGATTGATGAAAGTTTGATTTTTTTTGGGGGGTCGTACGATTTGTAAATAAATTGGACCCCAAGTTTGAAAAATCTGAAACTTCTCAGGCTTATTTATTTTTATACGAATATTTTCATACTGTAATTCTTTTACCATTAGAAAGAGCATGAAATAAACTTTCCAACGATATCATGGGTAATTTTTTAGAGTTCTGTGGAGTTAGACAAGCACATTGGATTGATATTCTCTTTCTATTTTTGCTCTTGGTATAATGTAGAAATTGGATATGAAAATATTAGTGAAATATTCTACGTACATCGAAATATTATAATTCCTATTTTGAATTGTTCCTGATTTTATGTTCTTTCATATTGTATATGTGAATTACCTAGATACAATGGTACGAAGGATTGATACGAAGAGTGTTATTAGAGAAAAAATAGCCAAAGAAAAATGGCAAAAGAGAGAAAAAGGATCGAAAATATATTCCACCATGAAATTCATAGGATTGATCCAAATGCTTGTTTGGTGTCTCACGCTAAACAATGGAGGTATCTGTTTAATGAACATGCAAAGAATGGTGGTGAAGATATCTTTAGAAAAGAAAAGATCTTGATGGATACCTTACCGAATGCCCCGAGATACTGGTTGAGGATAATATATGAAGATCTCAACATTGACCATTTTGATGGTATGGTGGAGGTACTTAGTGCGTATCCATACAGTCCTTAGAGAGTTGATTTTGAATCGAAAGGATTGCGCTCTTCTATGACGTTGATTCAAACGAACCTCGAAGAGAATCAAGAAGCGTCAAGAGATGCATTTTATTCTTTGGTGTACTCGAGGCGGAGGAAGAGAGCTGGCTAAAGAATGGAACCTGAATATTTCTCTTATTATTTATTTTGTTAGCATGGACATCATATATTTTTTTATTTTGTTTGAAATATGTTGCTTTATTTTATGTGGTATAAATATATGTTGGTTATATTTCATGAACTACGTTGTTATTTTATGGATATTTTAAGCATATAATTAAATTAAAAAAATGCTTAATTAAGTGGGAGTTCCTTTGTAGACTATGTACTTTGTGCAATGTAGCTAAGTAGTGGTGATTAAGTGTTTAGTCAGGGATGATGACGGGAAATATAGTAACCTTTCGATTTCTAACTTTATATTTAATGACTGTTGCTTTAGTGATCATGTGTGCAAAAGTAATGTGTGATGTGCTGAGGATTAACTGCCTAAAATATTTTTTTATGTAGTAACTAATCATGGCTGCAACAAAGAATATCATAGCTTACTTGAATAAGGATGAGAAACTAAATAGTGAAAATTATGATATCTGGTATCGAAAAGTGCAATTTGTGTTGGAAGAACAAGAAGTGACAGAGATTTTGAATCAAGTCATGGATGACCCTGGTGAAGGGAATACTGCTCAAACTAGGATAGATTAAGAGGCTTTTAGAGCTTGGAAGAAAAAAGATCATATAGCTCGTGCTACACTGATCAGTTGTATGCAAGATGATCTCATAAGAGAGTTTGAACATTTCCTTACAGCACATGAGATGTGGCTTGCGTGCATTGAAAGAGAGGCATGGAAAGATCACTCTCACCAGGCTGAGGATGTTGACTTTGAATTTTGACACCTAATCAAAAAAATCCGAGCATACCATAAAAGAACATCTGCGGACGATGTCAAACATGCTAAGTGAGCTTAAGTCAGCTGATCATGTTTTCACTGATAAACAACAAGTTCAAGCTGTCATCCAATCCTTTTCTGATAGTTGGAAACATCTGAAAGTCAACTTGACTTATAATAAAAGCATTAGGATGTTTGAGGATATCATGAATCATTACATCCTGGAGGATGAATGCCTGATGTCGAGTAAGGATGTTCCTCGTTGTGCTTATGTGGCTGAATCTAGCAAGGGTGCTTCGGACTTCAAGAAGAGATTCAAGCAATGGAATAAATATGACAAGAAAGGAAAGGGAAAGGAAAAAGGATTGGGTCCAAAGAAGAAGAGTTTCTTCAAGAAAGGAAAGAAAGGCTACTTTAAGAAAGATAAGACCAAGATGAAGTGCTTCCATTATGGGAAGAATGGACACTTCATTTGAGAGTGCATTGAGCAAAAGAAGGTTTGGTCTTATTTTAATACTCATAGTAGTATTTGCATTTCTAGCCTTGTGATGCTCACTGAATTTTTTTCTTTGTGGATTATAGACTCAGGAGTAACAGATCATTTAGCAAGAAACCGAGAGTCCTTTGTAGAGTACTGTCGAATTTTTGCTAAAAGCAAGTGGATTTATGTGGTTAACAACTCAAGGGTTGAAGTTAAAGGCATCGGCACATGTAAACTTATTTTGTGTGGAGGTCGAACCTTATATCTACATGATATGTTATATACTCCAGAGATTCAGAGAAACTTGATTTTTGTGGTTGCTCTTCTTCATTTAGGTTTTACTTTGAAATTCTATGATGTTAGTTTAAGACTCTATCACGATGCTTGTTTTTATAATTATGGTTATGTTGTTGATGGTTTTGTTGTACTAGATGTGGATTCTATTATGTACATCTCTTGTGTTAATAGTTGTTTTTCATTAAATGCCTCTTCTAGCAATGAGAATGATGATGTGAATATATGACATGCTAGATTAGGGCATATTGGGCAGGATTTAATGAATAGATTGACAAAAGAAGATCTTTTGGGACCATTGGATAAAGTTGATCTATCTACTTGTGAAAATTGTCTTGCTGGAAAAATAACAAGAAAACCATTTGAAAAGAAAACTAGAGCTAAATATCTATTGTAATTAATCCACTCTGATATTTATGGTCTGATGAATATGAGGGTAAGACATGGAGCTCTTTATTTTATCATATTCATTGATGATTATACTCAGCTTGGTTATGTCTATTTGATTTCATATAAGTCTGATGCATTGGAATGCTTCAAGATGTACTTAAATAAAGTAGAAAATCAATTAGATAAAAGAGTTAAGACTCTTAGAACTGATCAAGGACTTGAATATTTTTTGACCAATTTAAAGAGCTATGCAATAAAAAGGAAATAACAAGGCAATTGACTATTCTTGGGACTCCTCAACAAAATGGAGTAGCTGAAAGAAGGAATAAAACCTTATTAGAAATGGTTAGGTTTGTGATGGCTCAAGCCAACTTACCGATTTTCTTTTGGAATGATGCATTATTGACTGCTGCCTATATCCTTAACTTAGTATCGTCCAAATCGGTTAATAAAATTTCTTATGAATTGTGGACAGGTAGAACACCTGAACTGAATCATTTGCAACCTTGGGGGTTGATAGCATATGTTCATGATTCCTCGCATAAATATGAAAAATTAGTTTCGCAAGGAAAGAAATATGTTTTTATAAGGTATTACGAACACTCGAAAGAATACGTATTTATAAGTGAACATACTGATGGGAGTTTAACCGAGACAAAATCAAGGGATGCTACATTCTTGAAAAATGAATTTTCTAGTAAAGGTGAAATTGATCGAGACTTCATTTTTTATGAGTTAAATGATTTGGATAATGTAAATGCTTCTAGTCATAAAAATGGCATACAAAGAGAAGCTCATGAGATTCATGAGTCTAGTGGGAGCAATACATTATCTAGTAAACATGGTTCATAAGAGCCTTATAGGAGTAGTCATAAAAATATACCAAAATATTGATTTGAGATTGAAGGTGAAACCTTCATAGTTACTCCACAAAATGAGGGGGTCATAGATAGAAGAAGAAATAGTGAGGATGAAGGTGAGATCTTGATGGTTACCTTACAAGATAGTGAGGAACCCAAGACAGTAAGAAGCTCTCTCTTGCCTTGCCAAAGAAAAATGAAAAATGATAATGAAAGAAGAAATGGAGTCCATGAAAGAGAATAAAGTTTGGAAATTAGTTGACTTACCACTTAGGTGTAGAGCCATTGAAAATAAATAGGTTCTCAAAATTAAAAGATAGGCGGATGGGTTAATTAACAGATACAAGGCTTGTTTGGTGGTAAAAAGTTATACCCAATAAGAGGATATTGACTATGAGAAAATCTTTTCACCAGTGATGAGATTCACCTCTATTTACCTTATACTAGCCATTGTAGCACGTTTGGATTTGGAATTATATCAGATGGATGTTAAAACTATTTTTTTAAATGATGAACTAGATGAAGAGATTTATATGGAACAATCTACTGGTTTTGTTCAAAAAGGCCAAGAGCACAAAAGGTGTAAGTTACAAAAATTTATCTATGGCCTTAAACAGTCATCCAGACAGTGGTATCTTAAGTTTTATTAGGCAATGATGTCATATGATTTTAATATGATTCATGAGGATCACTATGTGTATATCAAGCGATCCATCGATAATTTTATAATTCTATCCTTGTATGTTGATGACATACTACTGGCTGAAAATTATAAGAAGTTTGTGTTAACTATAAAAGAATGGTTATCATCAAAATTTGACATGAAAGATTTAGGCAAAGCAAATTATATACTTGGAGTTAAAATTCAAAGAGATCGTTCTAGAAAGATGATTGCTCTTTCTCAAGAGCCTTACATAAAAAAACTTCTTGAACATTTTTAAATGGAGAATTACAAGCCTATGAATACTTCTCTTGCAAAAAGCGAAGATTTGAGTCTTGATATGTGCCCAAAGACTCTAGAAGAAGAAAGTGAAATGGCAAGGGTACCTTATTCAAGTGCAATTAGGAGTTTAATGTATGCTATGTTGTGTACACGTCTTGATATATGTTATGCCGTTAGATAGTTAGTAGGTTTCAATTGAACCTGAGAAGAGGATATTGGAAAGCAGTAAAGAAAATTTTACGATATTTGAAAGGCACTATCGATTATTATTTATGCTATGATGGGTCTGATTTGCGCTTGATCAGATATTCTGATGCCGATTTAGCTGGCGATTTAATAAAACACAAATCGACTTCTGGTTATGCATTCTTGCTGAATAATAGTACTGTATCATGGAGTAACAAGAAGCTGTATGGTGTATTCATATCGACAATGGAGTTTTAGTTCATAGCAAGTTGTGTTACAATGCAAGAAGCTGTTTGGTTAAGAAGAATCCTTGATCATTTAGGGGACACTGGAAGTTCAAAGGATCCTATGACGATTTATTATCATAATAAAGTAGCAGTTATTTTTCTGAAAGATCCCAAATATCATTCAAAGACCAAACACATTGATTACCATTATTTTTTTTCGAGAGACTTCATAGCAAAGAAAGAAGTGGCAGTGAAGTACATATCTATGCATAGTAATATAGCGGATCTCTTTACAAAGTCTCTTCCAAAAGAAGTGTATGATAGGCACGTGAATGCTTTGGGCTTGCGTAGAATGTAAATGTTATTTTTACTTTGTATCGTAATCTTATCAAGTACTCTATTAGGTTGTATGAAAGACATAAGTTTGCCTATAAAAATATATTTGATGTTTTGGAGATAAACTATAATCCTCCATTTTGAATGCACACACATATAGAAAAATGACATGAGAGTGAAAGATATGTCAAGCAGGCTTGAGATTACTTTATCACATGAGTGATTATCTCTGACACCGAGGTGTGTGCAGAGATAAGACTCTTAAATATGAAATAATCATTGGGAGAGATCAAGCTTAAAATAGTTATGAGTCACCTTGATATAAGATTAAGAAGAGGTCAATAAATGTAATATAAAAGTATATTGACCGACGTGGATATCCCACGATCTATGAAGCCTGTTAGAGGCCAGACAAGAAATTTCAGTTACACCTGATATTGAGAAAAGTAAATTAAGAGTGTCTCCCTCTGAGATTTTAGGTTAGTTAAATAAGGATAATTAGTTGAGGTCTGTACGGTGTTTATAAATATGAGTATTATAAATTATACTGACATACACTCCAAAGAGAAATTTGAATATCGTGGCACATGATTCATAGCATGTGTGCTAAATATTGACCAAAGGGATAGTGAGAAAAAAATTATAATTATGAAAATAAATTTATGCTCTCTACTATGTGAGATCCTAGAGGTTATAAATCTCTTATAGCATCCTCAAGACTTTCGATTGTATTTTGAAATCTTGATCTAGTGACTGCTACTTTAGCATATTTCTTTCGGTCAAAAATGATGCGGCCTTCGAGACATGTTAAGAAAGCAGCTAGGTTAAGATAGAAAGATTTGGTAGGAGAGGATGATCAATTTATATTTACATCGACACACGTATTTTTCTGTCAGACAATCATGTCTACCTTAATTAGTTATGACCTGATTGTGAATATATGTTGGGAGTCTAGCATGTTTTTTTTATAAAGGATTAAAGATACTTGAATTGATGTAATTAATTGAGTTTAGGGTACAGTGAAATTGTTATTGTGGCTTCTGTGTAACCATAATCAGTGCACAGTGAGCTTAATGTAGGTGTACTTGTTGGTTGCACGACTAATATGACCGTATAAATTAATCTATTAGAAATTGCTTGCAAATAATAGATATAATATCTATGTGGGATATACAAATACGGAGATTGTGTCAAGTCCATAATGTATGAGTGGGAGATGTTGGATTTAACCCAAGCCCATAATGGGACTTGGACCGCCCATAATGGGCTTGACTCAAGTTTATCTTATATGCACTCACGAACTGCATGATCAGGTGCATGAAAGTTATACACGAGAAAAATGTGCTCATGTGTGTAACGAGCGACGTCGGAAAAAAGAAAGAAAATTTCTGATAAATGCAAGTGGTGTTCGAAGTGATCAAGGGGCATATTTGGTTGTGAACATATGGATGTTCATCTAATCATGTGGTGGCATTTTCGATCAGTGAGGAAATACATGTATTACTGTAGATCAATCTCGATTGTGGGATTTGAGGTATGATTCTGCAAAACCCAACGTATCTATACATCATTAATGTTGGAGCATGAGTTGAGCTTTCATGCAGAAACTTCGGTCATTAACATAGATGTCACTCTAACATAGGTTCCCGCAATGTTTTTGGTGTAATTTTTTTTTTATTATTATTTTTGAAATATAATATGTCAATATAATAAATTATAGTAGATACAGAGCTTCAATAGGCAAATTTTTGTTACAGTTAAAAATATTTTAATAACAATCAAGCACATTAATAACAATATCATTAATATCTTTTGTACATTAAATAATAAATTTAATATGACTGAACATATTAATATATCAACATCATTAATAATGGTGTCTGGATCACGAATGATGAACTCTTCACAAACTCAACCACTATTATATTTACACACACACATGCTCCCCAGACTCACAAACTCAACCACTATTATATTTACACACACACATGCTCACCAGACTTATGCATGGAGGCAAAACTGTCTCGGAATAGATAAATATGTATCAACCTGCAAAATTAAACTATATGAGTTTTTTTGCAAAATAGGTTAACGAAAAAATTTTCTTTCATAAAAAAAAAAAATTATGTATAAAATTATTACGGATAAAAATTTATTCTATCATGTGAGATATTATTCATTTTAACTCGTAGGCCTCACGATTTTATTTTTTAAAAGACGTCTTATGTGAGAAGAATTTTTTCTTCCGTCTCATGATCCGTCAGTCACGTAAGGTATTGTTTGTTCTGATCCATGGATCTCACGATTTTATTTTTTAAAAAATATCTCATATGAAAAAAAAATTTTCTTTCTTATAAGTACGAGTCTTTTTGACTCACAACCGATGTAGAATTATTGATATTTTTTATATTATTAAAATTATAATAAAAATTATATTATTTAAAATAAAATAATTAGATCCGGAGATCAGGAAGGTCCCTGCAAAATTGAATAGGGTGAACATGTGACAACCGGAGCAAAAATTTGGAAGGTCGATTGAGGGAAGAACCATGGATCAGACCACCCTGCCTCGCCCACGGATTTATGTGCGGAAGCATCCGGGTTGATGGTTTCACGCTCGCACCACCTCTCGCATGCATCGCGCTCGTTGAGAACGGTCGGTCTTCTGTGACCAGTCCATACGTGTGTACAGCAGGTGCCGAGCATTTTTCTTGATTTTGAAACAAACGTGCACGTGTCAATGGCCCCCTCTGGCTGCATATGCTTTACCGAAAAGGAAAAAAAGGTTTTCAAAAAGATTTATAGAAACGAAAGGTTTTCTGAGGCCCCGTCTTCGTGTCATTAGGTCTTCAAAAGCCGAGTGGACCCCACGTAGAAACCGGGACTAAGATGCTCTTGTTCAAATATTTATTCCCGTCTATATATCCTTCTGTAAGTCTTTCTTATGTGCGGGGTCTCGTTGAGATCGCCCTTCTACCAGGAAAAAAAAGAACATCAATTTCCTTCCAAGATATTCCGCGAATGAATGATTAGTCTTCCTTCGCGCGAAACCACCGTTAGATCATCGTCTTCCTGCCTTGCGGTCGGTGCCGCGGATAAATAATGGACTTCCGATCGCTTTGCGATTTGTGCGGTGGGTGATCCAACGATGATTTGTTGCGAAGGAAGATTAATCACTCTTTCGCGCGAAAGATAGAAACCGGTCCACACGCGCACAACTTGGTCCGTCTCCCCGCTCCGATACAACCTAAGCTACCAAACGCTCCTCTGGTCTTTATAAGGTAGGGGTGGAGCGAGAAAGAGAGGAGGAGAGAGAGAATTAGAGGCAACGCAGAAGGAGCGAGATGCAGAGCGTTGCATTTGGTTTGTCGCCTTCAACCCCTCTCCTCCGGTCCCGAAGGCTTCCGAGGCCAAACCCGAGCGCTGGATCATTGTTTAGGCCTCTCTCCCACCAACCATCGCCGATCCGTAATGCTCTCTCTCGCCCTCCGACCCTTCTCTCGTCTCGCCTCATCGGCACCCGTGGCTGGGCTTCAGGTCCCTCTAGCGGGCCGGATCGGGAGAGGGCGGAGGTTCTCGTGGCGAGGGCGAGCTCCTCCGTCCCCGAGAGCGCCGGTGGCGAGAGCAGCGCCGCCGCCACCGCCAAGACCAGCAGCGGTGGCGGGCTGCTTGGAACCCTGCTGCTTGGATCGCTTTTCGGCCTCTGGTATCTCTTTAACATCTATTTCAACATCTATAACAAGCAGGCACGTCTCCTCCTCCTCAAACCCCCTGTTTCTTGTTTCTGCGTCTTTCTATGAACCGATCACAGTGAGGAGAGGTTTATTTATTTAGTGGTGTTGAGGGATTTTGTAAATCCGTCTTCGTGGATTTTGATCCGGAAATCCCTTCCTGAGTGTCCCACGTCTGGGCAAAGCTCGACTTTTTTCCTTTTTAATGGAAGGCAGATCAAAGATTCTATCTACTAGCACCAAAAAGAGATTCTATCTACGGAATCATGATTTGCTTTTTCTTCAGTTTTTAGCATTAAGACATGATTACATCTTTTTTTGATTTAATCTTGTTTTAGCTGAAGTTCTTGATGTGTATTTATGGATTGTGGTTCAGGCGTTTCTTTTTGCTTTCTGAACTTATTTTACGATCGTTATGCATCTCTTTTATTGTTTTATTACATTTTGCCGTTGCGTGTTATGCATCAAAGTTTTTTTATTACATATGGATTTGATTTTGCATAGTTATTCACCTGGAAAAAAAAGGCCATTTGTATAAACACTGCAAATTGTATATCTTCTATTATAACAAGCAACAACCTTGCCTAGAGCTGTTTTTCAGTGTCGAAGCTACCTCAATTTATGCATCTATCTGGCTCAACTAAGTTCCAGACAAACTCAATCCCCTGAAATATGTGGAGTCAGGTAAAAGAGGATCACTCAGAATTATGGATTTTCTCCAGAAGTGATCTTGCTGTAAAGCAATAACTAAAGAAACTTCACCTGTTTAGGATACAAAATGGAGTAGTCATTTAACATCAAAAAGAATATGAGCTATGGTTCATTCAAATTGTTATGGTATAGTAGGTTTGATGTTTCTTTCATGAGCCCACAATTCTTTTGTCAAAGATTTCCCTTTGGAGTCACTGACGCCCATATAGGTTTATGGACACAGTTCAAAATGATCACAAGCTCATCAACCTCTGTTTGGCTGGTTTTTGATAATTTTGTTGTTATAGCCCCTTAAAGATGGCTAAAAGTCTTCTGATGAAGCTAGGCTCAAATTTCTGGTTGTGGAAATATTTGGTTCTATCTTATATTTGCTCAAACAAGCCTTCAATCATAATCTTTATAGGTTTAGAGAAATGAAACCTAACCTAGTTATTATTAGGAAATCATGTAAGGTAAGTTTGGCCCGGTTTCATCTTTATGATGAGGGAAATAACTTGTGCACCGGATATATGTTTATTTTTGTTCTTTATTTTTTTCTGATAATTTAAGCTTTAGGATTTACTCTCTCTCTCTCTCTCTCTCTCTCTCTCTCTCTTTCTCTTTTTTTTTTTCTTTTTTTTTTTTTGAGGACATGTGTCTCTATCCATTCTCCTTTATTTTCAAAATTAAGGCATGCTATTAGGAAAATCTAATCATAAACTTGAACTATCAGCTACAAATCTGGTCATCAAAATTATATTGCATTGAATTTGTAATAGTGACCGATCACTTTGTTTCTATGGTGGTGTCACTATTAGCTCCTACCTTGATGTGATGACAACCTATATATTAAGCATTTTGTGGTTGTAGTAGATAATTGAGTCTGGCTTGGGACTGGTTTAATTTGGCTCCAGGGTAACAAAGTCATGCAGGACAAGTTGGACAAGAATGCTCTAACAAAGTTTGAACTATTCTGTCTTTTACCACTTCATGGTACATATGAAGTTGGTAATTTATACAGGGGTCCATACGGCTAACCCATGACGTTGCATCTAGTCGCTTCAGTATGCATGATAAAAGCTGATAGATGTTGATATAGGATTGTACCTTATTTCCCTCTCTTAAACCTATAGTGGACTGTGTTTGAAAAACAATTTTCTTCATTCATGCTAGTCTAAATATCTTCCTCACTGTTTTTAAAGGAATTCAATGCTTGATTTACTATGTGGAGATGTTAATCATGCAAAATGATCAATGGGATTAAAATCTTGAATGTTCTTTAAATGATTTCCCCTTTATGCTATTGTCCCTTCACATTGAAACACCAGATTGAGATAATTTCCAGTTGAGCTAAATATTGTAAAGAAACATTTTTTCTTAGACATAATTACTGCATTTTTTGGGCTAGGCTATGGTCTGATGTAAGATAAGCGCCGAAGTAAATTTACTGCTTCCGTATGTCACAGGTTCTGAAGGTTTTTCGGTACCCATTAACCATCACAACATGTCAATTCACCATTGGGACTGTCCTTGTCTTATTTATGTGGATGACTAATCTTCACAGGAGACCAAAGATTTCTTCTTCACAGGTATCAGAATGTGATGCTTAGATGAAAATTATGAACAACCGATCAATTATGTAATGCAGATATATTGTATCTAGTTATGAGTTTTTTTCAGCTTGCAGCAATTCTGCCACTGGCTATGGTCCACACATTGGGCAACCTCTTCACTAATATGAGTCTGGGAAAAGTTGCTGTATCATTCACACACACAATCAAAGCTATGGAGCCCTTTTTCTCAGTCCTTCTTTCCTCCTTGTTTCTGGGAGAGGTGATTCTTGCTGTCTTTTTTTGTTTTGGTTATTATTTTTTTATTTTTTTTATGCACTAGAATTCTTAACAACTAGCGCTGCTTTTTACAATATCCCCATACTTCTTATGATTGATCATGTTTTGTTTGGAGGTGTTGCCTCATTTTACCATCGATATCTTCCAATATGTAATTGGGCAAGTCATCCTATTTTAATATTGGCTACATGTTGGTTTCTCACAATCTTATGCCTTTTGTGTTTAGTTGCAATTTAAATCGCTAACGTATACCATTGAACAAGAGTTTATAAATGTTTTTGTGAGAAAATATGAGAAGAGGAAAGTTTTCTCCTCTGGATGTTGATCATGTAGCATGTACAATCATAAAGCTGCATTTTGTCTAAACTGGAGCCTGCAACTTGATATTTTGTGATTTGCTGCTGTTTAGACCAGTAATTGTTTATTGGATGTGAATGCAGTTGCCTACTGTTTGGATTATCCTGTCTCTTGTGCCAATTGTTGGTGGTGTAGCATTGGCATCTATGACTGAAGCTTCTTTTAACTGGTGAGTCATTCGTAGTAGAATTAAAACTTAGCTGATAAGTTAAATGCATCATAGGCATTTGTTTGCAACAAGCACTTAAAGCTTTTTCGGTGTCTTTATTCAACACACCCCCCTCCCTCTTGTTCTATCCAGTCATCCAGTTGGATTTTCTTTTTTCAAAAAAAAAAAATTATAATGGAGTAGGGGTTATTGTTATAAACTCTTTATCTGGTGTAAACAGGGCTGGATTTTGGAGTGCAATGGCTTCCAACGTGACCTTCCAATCTCGCAATGTTCTCAGCAAAAAGCTCATGGTTAAGAAAGAGGTGATCTAGATTTCCAGGAACAAAAATTTATTTTTAGTTTATTTTCTATATTAATATCTTATCTACTTTGTATGATTAGTTCTTGTTTTTAACATCCTTTATAATTACTAAGTCTAGAGATTAAAAAAGGCAATTGCATTTGCTGATTTTGCAGCTGGCTTTTCCTAGTACTTTTATTCTTAACCAGTTTTCTGCTCTTAACAGGAATCTCTGGACAACATAAATCTCTTCTCGATAATAACAATTATGTCATTTTTCCTGTTGGCTCCTGTAACTCTGTTTGTCGAAGGGACCAAGTTCACTCCTTCATTTGTGCAGTCTGCTGTGAGTATGATGTTATTATGTTGGCAAATACACTCCAATATATACGTGTGTGCATGCATGATGCATATGCAACTGTGTGTGTGTACATGTGAGTGTGTAATCTGCATATTATGTATGCACATGTGTATGCAAATATCTTTGCGAGTTGGAATTTTCATGAAGTCTTTGCTAGCTGATTACTTAAATCTGCATCGAAATTGGTGTCTAGATTGGCTTTTAGAGTAATGCATATCCAGTGCTCGCACTCTACAAAGATAACGCCTTGTCGGCACCAATCTTGATGAATATGAGCAGCCATAAAGTTAATATGTTAATACTTGTGGTGCTGTAAATGTTTAATGCTGATAATATTCTTTGGTCTTCTCCTTATGGGCATTGTAGGGTTTGAATGTTAAACAGCTATACATGAGATCCCTTATTGCTGGGCTATGTTTTCATGCATATCAACAGGTGAGACATTCTAAACTCTTTGTTTCCTCGCATCTTGTCAATAGGTAAATTACTCTGCAAAACCATATTCTTCACTGCTTTGAATTAATGCACAACAACTGGAGAAATGCATTGAGGGGTTGAACACATTCCTGATTCTGAATTGACTGGTTAAGCAGTCAGTCTGTCTGGGCGACTTGTTACAGATCTAGGAGAACTAGATTTACATTGTGCTGTCATAGTTGTCATACCTGGAATATTGGAATTTGCACATTTTACTGTCGATGTCTTATTTTCTTGAATCATAATTGCCAAAGTTCAGGTGTTTTGCTTTTGCAGGTAGTGATTGATGAAAATTTACATCATATATGCTTTCTTAATCCAAGTTATTTACTTATGTCTCTCTTAAACAGTTGTGACTGTAGATTAGCATATTAATTGTAGTTCTTAATACTGTATCCTATTGTGACTACTCCAATGATGCTTTTGATAATGTTTTCAGCCTTCAGCACTCCTACTTAAATTTTTTATCCAAGAGCGGAACTGTGCAAATGCTAAGAGCATACTATCTTTTCAGGCCAGAAACTCGAATCTAAGTGGCATATTTTGCTTGCTTCAGCTAAAAAATGTCTGAAATTTGGGAGCAATTCAAAAGTTGTCTTCTGTAAACTTCTTTGCCTAAACAAAGTGCAAAATATTGGTTTTCAAGCATTTTGTGCTCGGCATAATATTGTTTCATTGACAGTTCAAATGAGACATGCTGAAAACATAACTGTATGCCACAACAAACTTGAAATTATCTTATCAAAAAAAAAAAAAAAGGAACTTGAAATTCGATTTTAACATTAAAAATCATCTAAAAAGATTTAATAGTTCTAAACATCGAGAAACTATGAGGATATTATAGAATACTATCGTGTGCATGATGATGGTACACAAACTATTTCAAAACAACGGTACTGGATAATGTTTGCATGTTTAGCAAATGAAGTAAACATGAACGTGACCATTTAGAATAATTGAAAATGGTGATATGAGAAAGCATTTTGAAGTGCTAAAATAAATCATTAAGTGGCTAAGAAGAAAACTGTGAAATTGGATTAAACTAATATCACCTACCAAGAAGTAATAATATCCATAACTTGGTTCTTCCATATGGTAAATTTGGAAAAGGTTAAGATAGTAGTATTATACTGATGGCAGTCAATTTTCAGTTTGGCGGGCCAAAAATTGAAATTATGCATTTTTGGCAAGTTCTCATAGTTTAATTTCAGCTAGGTATCTTCTCATCATAAGACATAACTTGCTATATCATGATGTGGTCTTAGACTTGGAAAGCTTTGGACTTTGGAATCAAGTGTCCTAGTACTAAGGGAAGTCATCTTGGGACATATATGTGATTTGTGGAGTTACAAACTTTGACCAACAAAGCAATCCAATTATCAAAGGCAAACGCATGATCACACTACCTTATAACTGTAACATTTGAAATAAGTCTTCCTTTTCAACAAAGGAACATCTTTCTAATATCTTTTAGTATCAAATATTTTTTTGAATTCACGAAGGTGCTTGAAGGCTCAAATTTTTATTTTATCTGAACATTGCTAAAACCCAGAAGTTTGGCAAGAAAAATCATGTGTTTTAGTCTCTAAACCATCTCACCGAACACGAAACCGAATGGTATTTAGTGCTTGAACGATAATATATGTTACACAAACATGGGTATACATTTCTCCATATGTGCTAGGCTATCAATGTATGAGCATGCTAGTCACTTGATGTAGTATTGGGGTAAGGAACTATATTTCTATGTCAGAAACATGGAAATTGTTGTTTAATTAAATGGTAACATATTCTTTCTTTTTGTCAAATAAATGCATGTGGTAGAGTACTATCTTGAATGTACTACAATCAAATATATATTTTTGTCAAATAAACTCATTCAATAAATTGATTTTCAGTAACTTTTACATTGCAATTGTTAGTGCACCCATATAGTTTTTCAGTGTAACTTTAATTACATAATATGTGAAACCATGTACTGAAATAGCAATCAAAGAACTTCAATGCAGATCGAATAGAATGACTAGGGTACTTATATCAATAGACAGCATATTTGTGTAAAAACATAGCATTAAAATAATAAAACATAATAGAAAAGGCCTAAAAATAAATTCAGATTCCTAGATTGACCATGCCAAGGGCATACAAGTTGGTACCATTTATTGATATGGTGCATGATATGACATGTGTTGTATCAGTCAGCTATTCATACGCCTAGGATACAAAGAATCATGGTTCTAAGATTTTGGTTGGCCGAGTAACACCTTAAAGCTATCTTTTAGTAGTAAAGACAATATAATTTAAGTAATGGTAGAAGTTGCACATTAGGGGAGTCACTTGATTCTAATTAACTAGGGCTATAGATCACTCTATCCAAGTCAATGACCCTTTTGTTTCTCAGTCATAAGAAAAAAGGTGGATTCATATACTGAAATTACCAATATAATGCATGATATGCCAGCATGTGTGCAAGCAGCTATAAGATGCTCTAAAACACTCAAATCTTGTAAAGATGTCTCCTAGTTCATGGTTCCTAAGTAGTTCTGAATCCATTTTTTTGGGATTTTCTTTTTCATTTGACTAAGGCAATATGGTCTCTATTTTGCTGCAACAGTATGAGCTTTCAAAATTTTTACTTGTGATTGGTTCAAGAGTTACAGAAGTTGAGGATAATAGGTTAGCCTTCTAGGTTCCATGAAATTCGTTCCATAAATGATTGGCTGGTCACATGTGCTTTAACTGAATTGACTGATTGAGAAACTCGTGTACCATCCCTGCATTTCTTCTACCTATTGTTGATCACGCCCATTACGAATGCCATACATTTTTTCCCTTTTTCAAATTCTATGCATCACCTGTTTTCTCTTGTAAATTTTCCTTTGCTAGGTTTTATCATTTGGTTTGATTTGAACATGTTCTGTCAGGTTTCATATATGATTCTAGCGAAGGTGTCACCTGTAACCCATTCCGTGGGCAACTGTGTGAAGAGGGTGGTGGTCATTGTGACCTCAGTTCTGTTTTTCAAAACTCCTGTTTCGTTTATCAATTCGCTTGGTAACTCCTTGATACTGGTGGTGGTTAACTTAGACCAGATCTATTGCATGCCTGTAAGTGCGGCATCTATAGCTTATCCAATAAAATATTTGTATTGCAGGAACTGGTGTGGCACTTGCTGGAGTTTTCCTGTACTCAAGGGTGAAGAGAATCAAGCCAAAGACCGCATGAGTGGTCTTCTGTCTTTTCTTGTAGTGTTAGCATGTGGGTTCTTCTAGGGATGATATAATTGTCTTAAAATCGTTGGATCTGCTTCCAGAAATGGTGCTTGTATTTGTTTTGCTGCCTCGCTTCTTATCTCCTGTTCTTTTTTCCCTTTTTGGTTTTGTGGGTTGGGGATTGCTGAGTTAGGACATGGTCCTTTGTTCGATTCAATGATTAATCCATGCACGATCAATCTTTTTAAAATTTCCTTTACATTCTCCGTTGCAACAAATATGTGTACCCAAAAGCTTTATCCATTGAAGAAGAGTTGAAACAGAATCGCCTGCAACTTCTAGTTGCGGGATCCAGACATTGGAGCACACTTCTATGTTCTGAGGTTGAGTGAGACAACCACAAGATCAAGTCCATCTATATCCATGTTCAGGCTCAGTGAATTGGAAAGATTTCCAGTCTTGCCACAGAGTGGTGATTCTACTGCTTTCTTATTTAATTTATCTTTTTTTCAAATGGGGAAGGGCAAGGCGTCATGGTTTCTCTCCTGCAGGCCGTGGTCTGGAACCGTTTCTCATGGTCTGGGAAATTAAAAAAAAAAAAAAGAGAGAGAAAATAGAAAGAAGAGAAAAAGATAAAGCAAGCATCCTTGAGCGTCCCAATCTTCCTCTCTCTCCCTCTCTCTTTTTTTTTTTTCAAATTTATAATAAGGATGTAAGGAAGTAAAGGAGCTTCCCAAGCTGACTGGCTGTTGAAATATGACATATTTTGATATCAAGAGGTATTCCTTCCTATTGTCTTAATATCAACTTAAAGTATCGGTGTGGATGGTAATGCCAATTGAGTTGGTCATTGTGTCCTAGGATTCTAGCTGATGTTTCACATGTAATATTCAGAAAAATAACTGAAAACAGGATTTATTTCGAAGCAGTGCGGAGCGAAAATAAAATAGGGCTTCACTGTGCTTGTGGTTTGTAGGGCCTTTCAAAGCACGATGGGTTTGGGTACCTTGTAATCTGGATCTGGGCCGTTTGGGGTATTTGGCTCTATAGACACAAGCCGGACTTCAAAAGCTGTATATGCAGAGAAATCTTTTGTATGCCGTCTCTAACGAAGAAAAAATATACTACTTCATCGGATTGGACCGTATAGCATAATTAATAAAAAAAAATAATTTTTTTTAATCAAAATACTCTTTTTCTTCTTTTACTCCATGTTGTTCGGTTAGGAAGTTATATATAATAAAATGAATAATAATAATATTATGACATTCTAGTGTAATCTTATGATATCTTGTTGGATCTTATAGATAATTATTAAAATATTATAAAAAATTAATAAGACATCATAATAATATTATGATATCTTATTGCATCTTATAGATAATTATTGGGATGTCATGAAAATCTAAAAAACATCATAATAATATTATGACATCCTATTGAATCCCATAGATAATTATTGAAATGATATAAAAAGCTAACAATTGCAACCTTATGATATCCTATTGTATCTTATAGATAATTATCAGGATATCATAAAAAATTAACAGGATGTCATAATAATATTATGACATCTTGTTACATCCTACAGATAATTATCGAGATATTATAAAAAACTAATAGAATGTCATAATAATATTATGACATCATGTTACAATCTTATGACACCTTATTGCATCTTATAGATAATTATCGAAATATTATAAAAAGCTAACGGGATGTCATACTAATATTATGATATCCTATTGTATCTTATAGATAATTATCGGGATATCATAAAAAGCTAACAGGATATTGTAATAATATTATGACATCCTGTTACAATCCTATGACATTCTATTGCATCCTATAGGTAATTATCAGGACGTCATAAATAACTCATAACACATCATAAAAATATTATGACATCCTGTTGCGATCCTATAATTTCTATTGCATCCTATAAATAATTATCGGAATGTCATAAAAAACTCCTATTACATCCTATAGACAATTATCAGAATGTCATAAAAACTAACATAACGTCATAATAATATTATGGCATCTTATTTGCATCCTATGACATCCTATTGTATTTCGTAAAAAAGCAACAGGACATCATAATATTTAAAAAAAATATTTTGGTCAAAAAAAAATTTAAAAAAAAATTAAACTATATTAAATGTCTATTTCCTTATTAATTATGCTACGTGGCACAATTTGATGAAGTGGTATATTTTTTTTTCACCGCAAAGAATTGCACTTTACACGCATCCAAGAATATAGGTCCTATTGGGTTCATTGATACATACACAAGCCGGACTTCAAGAAGTTATACTGGGTCAACATTTATCAAAAAAAAAAAAAAAAAAAAAAAATTGACCCGACCTAGATTAAGTTATGGATATCAAAATATCTGTTGTATTCACATCTGATATATACGTATGCATACACATGCTACGGAAGGATTATATGATCCCACAGAAGATGGAGACGATGATGCCTCTTCGCTTGGAACGAAGATATGCTTCCATCTCTGTTCACTGGATGGCCAGGATATATCGTACAAAAGTTACACCACCAAACGGGCTCACTTGATGATGTAAGAGATTATTTTTCGATATTTTGATAATATGCTGATTCCCTTTTTCTTTTTCTCATGTAATGACAAGATATGATGAAGGCACTTCCATATGCGAGACAAACGCCACCGCAGGAACTGGACATCTGATTTATGCAGCCTTAGTCTTGAATGCAGATATTTTGAATCCGGTTGGAACAAATCTTGGCTTCCACTCTCGCATCCCAGATTCAAGATCATATGTAGTCGATTAAAGGATGAAGATTTATCTTCCGAGGTCTGAATGTGTGTACTCGGATGCGACATCTGATTCTTCGTGTATCGAGATAGGGTTGGAGATCACATGCTCTTTCGACCCAAGATCTCTCTCTTGGATGTGGTGGAGAGGATACCACGCTTATTATTTTAGCATCGAACATTCAGCCAGTGGAGGCTCTCATGATCACGTTTAGAGGAGGTTGCTATACCGGTCATCTCCCTCATTTTATTTTTTGTATTAGAAAAAAAAAATATATGAGTGAGAAGGGTAGGGGATTGTTGCTACGCCGGTCGCTTCCTCCCCACTCCTCTTATATCAAAAAAAATATATTTTAAATTTATAATATTTTTATTTTATCAAAAAAAATTATGGTACTTTTTATCAAAAAAAAAAATTATGATCCCTAAATCACAGAAAATATATCATCAAGGCTGAAGCCCGCCATTTAGCAGGCCATGCTGAAGGAAATAGTAAAATGGCTGAACGAGTACGAACTTTTGCAATCCAACTAATAGGGCAAAATTTCAAATAAATACTATAATAAGTTTCGTCGTTCAAGAAATATCATGCAGCATTACAGAACTGCCAGGCACGAAAAAAAGAAAAGTCTGTGTTGAGGGACCAACCAACATTTGCCTCGTCGCACACTCTCTACAGAATAAAGCAAAAAATTCACGGTCTATTCGTTACTTTTCCCTCCTTTTTAGAACTTTTTTTCGTCGTCCATAGTCTAAAATATTTTTATTAATGACCAGAAGTTGCTGCTTAGTCGTTGTATATTGGTTTGCAACACAATGAATTTTCTCATATTACATAGAGGTTTTCCTAATTCTATTGAGTTTTGTTTGCATGGCCATTCATCAATCAATGTTAAGAATAAGAATGGCCAATATATTCTGGAGAAATTCTTTGTGCACCTTGACGGTGTAAAAAATTCGACATAAATACAACGTTTCATCCAATTGATCCACAAAATCATTACTTTCTAACACACATTTAATACCAACAATTCTTCTTTTCGTTCAAAAATTTTGAATGATGAAAATATTTTCACTCTTTGAAAAAAAAATTTATGACATCTCATAATATATTATGATATCCTGCATTATATTATGACATTTCGTACAAAAAAAATTATAATATCCTGTGACATATTATATCTTCACACACATAAAAAATTATAATTTGATCCAAGATGCCATAATATAAAGAGATATTTTTATCCAATCACTTTTCAACATGTATTTAATATCCACAGCTTTACTTTTTTATTTAAAAATTTTAAATAATAAAAATATTTTTTTTTTTAAAAAAAATTATAACATCTTATATCTATTATAATATTCTACGTTACATTGCGACATCTTTCAGATAAAAATTATTATTTCTAAACATAAAATATATAAGATATTATAATTTTTTAAAAAAATAAAAATATTTTTATCATTCAAAATTTTAAACGAAAATATCTACCGATATTAAATATTTAAAAAATAATAACTACATGAATCAATAAAATAAGACAATACATTCCGCATCGAATTTTCTACGCCACCTACAGTGCACAGAATTTCTCATGTATTCTGTTATCAGTACGAACGTACATTCTGCCAAGGATCCTGCGCAGCATGCGGAGCGCTCACTGGCATTGAGATATTGAGATCATATGATGATGTCTCGAGATATTATCCGCATAAATTGAACAAAATAATAACTCAAAAACATTCACACGCAAGCATCAAGCATTTATGTTTGCCATCACAAAATGGAGATGAAAGACGCACATTAATTTTCTTTCAAGTTGGCCTATCAAGCAGCCGATGCTATGCAGAAATTTGGTTGAGAATATAAACGTCCTGAAATCCTTCACAAGCCAAGATTCTTACTGGTTGGGGGCCAAACAGATGCGTTCCATCTTACTTGGGTCAAAGACTAGACAACCAAAAAAAATCTAACAAAACCTCCAGTCTTTCGAGAGGTTGCTTGATTCTTACTGGTTGGGGGCCAAACAGATGCGTTCCATCTTACTTGGGTCAAAGACTAGACAACCAAAAAAAATCTAATAACAAAACCTCCAGTCTTTCGAGAGGTTGCAAGCAACCAAATGTTTCAGTATTTGACAAAATAATAAGCATAGGTACCTGAGAGTTAATCAGTATTTTTCTTACCATGATCTCAAAAACGAGGTTACAACACAACCACCATCAGAAATCAAAGCTGAAGCGGTGCCCCAGGATGCCAACCCAGAAAGATATCCAACTTGGGGATCCTGTTAATTGTGACATTATCGATTGAGCGAATCTGGTTGCTCAGCTGGTGCTGTCCTCGGCGATGTTGTACCCTCTTCAGAGAGTATTACGCCATCCTCCTCATCTGCAGGTATCATGCCTTCCTCTTCTTCCTCCCCACTCCTATTGCAAGGCACTGATGGTGATCGAACAGGTTGTTCGTTAGGCCCTTCAGCATCACCATGGTCATGCAGAGAACCTTGATGCCACTGTGCTGGGCTAGCTGATCTTTCTTGCTTTACGCCGTCCATATTGCCATATGGGGAAACAGATCTCTCCTTCCGTAGGCTAGGTGAGTGACCGGGTTGAACCTTTTCCATGTCGTCACCATTAAATGGAGATGATCCCCTCTGATCTCCGTAGTATGGCATTTTTGGTGAATGAACAGGGCTACCAATAGGATGGTTGGTTGGTGAAGGCACCATTCTCCTTGCTAGCGGTGATTCCCGATGTGCTCGCCCAGCTCCCTTACCATGACGGTCATCATACCGATCAATGCCCTGGCTAGCACTGCGACTACGGCTCCTGCTTCGACTGTGGCCACGATTCCAGCTCCTGCTACGGCTCCTACTGCGGCTATTGTCCCACCCATTACGTACCTGTTTAGGGCTCAGGCTGCCGGCTGCGGCTGCGGCTGCGACTGCGGCTATTGCTGTGGCTACGGCTACGATGTTTATCTCTGGATCTCCTAACAACAGCCTCCACCTCATGATGTCTCGATATCCACGATCATATCTGGCAACATCATCAAGCAATCATAAGCTTTTGGTTTGTGTTTGGTGGGGCGGAAGAACAATACTTGATACAATGGTGGCAATAGGGTCAGGGAGGACACAGGATAGATTCGAAGTCTATCAACTTGCACCTGATGTGTTTATCCAATGGGTCAAAAAATCCCAAACCCAAACCTGGTCATTTTATTCAACAAGTAACCAAACCCAATCTACAATGAGTTGAATCAAGTTAAACAGGTTACATGGTTAAACCTTGCCACCCCTATAGTTATACGACCACTTGCCAAGCCACTCAGATCAACATGCTCCCTTATGTAGGAACCACATGTGATGAGGCACAACTTTCAGTCAAAGGGTTTTCAGCTGAGGCCTTGGTTTTTCAGAAAGTGGGTGTTATAAAATATTTGATAACAAAATAAAAAAAATATATAATTATTTATATGAGTTATAAGTTTATTTAAATAAAAATATTTTTGAAAAACCTTTTGAAACTAAGAAATTTAAAAGTTATCCATATTAAGAGATGCTTGCCTCACCTAAAATCAAATATCAAATAACAAAATAAAAGTGAAGAATGTGAAAATTTTCCTCTATTTTTTTAACAGCCAAAATCAGTACTTTGGTTTCAAAAGATCTTTACAAAATATCATCCTTGAAAACTTTATATTGATATTTGAAAATTGTTAACAGACTACCCTAAGTGGAAAGAATTTCCTTCCATTTTAACCAGAATCATCTAATTTATTTGAGAAAACCATACTCAAACTATTTCAAAACCATTCCATATAAAGAAATTCCTGCCTAATTTAATTTTTAACAGATAAAATGATTAGTTTGATTTTTTTTAAAAAGAAATCTTTCCAAATATCACTGATTTCTAGAAATTGCAGACTAATTTGGGAAAAAAAATACCTTCTTTTAACAACTGGAATGATAGCATTATCTCACTGATTCATGAAAATTGGAGATTGATTTGGAATCAACTCAAAATTAAAAAACAAAAAATAAAAATAAAAACAGATTGAAACAAGGAGGGAGTGGACTAAAGGCAGATTTCAAATTTTTCCTTTTTTCTCTTTAAATAATGAGGTAGAATCATCGTTATATAACCTACAATTATGGAAAAGTGGACAACCAATTGAGATAATACAAATATTCTATAATAAATCAAAGAGTACTTTAGCATAACAAGAACAGAATCAGAGAGGAATATTCCCAAATATCAAAGCCCACGAGTTTCCCATGGTAGCTAGTTCGGATTAATACTTAGCACTTAATAAAAAGTTATAAACCCAAAAAGGTATATTTGCAGTAATAAATACCTGCCACGAGGAGGCTCACGATCATGTCCACGGCCAACACGACCACTATCTAATCTACCGGTTGAAGGTGGCAGGCCACGTGCACCCCTTCCACCATAAATGGCATCACTAGATCCACGTGACCGATCGCTATCACGAGCACTGGAGCGAGAACCCCAGCGGCGGGACTTCCCACCATACCCACCACGTGACACCATGTCCCGTAACTCCTGAGGAACGCGTTGGTCTGCCCCTTCCAGAACTTTGACAAGATCTGCTGCATATTTCGAGTCTTGATCACAGAAAAATGTGTAAGCCACACCAGTGGCACCTGCCCTACCAGTTCTGCCAATCCTGTGAACATAGTCTTCAACACCCGTGGGGAAGTCGTAGTTGATCACAACCCTGTAAATAAGGGATTTTAAAACATTTAAGCAAAAACAAACACATTTTGTGCAAGTCCCCAAAAATGCAGAAAAGGCAATTTGAAGCTATCATAAGTCTGCACAGAAAAACTACAACTACAAGAGAAACTAAGCATGCAACGAGATGTTCATGCTGCAGATTAAAACTATAATGTGATTGGCTGGCCCTACTTCTTAACTACGTATCATAAAATCAATATAAAAAGAAACATATGCTGCTTAACCTGATATCCTTGATGTCCAGGCCTCGAGCAGCAACATCAGTAGCTACTAGTATAGGGGACCTTCCAGTTCGAAATTGGCCTAGAACCCTGTCTCTCTCACCCTGAGACTTGTCACCGTGAATAGCAGCAGCACCGAACTGACGAGTGAGGGTCCTTGCAAGCTGGTCACACATCCTCTTCGTTGAGCAAAATATTATGACCTTAGAACCCGGATCTTGGGATCGCAATATCTGTTCCAACCGTCTGAGCTTTTCCATGGGTGTAATTATTTCCACATACTGCATTAGAGACAGAGAATGATCTTTGAATACTATCAATTGAAAGGCAAGAATGACTAGCATCAGTATAAATATCAACAGATAATGGTGATGCCTAAAACCAAAAACAATGTGATATGTTTATTTTGCACAAATAAATATTTTTGCACGATGAACATAAAAACCTAATATCTTTTTTCCCAAAAACTCAAGAAATTCTTGACAATATGGTGAAAAAAAATGAAATATTTAGAATTTAAACTCCGTTCATTTTCAGTGGAGTGAGTCCAAACCTGAGAAAGATCAATAAAAATTTTAAAATATTCATTAAACAACATGATGTAGCTATCTAATATTAGGCCTGTTCAGTCCACACCTGAGTAATTGCATTGTTTGCAACAAGATCATCTATGCTCCCAATGTTAACCTGAATAGGATGAACAAGCAGATCTGCAGCGATTTTCCGAACTTCTTTAGGCCAGGTAGCAGTGAACATAAGAGTCTGCCGGCGATGGGGTATCTCTTTTACAATTTTCCGTATCTGCGGCTCAAAACCCATGTCCAGCATTCGGTCAGCCTCGTCAAGAACCAGATATGACACCTGACGGAGGCTTACTCTTCTCATCTCTAAAATGTCATTTAGTCTTCCTGGAGTTGCAACCACAACATCTACACCTCGGTCTAAATCCCTCAACTGGGGACCTTTCGGAGCACCTCCATATAAACACTTGAACCACAAAATCATAAGACACAAGTAAGCAACACAAGGACCATTAATTAAGTAGGCTGCTACCAATAAAAGCACAGATGTATTAAGAATTATATAAATATAAATAAATAAATAAATAAATATATATATATATATATATATATATATATATATATATATATATATATGGCATATCGTATGCTAGCAAACACATTACACTAAAACCAGCTATGTCAATTTCAGGAACATTGAACAAATATTTATGAGGCGATCCAGAGTCCAGTTTGGAGAGAGAGAGATGAGATCTAGGTTATCTTTGAAGATGAACAACTATTTGAGGACATAATACTTTGAGTCTCATGACAAGCAGTTTTCATCAAAATCAAAACTAGCTGAAAAACTTCTGCCATCATTGATTCCAACAACCAAACAACAAACCAACTAAAGACACAACCAAATAGCTATAGAAGGAACAAACCGTGCATGATATTCTTGATGATCGCCCGAACTTCACAGCTTCATCCTCTATCTGTGTTGCCAACTCCCTAGTTGGTGCCAGAACCAATACTGTTGGACCCATCTTAGAGTTGTTACGAAGGCGTTTAAGATGAATGAACCCTGGAAAAAGATAACCAAGAGTTTTGCCTGATCCTGTCTTTGCAATCGCTACAATGTCACGACTTTGTAATGCAATTGGCCAAGACTGAGCCTGGATAGGAGTGGGAGCAGAGAAACCTGCATGGTGTATCTGAAAAAGCAAAAATCCACAACCCATGAGGACTAATGGTCTAAAGTACTGGCTCAAAAATCTGTATTCCTTCCTTTTCTCTCTCCCTCTCTCTCTTTGTGGAATCAAAGCAAAGGATTAAGCTAATGGCAGTACTCGTGTATTCCCAGATTGTATGTGGATACTTGCAGATGCAAGCTGGAGCAGGAGAAGGGCCCTCATTGTTTGGGCCCAAGTGGCAGCTTGAACAAAATCACCGGATGTAGCCCCAGCCATGAACTGTTTCTCAGAAAGCCTTCCCATATTGGTGGGCACTTGCAAATGCAAGCCGGAGCAGGAGAAAGGGCCTTCTTTCGTCAGGACTCAAGTGGCAGCATGAACCAAATCAGCAAAGGCAGGCCCAGCGCCCCAGCCATGAACCAGTCCCTCAAAAAGCCCTTCCCAAAACTGGCAGCTGCTTGCAGATGCAAGCTGGAGGAGGAGAAGGGGCCTTCCTTTGTTTGGACCTGTGGCAGCATGGCCCAAATCACCGGAGGCAGCCCAGCAACGAACTGTTAATCAGAAAGCCCTTCTCATATTTGGCCCACTGTAACAGGCAATCCAGCTATATGCCGCCCTCCCAAGAAAGAGGGTGGCACTACGAAGCACAGACGTACGACATTGGCTCCACCTTGGAGCAAATATCGCATCTGAGACAGAAGTACAGAATGGAAAGAAAAAATGAATGGCTATGAGACTGAAATGTTTCACCAAACTCCAGCAATTACCAAAAAAAAAAGCCGTGTGGTGAACGCTCATGAGGGCAAGAGTATATTTAACTTGCACATGCTTCACACACCAAATGATCATATGACAAAGGACAAGCAAAAGGGAGAATGAAAAATTACCTCTTTTAAAATTTCTGAAGGAAAGCCTGCAGACTCAAATGTCATGTATGGTGCTGGTACATTATCTCCCTGAAACAAAATTTCCAGCAAAGGATAACGGCACAACATAATGTAAACATAAGACATTTGGAATAACAAAAAGAAATATGAAAAGCATCACAAAACAGGAACAAAAACATCTCTTTTGTCAATGTTGAAAGCAATCTATATCTATTACCATATGTACAGAAGCAGCATTTTTGTTCTGACCACCAGGATGAAGGTGCCGCTTCACTCTGTCTTCCTATTACCATATATGCAAAACCAGCACTTTCATCCTGGCCACCAGAATGAAAGTGCTCCTTTTTATCCTTCTATTCTTACTTACCATGAATCCCCTTCAACAAATATTAAATGGTTCATGTGTCCATACACCCAGATTTCCATCCTGGCCAAGACGCTCAATCATTATTTTCTTCCTTTGTGCACTTGTATAAATATTAGCTTTTTTCATGTGCTAAGCACGTGGTTTATTCAATAATAATGAGGCAAGTTGCACCACTAGTCTGAGTGCTCCTTATAAATAGTGGAGGCTTATCATCTTTCCCCTTCTCTTCCATTGCATTGGCACTCTAATAAAGGCAACAGCATCCCCTCCTGACCAAGAAAGTGCATCTCTAAGGGGAATCAGGCTACAAAGGGAGAGCCACTGTACAAAGCCCATCCCTGTTTACATAGAGATGAACTGCCACTGACGTTCCCATTTAAGCACACCTTTTGTTCTGTAGTTATTAAAGATAATAACCATTTAAATAGTTGATTTTCGATCTACATTGCTGTCATTGCTTGTACATCATGGTAATACATTATAGTTATTAGAACAAATAATAGTCTCAGAACCTGTCTTTACTGGTACTCGGGTTTAAATACCACTAAATAACCATGACAGCGGACCCTGTTCAGACAATTATTTACCATTACAAAAAACTAGCAGCAGTCAAGTTGTTTATTTTATTTTTTTAAGAATTAAAGCAATGGTGGTTATATAGCTGCTACGGGCCACTATAAAAGGAATAGCTGATTGTTATTGATTACCTTGCTGTTAAGTAACAAAATGTTATGATGAACCAGGATGGACATTTGAATTTAACACCTCTTATGTATAGCATAATGCAGCAAGTGGCCTCCAATTCTTTCAAAAAAGGGGCTACAAAACCAAAGAAACAGTGATTATAGCATCATATTTGCCATTATCTTAAAACATGGATGACACTATCATTTGCCATTATTATTTGTTAATTTTGATTTGAATGGCTAAAAATGGCCATTTAAAACCCTATTTCGTATCTTTTTTTTCATGTTTCTTCTTTTTAAACAGAAAAATGAAATTTGATGCAGAAAACATGCTTGTAACCGTTTCTATTTCTTTTCTAAAAAAAACTTTCATTATTTCTGAAGAAGTGAAAGTGAAAAATTTTCACTTCCATTATTTTTTTAAAAAAGTGGGTTTTCAACCCTCTCATCCCGATCTTAGTGCCACTCTTCTACCTCCTCAAGGTCTTCACCGCCCTCCTCCTTGCTGCCGTCTGCTTCTCTAGTCACTTTCCTCCATCGCCTCACCAATGTCCTCAATGCTACCACCTCTTCCTCCTCCACTAGTTCCTCGAGTCTCACGCATGTCAGAGAAGCTAGTTGGAGAAGATTGAGTACCGGCAGAGATCACCAAAGCTCCGGTGCAAAGCCGGATTTTTGGGGCCAAAGGGAGATAAACCCCTGCTGCTGGGTCTGATGCTGGTGGGGGTTTCGATCAAATGGTGGTGGATCAGGATGCGATTTGGTGTTCATCTATCCATTCATTCCCAGTGTCCGTCTTCCACGATCGTACATTCATTTGTTTGTTCTCGGGTTCCATTCACTCATTCCCATCAACCATCCATCCATTTGTTCCTAGCATCCGTCCATCCATCCATTCCCTCAAGAGCGGTGGTGTCTGTCTATTCCTGACATCCATCAATCCATTGGAGCAACTTTCATTTGAGCAACTCCTGACATGTCCCCAATTGCCCCATTCCCTCACTCCCCACCATCTTAAAGCTTGCTCGATTCCATGCTCTCATCTTCCGCCATGGCCTTTCACCATCTCCGGCTCGGCAGTTCTGTTACTTGAAAAAGAGAACTGAACATATTTTTTATTGTAAGAAATCTGAAAAAACATGGAAACAGATTTGCTGTTTCCAAATTTTTTAAAAAACCAAAGTAGAAACGATACCAAACATAGCCTAAAAGTATTAGTTTATTCCAAAAGGTTTAAACCAAAGGCTTGACTAAGCAAATAACAACCCTCAATTCCATTATAACAATTACTGGTAGTGAACCTTCAAAACTGTTTTAGTGTAATAATATTATTTGAATGTAGAAGCCTGCTATGTAGGGATTATTGCCATAAACAACTTAGCAAAACAAAAGATCATAGTAAGAGCAATATCATTTTAATGACTACTTCTGAAACTTTGGTCCTTGAACAGATACAATGATATGAGAAAAACTATATTAAACTTAACAGTTCCTTTTTGCCTATCTTTTGGCCAACAGGATTGGGTCCAATTGTTGGTGCCCCTCTCTCACAGGCTTGCTCTTGGGAAAGGTCCAGGTTGAAACCCTAATGGTCACTCATTACCAACACATTTCAGCACACCCCCCCGCCCCCCCAACAAAACCAAAAAAAAAAAAAAAACTCTCTACATACATGTACATGCATGCGTATGTATATATGTACATAGCTATGAAAGAAAGGTCAAAGAACAAACTTAATAATACAAGGTTATAGGTGTCAGTCCATATCAGGCTAGTGTGCACATAGGGCATCAATGTTTGCTTGGGTTCCCTACATTTTGCAAAGGTATTAAATTGTACTAAACCATATCACCCCGTATCAAACCAAGCATGATTGGATATTGGGTGGTGCCAAGACAAAAAAATTGTACAAAACCCTTTCCTTTTTTAATATTACCATTTCATTCACTTAAAAAAACAACTGGGAGATTGTTTGTTGGATAGGGAGATGAAGGGTCACCATTTTCATATGAAACTACAGTTATGATACAGCTATACTTAATGTTCAAAACCATGGCCAATCACCCCATATCAAACCAAGCATGATTGGATATCGGGTGGTGCCAAGACAAAAAAATTGTACAAAACCCTTTCCTTTTTTAATATTACCATTTCATTCACTTAAAAAAACAACTGGGAGATTGTTTGTTGGATAGGGAGATGAAGGGTCACCATTTTCATATGAAACTACAGTTATGATACAGCTATACTTAATGTTCAAAACCATGGCCAATCACCACCCAATTTGATGCTTCAATCACAATTTAGCAACTCAATCACAGGTCAACCATGGGTCAATCCTTGACCTGTGGCATTCATTAATATAATAAAATAAATTAATATCTAGAAGTAGGTTTTCAAAAAATATATATATAAATATCAATAAGCATGAACAGTTTTTTTTAATAAGAATAACTTCATTACGTATGTAACATCTATACCCAAAAAACTAATAGGACCTAACAATTTATTTTTGTCAAAAGAAAAAAAAAAAAAAAAGATATGCATAATATCTCTTATTAGACAAACCCTGTAACTTATTTAGGATCATCATGACGACCAAGGGGATTCAGGACTTAGACAAGTTCTTAATATAGCTAACATCAAATCTTATTCCTAAAACATAAAATAGTAAATAAATATTTAAACATCCTTCGAGTGGTTGATTTGGATAGGATCAACATTGTGCCAACCCAAGCAGCCCAGGTTCACTTGGATGGGTCATCATGTCACCTGGGTTTTTTTTTAGATTTAAGCATCTGGGATGGGTCAAGACATCCAGGTCTTAAAATATAGGTTACACTACAATTATAATAACATTAAATCATCATTCATGACTAGTGAAACTGTAATATCGATATCCTACAGCCATAAAGTAGTTCTCAAGTTAATAGTATAGCTATACTATAATATAGTTATAAGATAGTAAGTATGTCATAGGTCTCTAATAGTCATAATACAGCTATAATATGGTTATATTATTGTTTTGATATACGTTAAGTTGGACATGTGGTAAAACTAGAAAAAAATAGGTTAAGAATAGTATATAAATATGAACAAAGTGAAGAAAATTGATTGAGATGGTACAAACATGTAAAATGATGATCTATGGGGACTTCAGTAAAAAACATATTACAATTTATCTACATGGAGGAAGAGAAAATGGAGGTTGCAAGAAAAGATTTTAAAAAACTTGAAATGACATCAGAGGTAACCTTAAGTAGGGATGCTTGGCACATAAGGATCTACAAAGCCAACCCTAAGTAATTAGGATTAGGCTGGACAATTATGGTTATTATGATTATACTATAATTTTACTGAAGTTGCACTAAAACTGGACAATAGCAAGAACACAATTACTCATTAAACTATTATTATAGCATAGCTATATAGTTATACTACAATGATAATATAGCTACACTCCAATCAGGATGTCATATTAACTCAAATGACACATTTCGCAGCATTCAACATCCATATGTACCATCATTCTTGATTATATGAACTATATAGACATTCAGATTGTTCTTTTAATGCACACAACAAAACCTAAGTGCAGTAGAAATAAATTCATAAGTACCAAACCAAGAAAAGGGGAAAAAACAAAAAAGATCAAGTCAAGGTGTGCCGATGTATTCCAGTGCAAGTACCATCATGCAAATAGCAAGCTAGCCCATGCTGAGTGTGTTGCCAACAAAAGCGCAGCATGCAGCACCTAAACCTTATTTGCATGTGGGGAATTGTTTCTGTATTAGCCATTATGTTAAATAAAGTTTGCATCTTTCGCATGAAGCTTTTTAGTAAATTAATTAAGATTTCATGTGCAATGCATGTGCTGATTAATTATTATAAAAGTACAAAAGAATATGACCTTTCAATAGAAAACAATGCATGCAATGTGTTGCATATTTGCTTCAACCTTGGATTGCATTGATCACCCATTTAATTAAAAAACTAAATGTAGTACCACATTTAACAGTATTCACAACCAATAAGATTTATCTTAACATTGAGATAGTCTCAATCTATTTCTCAACAATTCTTTCCTGAAAGTCTCAATCTATTTTCTCAACCATTCTTTCCCTATAAAACTAAACCTTTTCTGGATGATACCTATTCAAACCTTTTTCATAAATGCCGTCCAGAATTATTTTTGAGATCCTCTCCTGCTACTATTTAGATCTTGTAACCCATTCTTGCTCAATCTTCCTGGGTCTTTTGCTACACATGCCTAGAGCAAGAGGTTTTAAGTATTGCAGTACAGGAGCATAAATGCATGGTACACACCATGGTACCCCATATTGACTCATGTTTCATCAATATGCCTTGGTACAGGACAGACCATATGCAGTATGATCAGTTCTTCAAACCTTAGCAAGTTGATTTTAAATCAGTTTACCCAGCAAAGCAACAATGAGTATTGCTACATACCCAAGATTTTGACAAGGTTGAGATCAATTGTTTAATATTTGAAAGGAGAAATGTATATAAGGAAGAATACAAAGGTAAAAATGGTGATTAATTCATGCAGTATTGGACTCTGGATTTGGGGTAGTTTTTTGTAGACCTTGGAAGCCTTTATCCATAGTGTCAACAACTTGTTGACTATGGCCAGCTAGATGGTTTTTCAAGCAGTTGAACAAACAGATTAAAAAATGTCTCAAGCTTAGGGTATCGAATTATGTAACACTGAACTAAAAGAGGAGGGCCTTCGCTCCTATTGATTTTTATAGTTCTATTGATTTTTATAGAACAAAGAAGGGTCCGCAGAGGCTCAAAGGTGTATTTAACTAAAGAACAAAGTAGCTTCATACACTAGCTTTTCTACCATCTCGTAGTTATTCGATTCATTTTGGAAAAAGCATTTCTAATGCTATACACAGATTCTAGTTAGTGAAATTTGAAGTTGGCGGCTGCCAAATAAAAAAAATCTAAAACTCTCCTATCACCTGCACTATTTGAAGTGCCACCAAACCAAAAACCATATGTTATAGAGTTAGCATCAAGTTGACATGATTTCAATAATACTAATGGAAAGTTATAGTGTTTTAGCACACTAGCTCTATTTGTACCATCCATTTTTGGGACTACCTGTTGCACAAATATTTGGTCTCTAGAAAGAGATTAGACATAAAGGTCAATCCAACAATTTAATTTTCATTTTGGATCCCCCTCTTCTAATTTCACATGACCATGCTTGTACTAATATTCATATACATGGATGCACATATGGGATGTCTTTAATGTACCTAATATGTCAATATGCCAACTTAGTACAAGACATCCCTTGTATGAGCAAGCCTGAGTTGTCAGATGCATGCTCAAGCTGGGTTACAGAAAGGGGATGCGGGCACTGGAGCAAGTTGCAACTAGAATCAGAGCTATGGCAATTGTATAGAGGCAATGGCCAACAAGAGACCAAGTTGGAGCATGTATTGGAGTGGTGGAGGCAATAGCAAGGGAAGAAAAAGTGGGAGAAGAAGGAAAGGAGGATGAGGAGAGGGGACGAGGTGAAGAAAGGAGTTAGGCAAAGGAAAAGGAAGAGGGATGGTCTGGGCTAATCATGCATATTTTGGCCTACCAAATGCAAGTCTTTTGACAAAAATTAACTGTAACCACCCCGCAGTAGTGCAAATCTTTGTGGAAGAAGTTAAACTACATGAATCTCAAAAAATAAAGTTATTACTTTTTGTGACATTTAAAAATTAGGATCCAAACTTCCAATTTTTCCTTGAATACACCAGAACAGCAAGATAAAGTTTTTTGTTTCATCTAGATAAACGTTTTCTGTCATGCCCATGCTGAATAATGAACAACTATGTAATATACTGCACCACCACCTGCCATGCAATTCCACCACAAATTTCAAAATTAGCATGCTAAAATATTCTCTTGACTCATTTCCAATCTAAACCAATTGTGGTTATTTTAAGCAATACTACTAGCCATATTTTGGAACAGACGATTTCTATCAAACATCTAGATATCTAAACTCATAAATTATCCTAGAAATTTGTCTAATCATGTTGAACATCCATATTCTTAATCTCAAGCAATATATCACAACTATGTATATGATACACACTAATGCATGCCTATATGCTATGATATAAATTGTAAAGTTTGATATTGGCCTAGTTAGGCTGCAGGCCCGAAGTCAAGCAGGTATGGTTGTTCCAATTTGTCTTTCAAGTCAGATAGGGATCATGTTCCTAGGGCTCTAATTTGGGACTAGACATGAGCTTCCATGCAATGACCTAAGCTTGAATTTACAAATTTTAAGTTCTTTCCTCTATTTACATCCTCCTTTCTCGTGTCCTCTCTTTTAGTCTCCTCTCCAAAGGCACTCTCTGTTTCTAACGCTATACATAAATTCTAGTTAGGTGAACCTCGAACTAGGAGGGTGGCAAATAAAAATATAAACCTTGTCTATTATTTACACTGTTTGCAGGGACAGCAAACCAAAAATTATATGCAATCGAGATAGCAGCAAATAGCAATTATAGTGTCCTCTCTTTTGTACCATCTATTTTTGGGACTACATGTTGCACAAACATTTGGTCTCTAGAAAGAGATTAGGTGTAAAAGTCAGTCCAACAATTTGAATTTTCATTTGGATCCTCCATCTCTTTCACACTCCTTTCCAAGTAGTACTAGTCGACCATACCAACGCAAGACACCAACTGATGTGGCTTTAAGCAGAAACAAGAAAAAAAAGCGTAAAAACACCTCTAAGGTCAAAACCAAGCAGTACAAGATTGATCTAGGGCTAGTTTAGGGTATTTCAGACTTGACTCAGGCCAGTTCACCCCCAAATTGGTCCCAAGGGGTGAAGATTGGAACAAAGATTTTAAAGGGCATCTTGTTCTGATTCAAATTATATGACTCTCCTCATATGATTGGGCTGAAGATTGATCCATCTATAACAAGGATTAGTAAAATAGCTCAAATCTTCAGACAGTAATTCTATATTCAAATTGGAAGCTCTGCCCTCTAGATCTGACCATTTTGAGAAATTGACACCTTGCAGATCGAATGCAGTAATAGATAAATTATTTGTTCCACGACATCTACTAAAACACATGCCTGACTAGCACAAATAATAGCTAAAAAATTATGCGAGGGGTCTAATGAAAGAACCCCAAGAACAGAATCAAGCATAAAGACAAACTATTTTCTGTCCTTAAGGTCCTCACATACCTGCAGTCATCATTACCCTAAAAAACATCACAAAGAAAAAGTGAATAAGATTGAAGTTCTTTCAAATTGATGATGAAACAAGAACTGTTTAACAAAAAGCTTGCTCTATGTAAAGCTATCAGATGCTTTTTGAACAAAAACATGCCTTACAAGTCTGTGTAATATAGATGTATGGCTTGACCTACAATGAAAAGAGACCTAGCCTACTTGTATCACAAAATAGAGGACTCTTTAGAAGGCATCAACCAAGTCTTTTTTGAAACCTGGCCAGGGATTCACTCCATGGAAGGCAGACTTCCTTTATTCTTATACATCTGAAAGGGTGGTATATGCATTTAATATGCCCCATCAAAAAGACAATTGATCTGTTCTATCCTAGACCTGAAGCAAGCATTGGAGCAAAACAGTAATTCATTGTGGCATCAGCCTAACATAAGAACTCCCAAACAATCAGACATAACACAAGAGTAGGATATGTGCATGCTCTCCACATACAAGCAAGTAGAAATGCAGGCAACAAACAAAACATTAGGCATGTCCACCAATACTTCATAAATCAAGATGAAGTGGGGCCACCCTTACATCCCCACTTGATCGCTCTTTTTCGTACCGATCTTTGATGCTTATAAATAAAACTTCATTTTTCTCTCTTGAGGAAGCGATGGAATGGATGCATTCAATGTAAAGAGAAATCACTCTTTTCTCATTATTTAAAAATAATAAAGAAAAACATAAATATGATCCTTTATTGCCCACACAACAGCAAATGCATCTAAGTCCTGATCCTAGCATTGTGTATATCTACAAGCTAACTAATCTCTGTTCTAACCCAAACCTCCTCAAACTCAAGGTTGTCTCCACCATGAGTTCCACAAGCATTGTCTCGTACCAATGCAGTGGATAGTAGGTACATCAATAGTTAAATGAGGGATGCTGAGAAGCTGTCAGCATGAGCTACTTGCACGAAATGGCTCGAGCATGGATCGCAGAGGAGACAAGTAGACACTAACTATTGGGTAACAATGAAGAAGGACCACAAGCATGATGATGATCAATGTAGTTAACAGGTCAAAGCAATTCTTCATGTAGTTCAAGCGACAAGCTAAATCCACATGGTAGGTACTAACTACAAGAAGGATGATTTCTGTTAGTGAACCAAGGTAGATCCAAGCTAGAGAAAAGCCCAAATTACAATGACAATAGCCAGAAGAAACAGTAACATAGACTCTAGGAAAGAATATTACAAGATGGAAAGTCAATATGCAAGATGGCAACATAATTGCCACCTTGCATACATTCAAGTGCTGTCCACTGCTGGTGAATGCCATACAACATGCACCACATAGTACAGATATGTGTACTTTATTGCAGTCCATGCTGATTGGCAGGGATTGATACATAGCATTATGGACTCATCTTTTCCATATTAAGGCCTGTAATGTAGCCAAGCACATACCTAGACAGCATAACATACCAACCAGCGACAGGCATGGGTGCAACAAGAAGTAGTTTACTTCTTAACCTTACAGAGCTGCCTCGCATCTTGAACAGCAGAGTTGGCTGGATTATGTTGAATGACATGAAAGAAAAAGAGCGAAGATAGGCAACAAATTAAGGACAAGCATGGTGAGAAGGAAGATGCGTCTTGAAGGCATCTGAAGATGGCAATATTGTTCTACAAATTAACATAGACAGGTGACATATTCACATTACACGTAGATGGTCCTGATTTGCATGTAGGCCATTGAAGTAGAAATGAAGCTACTAAAGTTAAAGCTAAGTAGCACCTAGTCAAAAGACCAAAGCAGTCTTTCAAGCAATTCTCCAGACTTTTTCAATTCTTTTCAACCATCCAACAAATATTGTAAGGTATAACTAGATAAAAATGGAAGTGTTTTTAACATATTTGCCATTCCGCATCCATACCTATACCCACTCTGACATGTACTCCCAATTGTTTGGGAGAGGGGGGGTTTGGGGGGGGGGTGTGGTTTGTAGGAAATCCCTAAAAAGAGAGGAAAAGGAACTTGTACATAAAAAGTAATAAGCATATGCATAAATAATACACTATAAAACTGGTTTCTGCAACAAAAACAACAGAAAATAAAGAAAAATCAAATAAATTTTTATAAGAACATCTTACACGAAAAAAAGAAGCCAAAGGAACAATAGCCACTCAAAGTATGCAAACGCTCAGAAATTTAAACACAAGCTACTCGATAAATAGAAAAGAATAGCAGGAAAAAAAATTGAAGGATGAAAATAAATCTCTCTAAAAATCATATCTTTTACATGGAATATAAAATTAAAAGAAAAAACATCAAAAGCACCAAAAGTGAAGATAGACAATAAATATAAGTATCAGGGTCATTGAAAAACATATAAGTTTTATGATAACGTCTTACTGACCTTATCAAGTTCAGAAATTCAATATGGAGTTGGAAGACGTATGCTCACCCTATTTACTTTATGGAATAAATCATCCAATTCATGCGAATGAGATAACATAACGTGATGAATGAGATGCGTAATTATTAAATTGTATATGATCATGCAACATCCGAAGCAAGGCATAAAAGCTAAATCTCTGAAAATGACCCTATACGGATTTGAACAGAAAAATATTTTCAACAAACAGGAAGTGATTTCAGTCATGATCAAGATGTCATTCAGTACATACAGTGACGATTATTTCATGTTGACGGCGATATGCTTCTGCAGACAAAGCACCTCCCCCATCCGAAGATGATCCATGAACTCTGGCAGATGCCGTCCTCGAATTCCATGAATCCCTTGCATCATGCCCATGATGTTGACTGCTGCTACCTCTCGCACTTCCATGCTGAAACAAATCAATGCAGACAATCATGCTTAAGCATCAGTCCCCACCAGACCAAGAATCACATACCATCTGTTGTTTCCTTCATAAACTTAATGGTCCAACGCATCATCAGAATCATCAAATAGCAAGCAAATATTTAAAGATCAAGGGACAGCAAAAAGAAAACAATCGCTTGTGGGGGAAGAAGCAATCTTTCTTGGCAAAGTTTAGACTTTTAATCATGAGAGACCAACCAACCTGATGGCTGCTGCGTGAGCGGCCATGGCGGCCATCATCGTCATGAGAGTCCCGCTCCCGCTGGTTGTGAAGGACGGAAGAGCTGACGGCCACGGAAGCAGATTTCGGAGGAGGATGAGGAGGGGGAGGAGGCAGCAGAGGCGGGGGAGGCGGGAGCTCGGTGACGGGCCGCTCGTACTGGGTGACGTTGGTCTCCGGGTTCCAGTAGTAGAGATACCCCGTGCTCCCATCCACCAAGGCCTTCCAGGGTTTGGGAAGCGTCGGGTCCTCCGGGGCGTACCTCGGCCTGCTCGACGAAGCCGATGCCGATGCGGTCATCCTCGGCGATCTTTTCTTCTATCAGCTGGAAATCGGCAATAAAGAAAGGATGGGAGAAACCCTAGGTTCAGAGAGGGGCGAAAGAAAGGGGACACAGAAAAGCTAACTTTGTTGAATCTTGAGATAAAAGGAGATAGGAAAGAAAAGGAAATACGGCGTTAGGTTGATCGATTGGAAGCAGAAACGCCAGAGAGAGAGGACCGAGGACCGCTGGAGGAGGCTGGTCTTCGCTGCTTTCAGAAGACGAGTCCGGTGGAGAAGAACCCAACGCCGTCTAGCCGTATCTGGAATGGGGAAGAGGGGTGAGGTGACGGTGGGGGACAAGTGCGGATGCGGGCCCCGCAACGGGAGACGCACCGGAGCTTTCCTAATTGGAGGATGGCTTGAAGTCTTGAACCAAACCACAAGTTGGGTGCACCTGGATTTTCATTTTTGGTAGAAAGGTCAACCCGGATTTGACATGATTAAGAGAAATTCTTTGCCCACCACCTCTAACAGAAAAATACTTTATCGGATTAGACCATATATTATAATTAATTAATAATTAATAATAAAATAAATATTTAATATAATTTAGTAACATTATTTTTTTAATTTTTTTAATAAAAATATTTTTTTTCTGTAAGACGCAGAGAATCATAATAGCTAACAAGATATCATATAAAGATACAGAAAGTTATTCAGAATATTATAGAATTACAAAAAAAATGAGAGAGATTATTATTACTTCCGAGTCTTCTGTGATTCCATATAAATTCTATGATATTTCAAATAATATTATGATATTAGTTATTTGGTACAATATTCTGTATCACTAATATTATTTTCTAATAATTATGCAAAAAGATATCATATTATTATTATGATATTTTACTATTTTCTATGATATCTTATTAATTGTTATGATGTCATATTATTATTTATAGCATCCTATCAAAGCATAAGCAAAATAGAGTAAAAGAATGATATCTTGAAGGGAAAGAACATTTTCGTTAGAAAATACTTGAAAGAAAATGAGTTGCATTAAATATCTATTTCATTATTAATTGTACTACATAATCCAATCCTATAAAGTGGTGTGCTTTTTTTCCACCAAAGATGATGGACAAAGAATTTCTCTAATATTTTAGGGGGGATAGCCATCTCTTCTAAAAAAAATTAGGTGTAGGTTGTATCTTTCGCATAAAAGAAAATGATTAATCTTCTTTTGCAATGTGAACTATTGATCTTATTTTTATAATTTTCAAAGCATATTTTTTGTCTCATGACCTATGCCGATGGATGGAAGGAACATTTTAGAGGGCTTTAAAAGTTATACAAAATATGATCCAATAATTAACATTATACAAAGGATATAATTCAAACCCAAAAGAGATTAGTTTGAGCTTGTTTTCATATAGTTGGAATGGCTTGTTCTTCTTTGGAATGCCATACTTTGCGGCATCAAGGTTGAAGTTGTAGAACAGCGAGAACTGGAATGAAGAGGCACCAACATTTTAGCTTTGAAATAAAAGCAACGGTTGAGGCTGATCATCTTCAAAAAATTTTGACGACCTTGAAACCAAAGATGCCACTATTAAAGCTTTTATAAACCAACGGCAATTTAAAAAATATGGATATCTTTTGTGGTATGTAGAAAGATAAATCTATCAATTTTTATATTCTTTTCTGTTTTAACATTGGCCACTATTGCACCTACTCAATTTCAGTTAATTTACCTTTCAATTTTCATCAATCAACCTTTTGGTTGCTATATAATAGGTAATTCATATCATATATATATATGGGTATTTTATAAATATAATCAATAAAATTATACAAAAATAAGAACAAAAAAATCACTCAATTAAATTACTCTCTATATAGCAAATTCAGATCACTAACACAATATATTCGAAATTCATGCAACAGCATCAAACAAAGCATAATCAGATAAGCATCGGAGAACAAATAATATAATAAAATAAATATTAACAGAATAAATATAAAAAAATAATTATATAAATTTTTATTTATCAATATAAAAATAAAAAATCAAATTCAGTAAATATCTTACAAAATAGATCTGTTTCAACCTCAGTAAATTGAGATAAAGCTGCAAAGTTACCCAAGGAATAGGTAGTTTTGACTGACCTTATTTTTTTCGAGAAAAAATTATATAATAAATAACTTTATAATGGATAAATAATTACATGATGATATTTATTGGCAAATTGACAGCATTAACCATCACACACCATCTGAACCTCACTTGACCAATTTTAGTTGGCTTCCCTGAACAATATTGGTTAGCATGTATTTTAAGATTTCGCATGTGTCATCCACCAAACCTCGATGAAAAAATAGAACCAAGTTCAGTTCCACGTACTCCTCAAAAGCAATAAAGACTGCATTTTTTTCACCGCCACGGCATACAATATTTTTTTCACCTCACCGCAAAAACTTACATCATCTAATAATTCTTTATTATTATCTTGATCATGTTATATGAATTTTTTAATAAAACGGAGCATCCATGTAAATCTAATCTGAACACATCTAAAAAAAAATAGAAAACAACGTGTCCCGTAGTGTCTCTAAACCTTACCCCATATATGTCCAAAAAAAAAATCTTCAAAATACTCTGCAATAAAAATGCTACCTAATCAGTTACCGTATTCATCTTCTAAAAAATATATTTGATATTGATAATTATACATCCCATCAGCAATCTTGAGATATCTTACAACAGAAGATGACTAATATTTTTCCTTACAAACTCTTAGATTTAAATCATCATCATCACTAAGTCTCCCTCAATGATTAGAACATTATAAGAAAATAAATTATTAACTATAAAAAATTTTCATCATTAATAAGTCAAATTCATCGCTAATAATAATTAACAACAAAAATTTCGTCGTTAAAATTTCATCGTAAAAAATACCATCATTGATAATATTTTATGGTGAAATTTTTTTTTCATCGTCAATAAATGTAATTTGCGACGAAATATTTTCATCATAAAAAATTAAAAATAAAAAAATTTATTCATAAAAAAAATAATTTGTGACAAAAATTATTCGTCGCTATTATTTTGAACTTTTTAGTGACGAAAATTTTTCATCATCAAAAATTTATTTAATTAAAAAATTAAAATTAAAATATTTTAGCGACTAATATTTTTATCATAAATAAATATTTTTTTGAATAAAATTTTACGTCGCTAATAATTATTTACAATGAAAAAATTTTCATCACTGTAATTATATATTTTTTAAAAAATTAAATTATTTTTGTAATTTTTTTTGCAATGAATATTTCATCAGTAATAATTCTGTCGCTAATTAACTTTTTTTTAAATTTAGATATATTTTTTTAAGTTATATGTATAAGATTTTTTATAAATTAAAAAATTTGAATAAAAAATTTGTACAATAAAATGATAAATAAATTTTATTATTTTATTATATAAAATTAAAATTATAAGAGTTTTAAAAAAAATACATCAAAGGCCGTCACATATCGACATGTGGAGAACGAGGTGGGGATGGAGAATGCTCGACGGAGCTCAGATCGGTTTGCTGTTGGCTCAGCATCTAGATCGTCTGCTCTATGTGCGCCATCTGCTCCATCATTTGGATCTGGAGCCCTGATACTGATCGACGCGTGCAGCCAGCTTCTGAGTTCGCTGCTCAGCCTGCTATCGATCCTCGACAGTCTACTTCTGCACCTCCATCAATCGAGCTTGGCACGTAGAATGGATCTCAACCCTAGATGATCGTGAAGATGAAGGAGCAGTGATCCCATATCCTGGATTCCTAACATAACAGGATCTTGTATCGAGCATCCGATCACAGATCTCATCATCTGTGGGTGCGGTCGAGCCCTCAGGGATAGGCTGGGATCTCATGTCGGTAATACGATTTTGAAAATAAAAATTAAAGTTATTTTAATTTTTTAATAAAGATCAAATTATGAATAAAAAATTAATTGAAAAATTTTACAAAGAGCTTCTGGCTCCCCATCGTCCAGTCTTCCGACCGTTGCTGGTAGATCCACTGGTAGATATTGATTCTATCAGGAAGCTCGTCACTCTCAGCATCTCTCTGCAATTTAAGAATTATTTAAAAAATTTAAATAATTAAAAAAATATATTATAATTAAAAATTTAAAAAATACGTATCATGTGCTCCATGTGGTGAGCAAATGATCTCGAACCCCCACAATGTGGCACGATCTGTCTTGTCCAGTTCGTCGCATTCTGGGCACATCGTCTCTGTAAAATTAACAATAAAATTAGTAGATAATAAATATAATTTAAGAATAAATGATTAAGTCATTAAAATCTAAAAAAAAAAGTTTAGATGTGTAACCTGATATGTCGGAAATTCGTATGCTGGCATATGGTAGTCCAATCATCGATGGTGATGCTGTCGTAGGGCTGCAACCTCACTGCCTCCTGCCCATGAGCCTGCACCACCCGATACCAATGCTGATGCATGTAATGGTGATAAATCTTGAAGTGCAAGGATAGATGGGTATCGATCGCTCGTCTCACATGATCATCTTCGAAATTGATGATGTCAAATACGCCCTACCAATAACAAATATTAGAAGAATACTATCCAAATTAAATATTCATAATATAATTTATTTTATCGGTAAGTGGGTATAAAAAATTTATCTCTGAGCTGGGACAACATGATGCCAATCAAAGAGCGTCACCAGGGCACAGCTACGGCATATGATGCCCAGCTTGGTCTGTCATGGCTCACACCATTTCCTAATGGGTCTGGTGTAGCCGACCGGTATCTCTATCTGGAGACGCTGTCCTGGGTGCTCACGTCTCTAATGCTCTAAAGTGAGGTTCTTTGATGGACCTCGCCCTTGGCTGACTACCGATGTAGACTGATCTGAAACAATAATAAATAAATCATTAGTATGATCCAAATAAAAGAATCAAATTTGATTATATATAAAGTGCAATGATTAATACTACTGGGATCAGCTCAGCCCTCACTGGGACCCGGCTCACTCATAGTCGGCTCACTGGGACCTGTCGGTGCAGGATCCTCTGACACTGGAGCCGGTGAGGCCATGGAGATTGGTGAAAGTACCTCAACCTCTGAGCTATCTGCAGGTAACTGTGAATGCGACCGTCGTCGTTTATCTCCTGGTGCCATATCTGTAAGAATTGAGATGTAAATAAATATAATATTATATAATAATAATAATAAAAATTAAATAATATTCTAATGAATATAATTATGTTGTATACCATTATTGCAACACAAAATTGAACGAATAATAAAGATTTACTCATCAATATTCATATCTTCCTCGATGTGTAGATCCTCATCCGAATCACAGTAATCGATATATGTATCATCTTCTATCTCATCGTCATTTATGAACTGATCGTCACCCTTCGACTCATCTAGATTAGATACAAAATTAGCTTCAACTTCATTGGACGGGAGATCAGCCCTATTCAAAGGTGCCATTACAAGTTCTTCATCAACCAAAAACTCGGCTGATGTTTGTTCTTCTTGTTGAAAAACTTTCTCTTTACGTAAATTTGAAATTTCATCTATCTCTAATCGAGTTGGTATATCATATACGCCTCTAGATATTATTTTTTGTACGACATTCCAATTACCTCGATACTTTAGGTCCTTCAAATATATTACTTATTTCGCTTGAGTTGCTAATATATATGGCTCATTTTGGTACTATGTTCATGCAAGATTTATACTAATAAATTATGAATCGACACGAATCTCGATCTTTTTATTACTAATATCTCACCTTTCACACTGAAACAAAAATACAGAATTACTGGATCCATACTTCAGTTTTATGATATCTACCAGTACACCATAATAATTAATCTCTTCTTCTCCTTCATATCCTGTTGTAGCAATTTCACTATTCTGGATCTATCGTTGCATCTCAAGCTCCCTTGTGTGGAATTTTATTCCTCCAATGATACAGGATGTGTAGTGATTAATCCTTCAATCGGGATCACAAACTAAATCATGCAACTCATCGATTGCATCCATTTCTTTATTGAAATACTTATGTTTCATCTACATCATAAAATAAAAAATTATGTTAATTGAAATAATATTATTTATAAGTAAATAAATAACGTATCACTAATGTAACTTACAAGATCATTAAATTATTTTGCAAATTTCTTCCTATATCAATCATCCGCATCAGTATTATTCTCTCTATATAGTATACTCTTATGCTCACTGCAAGAAGTTATAATTTTTAATTTTACATCGATATAAAAAAAATTTTGATCATTAAACAGTATCGTAAGATGATACTTACTGAATAAATTCTTCAATTTCTTCACAATTATTTAGAACATAAAAGTGTGTCTTGGATAGCTCATTCACATCCATTAATTCAAATTTTCTTGCACCAATAGGTCGAACTATTTGTTTAAATATAAACAACGTCAGCTCATTATCACTCCATTCACGGTTTGCATTACGATCTGCACAATTCTTGTTTCGATATCATCAAGATACATTGAGTAGAATATGACAGACTCGATAGCTACATATGCTTCCGCTATAGAGCCTTTAGGCCTTGCTTTATTGCGTACATACTTTTTTAAGATGTACAAGAATATGTAAATAAAAAAAAATTAATTTTAGAAATATATTTACAACTTATAACTGATATGATAAAATACGTATAACTTCTTTATCTTTCAATAGGATACATCCATCGATAATGTACCGGTCTGGCTAAAAGAGCTTCTTTTGAAAGATGAACAGCCAGATGCACCATAACATCAAAAAATGATGGTGAAAAAATTTTTCTAACTTACAAAGAATGAGTATGATATCCTTCTCTGATTTCTCAAGTAAGTTAATCTTCAGTTTTCGACAACATAGTTCTCGAAAGAACACTTCTAGCTCAATCAATGCGGTTGGAACATCACCACCCAAATAGCCATGCATGACCACAGGAAGCAAATATTGCATCATCATATGGGAGTCATGACTTTTTATGTCAGAGATATTATCGTCGTTGTTCCCAACACACCGCGATACATTTGAAGCATATGCATCAAAAAATTTTACAATTTTGAACCATCCATAAAAATTCTTCTTTTCCTCTTCAAACAACGAATAACATGCGGGTGGCACAAAAAATCTCTCACCTCAACAAACTAAATGCAACTTCGGTCGGATTTCTATTTTTTGTAGATCAAAATGAGCTTTTGTACCATCTTTTATTTTTTCTAGAGTATTCAAGACAGTACCAATGATATTATCATAAATATTCTTTTCAATGTGCATTACATCTAAATTATGACGAAGTAGTAGCTGCTTCCAATACAGTAGTTCAAAAAAGATGCTTCGCTTCGTCCAATTCAGTTCAGCTTCAGTATGCTTCCACTTGCGAGTACCCGATATTTTTTTAAATCAAATATTTTCAATGACTTCAAGTTGTTTTAAAATTTTTGATCCACTTAACTTCTTGGGTGGCGGACGTCGATCGGACTTACTATCAAAGAATTGATTATAACGGATCCTCTAAGAATGATTAGCTGGAAGAAACCGTCGATGATCCATGAAATATATTTTTCGTTCGTACTTTAAATGTAAGGAGGATGCATTCCTATTGCATATTGGACATGTCAGATATCCTTTGGTTCTCCATCCAAATAAGTTTTCATATGCCAAAAAATTATTTATAGTCCATAATATCGAAGCATGCAACTTAAAATTACTTCAACTCACAGAATCATATGTCTGAACTCCATTTTTCCATAACTCCTTCAGATCATCAATCAAAGATCGTAGATATACATCAATTTCATTACCTGATGCTTTTGGATCCAGAATCAACAGTGACATAAAAATAAATAGTTCTTTCATGCACTTTCAAGATGACACATTGTATACAACTAGCATCACAGGCCATATACTGTAAGAGGTACTCATATTGCCAAAGAAATTAAATCCATCTATCGCTAGATCAAGCCTAATATTGCACGGGTTACTCATAAAGTATGGATACTTTACATCAAAATCTTTCCACACTAAAAAATCGGTAGGGTGGCTAAGTATGTTCTCCTCCGAAATCCACTACTCATAATGCCATCTCATTTCTTCAGCTGTCTTTGTGGACATATGCAATCTTTGAAGTCTTGAAATCAATGAAAATATCTCAAAATCTTTTGAGATATCTTCTTTCCTTTCCTATTATCGATTTTGTATCTAGGCTCACCGTAATTTGGACATTTAGTTGCTTGTTCGTTATCCTTATAAAATAATATGTAGTTATTTTTACAGGCATGTATAGGAGTATAGTCAAGTCTAATTTTTCGTATGTATATTTTTGCTTCAGAATATGATTTTGACAGTCTCTCTTCATCGAGCAAAGCTGCTTTAATCAATGTTAAAATTTGATCAAATGACTTCTGACTCCATCGGTTCACGATTTTGATAAGAAGCAATTTTATAAAAAACTCTAACTTTGAAAACTTTGTACAGTTTGGATAAAGTGGCTCTCGTGCATCCCTTACAAGCTTTGCAAACTGTTTTGAGGTCCCTTCTACCTCAAGCTGAATATTATGTTCATGATCAGAATTACTTTCAGATGCAGCAGTATTGACTTGTACATTCGAACAAGCACCTTGATGTAAATCATGTAATAATTCTCCTATATCCGTATGTTCGATAGATCCATCAGCATCATTATCATCTTCAGTATCGTCATCATCGTGCACCACCTCATTTGGATCATTCTCCCCATGCCATGTCCAACAAGTATACTTCTTATCCATACCATATTGTAACAAATGCTCCTGAACAAGTATTATGTGACGATATACTATATTGACATATCTCTTACATGGATATTTTATTCGAATAGCACTGTTAGCCTTATGTTGTGTAAAATTAATGAAATCTCAAACTCCTTTTCGGTATTCAGACAAAAAACTTTCTCTAGCATTCATCCAACTTTTGTTGATATTCATCTAACAATAAACACAAAATCATTAACAATCAAAAAAGTTCTGTTGTATTCAGGATCCTGATCTGAATTTTGGACTGAATCGCGTTTCAAATTTCAGTCAAAATTTGGACTCAGATCCAAATTCGGATCACTTCATACAAAATAACACATATTAAAAAAGACAAGCAGACTGAACATTAATACAGAAAATGTGTAGCCCTATCCCTTTATGAAGTAAAAATATATGATCCTATCTTTTTCAAATCATTACTAACAGGCGTGGTCCTATCCCTTTCAGAAAAGTAATAATCTCATTATTATTATTAGTGTATATTTCATCTTATTTTTATAAAAATTTCGACAGCATCTCCCCATAGTTCTCCAAGTATATGATATGGATATGGTGCCTACTCATCCTATCCACCACATATCCAGAGAATAATGGATAAATAACTATTGAATACCACATAATGACATAAAATATCAACTAATAATAATATTATTATTATTACTTTTTCAAAAAATTTGAATACGGGATATTCAAGTTTCGATCTTGATGAAGATCGAAACTTGAATGGGAATCTACGGCTCAATATAATTTAAATACCATCTCTGAACATGCATTCGAAGATAGATTTCTAATTTATTAAAAAGAAATAACTTCGTATTGAAATTTTTTGATCAAAAATTTCAATAGAGTTTTCTCTAAAATAAAAATATATTTTTTATTTATCATTTCAGCAGCATACAAAACAGCACATAAAATAATTTAATTATAACAAGTAATAGCAATGTGTATTGTGTTAGTGAAAAAATAATCAGTCAAATAATTAACTAACTTCAGCAGTAACACTAAAAAATAATATGCAATAATTATAATAATATGCAACAATCATAATAATTCGGGTGCCCTAGCCTGGCCCAGCACGGACTCGGCCCGACCCACCTCGGTTCCACCTGACCCACCCCAGCCCGACCTAACCCGGCTCCACCTGACTTGCCCCAGCCTTTCGGACCCGGCCTGACCCATCCCATCCCAGCCTGACCCGACCCAGCCCGACCCAACCCAACTCCACCCGACCAGCCCCAGCCCGACCCAACCCAGTTCCACCCAATTTGCCCCAACCTTTCGGACCCGACCCGACCCGCCCCATCCCAGCCCGACCTGACCCGATCCGACTCCACCCGACCAGCCCCAGCCCGAACCGCCCTGCCCCAGCTCTGCTGTCACCGGCCCCAGTCTAACCTGCCCCGACCCAACCCGACCTAGCTCCACCCGACTTGCCCCAGCCCGACCCGACCCGCGCCAGCCTGACTCGACCCGCTTCAAATTTACCGTCCCCAACACGCAACCCACAGGCCCCATGCGACCGCAAGCCACCGTCCCGGCCAGGCGGCCGTCCCGACACGCCGATCGTGGCATGCGATGGCCTGCAGGCCCCACGCGATCGCGGGCCGCCGTCCCGACACTCCGACGGTGGCATGCGGCCCCATGCAGCCGCGGGCCGTCGTCCTAGCCCAGACAGCCATCTCGGCATGCCTGCCGCAGCACGCAGCGGCCCACAGGCCCCACGCGATCGTGGGCCGCCATCCTGGCACGTCGATCGCGGCACGTGACGGCCCGCAGGCCCCATGCAACCACCAGCCTCCGACCGCGGTACACCCCAAAAAAAAAGATACTTATTGGCAGTGGCGGTGGAGGAGGTCGGGATGGGGACAGGGGACGTCGGAGGGGAAGGAGCTCGGGATGTCGGAGGGGATGCCGGAGGGGAAGGAGCAAGGGATGCACGTGCGAAGAGAAAATGCTCGGGGGGGGGGAGAGGAAGAATCATGGGTTTTCGATGGGACTTGACGGGATGCAGGGTATTAGCGACATAAATTTTTATCACTAATAATTTTTTTCATCGCCAATAATTTGAATGAATAATTATTTGCGACGAAAACTAAGTTCCATCGCTAATAGTTTCCGTCATAAAAAAATTTTTGCTGAAAAAATTCATGCCCCGAAAATTATTATTTTCGATGAAAATAAAATTTTCGTCGCATTTAGCTTATTAGCAATGAAAATTAATTTTTTTTGTTGCTAATAGTTCTCGCCATAAAAAAAAAATTCCCGCTGAAAAATTAACTTCTCGAAAAATTATTATTTACGATGAAAAATATTATTTCATTGCAAATTCATAATTAGTGATGAAAATTATTTTTTCATCGCTAATAATCAATAAAAAAAATTTCTCATTCAAATTTTTTTTTTAAAATGAGAAATTTAAAATATGTCTTGTTCCCCGTATTATTTTCTTCCATTCATTTTTCATTCATCTCTTAATTTAGATAATACAATAATAATATGTATATATGTGTGTGTATATATATATGTATGTATGTACGTATGTATATGTGTGTATATATGTGTGTATACATTCTTGGTACGAAGCAACAATCCAAATCTCACACTCAATGCCTACTCCTGGAACAAGACCAAACTGTGTCTACTCCTTTGGGTTTGTCTGCCACTCCGCCGCCGCTGCCTCCCTTCCCCCCAAGCTCCGGTTGCTGGGTTTGGCAGAGATGGAACTGGTGACCGTCGAGCCAGTGGAAACTGGAGCTTCATGATAGCTTAGGTCATCGAGTCCATTGTTGTCGGTGATGTAGTCATTTTCTCTATTTTCCTTCGAAAATCCATAAGTATCCGCAGATGAGAGCATTGCGTGGGGATCGGTGAGTTATTTTTTGATTGCATATATCTTAGATCTGCTCAAAAGTCTAAAACACTTCTAATTTAATCTTATTATGGTTTGGAGTTGTTCTAAATTTGATCCAGTTTTGCGATTATTCTTTTAGTTGGGAATTCAAATTAATCCTACCTGTTTGATCAGTCATGTGGTATCGAAATCAAATCATGTAAATATCGATTATCGTTGAAATCAAATCATATAATTTACTAGGGCACTACGTTCCCCAGCTTGCAGAACTCATATATGAAGGAAATCAAGCAAAGATTCCTATATAAATTTCAAGAGTCTAATGGTAAGATATTTACATAACTAGATGCATGAACATTTCTCGGTTGAAGTTATATTATATATGACTTGCTATGTGCTCCACCATTTGCACCAAGATTTCTTTATTTTGAACATATTATTTTTTAAAATTATCTTATAATTTTTTATAAATATAAAAAAATTTATTATAATATATATCCTTCAATATGAAAATTTAATAAAGATTTAAATTTTTTTTAAATATTAGTGATGAAATTTTACATCGCTAAAATCACTTCTAACGATGAAAACTCCTTTTAAGTCGCTAATACTTTAGTTTTTTCAAATTTAAAATTTTATATTTTTTAACTATTAGCAACAAAAAATTTTCATCGCAAATAACCAACGATTTACGATGATATTACGATTTATCATTGCAAAAAATTTATTATTCACGATGAATAGTTTTTGTCACAAATTATCTTTATTTTTTATTTTTTAAAAAAATCAACTATTGACGACAGAAATATAGTTTTGCATCACTAATACTGAAATTATTAACGATGAAAATATTTTCATTATAAATATTTGGTAATTTATTTTAATTTTTTATCTTTTAATTATTTATGACTAAAAAATTTTATCATTAAAAGTCGATTATTAGCGATGAAACTTGTTCTTAAGTCACAAATACCTAATTTTTTAAAATTTTATATTTTTTAATTTCTCAATTATTAGTGACGTAAAAAATTAATCATAATTTTTCAATATTTTTTGATAAAAAATAATATTCCATCGCAAATATTCTGATGATCTACATTGTTAATCTTTTCATCGTAAATAATTTTTATGTTTTAAATTTTTAATTTATCTAACTTTTTAATGTGTTAACGATGAAATTTTTCGTCAGTAATAATATTTATTTACAACATAAAATCAAATTTCATCACAAATAGTTGAATTATTTGTGATACAAATTTATGTCTTAAATATATAAAAATATAAAATTTTTAATTTTTCTTATCTTATTACTGACTAAAAAATTTAATCGTAAATAAAATTTATTTATGATGAAAAAGTCTTATTCATCACAAAAAATTTATATTATTACCGATGAAAATTTTTTTATTATAAATAATAGGTAATTATTGTAAATACTCATTATTTACGACGTAATATTTTCATCACAACTAATCAGTAATTTTTAAAATTTTAAAATTTTTAATTTTTTCTCATGTATTAGAGATGAAAAATTTTTATCGTAAATAATTTAGTTTTTATCGTCAATACTTCATAATTTATGATGCATAATTTTTATTGCAAATAATTTCTAACTTTTAAATTTTTTAAATTTTTGATTTTTTTGACATATTAGAGATGAAAAATTTTATCTAAATAATTACATATTTGCGACGAAACTTAAGTTTTCGTCATCAATACTTTATTATTTATGATGTAAATATTTTGTCATAAGTAATCTTTGATTGTTGAATTTTTAAAATTTTTTATTTTTTTCAAATATTAGTGACGAAAAATTTTTATCGTAAATAAAGAGTATTTATGATAAAAATTTAATTTTTATTGCAAATACTTCATTATTTATGATAAAACTATTTTCATCGCTAATATTTGAAAACTTAAAATTAAAATAAATATTTTATTATTTGTGATGATAAATGTCGTCGTAAATAATGTGTAATTACGTTGAAATTTTTTTTCATTGTAGATATTCATCTATTTGCGATGAAAAATAATTTTTATTATAAAGAAATAATTATTAACGATGATTTTGATTTTCGTCGTAAATATCCTTTTTTGCGATGAAATATATTTCCATCGCAAATAAATTCATTACAAAAAGTAGCATTTCTTATAGTAGAGGGTCGGCTGATAGAATCTGCCATGCTTGTGTAATCTTAGCCTAGATTGCACAAAGCTCCACTGATATTATAAGCTTAAAGAGGCAGCTCTCTCTAATGGCCATCAGTCTAAAATCAAACTCATGGATCATAAAGCAGTACCTCCTCTTTCATTATTGATGCTATCATCAAAGTTGATCTTAAAGTAGATCAATAATGGGAGCTCTTAAAATAAAAGTTCTGTAAGTCGCTGCATGAGCTGGAGGGAGATTCAGATATCCAAGATCCTTGAGATCACTTCTATCATCTTTCTTGTTTGAATAAAGGTTCTCTCTCTAAAATAAATCTCATTGAATACCTCCAGATACATGCCTCTGCATAGATGATCAACAAAAGGGATTTATTATTTATCGAGAAAAAAAAAAGGGCCAACTAAAGGGGTCTGTTAGCTGTCAGATCTGTCCGGCTCTTGGGTATAAGAAAAGGATATGCTCCATTGAAGTATCTGCAGAAATTTTATTCATATGTACTTGCTAGATCTTTGTATCTCCGGAGTACCTTGCTTAAACGATCAGAAGCATGAGCGTAAAAGTTGTGGTTCATTGAACCCTATAAATATTAACAAAAATCACACATAGTTTCGATCAGAACCAGATGGTTAAAATTTAGTTTAAGAGTTTGAACTGATAAACCGGAGAGGGCTCATGATAGTTGACATAAGACAGCATAGATATAAAACTCAAAGTTCATCTGGTGGGACCATCAATTGAACAGTTATCACCAGTGCCAACCCACTTTTCCAGCCACTAGATATTGTCTGTTGGTTGATAGTGCTAGTGATCAGTAAATCAGAAATAACTATGAATACATTAAACCAGAGCAAGAGGATGGGATCTACCATAAAAAAAGCGGGTGATTATATAAGGAGAAAGAGGATGAGACTCGCAATGTGGAGGAAAGCAGAGACGTGGCCTGCCGGCATATAGAGATGAAGACTTCAGATACATTTGGTTGGTGGAAAGAATTATATCTCATTGGAATGTATTTTCTCAAAAATTGATATCCGGATATATTTATACCATAAGAAAGTACCATAGGATGTTTACTTTTCAGATTGGCTTATAGTAGATTGAGTATTTATTTTTCTAAAAAAGTTCTGTAAACCCTTAATAAATTAACTATGAGAAGGAAAAAAGCTACTAGAATTGAGGATATTTTTGGAACAAAAATTATCTTGATTCCAAGCCCACGAGAAAGTAAGGTTTTCCATAACCCATGGGTTTATATTTTCTATAGGAGATGAAACTGATTTCCATGAGAAGGCTATCTTTTATTTTTCTCATTTGAAATCTCTAACTAAATATGTGCTACTTTGTCATTTTCTTGTCAACCACACTTCCTCCCTCTGCTTCTTGCGAACCAAACGAGTCCTGTGTTGCTATGGGAAAGCGTACAAAGGGAGAGTAGCCCATATGCTTATTTTTATTGAGTCGGACATGTCGCCTCTATTTGATGGTCCCAGCAAACGGACCATGGTGCTCTTGGAAGAGAGGTGGAGAGAGGCAAAGCTAACCATATCACCAATGAAGCATAACATTAGATCACTGGCAATTGAATCGGATCTCAAAAGGAAGGAGATTGCCGCTAGATGGAGGTAGTAGTTCTAGCAACTTGACTAGGTGCAGGAGCCAATTTGGAAGCCACCACCATGGAAGTACAAGTAGAAGATGGGGAATTTAAGATCAAAAAATAGAGTTGGTGGTCAAGCTTGTAGAGATGGAGGTGGAGGTCGTGGACAATGTCAAATTGGGCATGCTTCTAGTCAATGGAGCCATCACTATTAATGGCGAAGGGAAGTTGAGGTTAGAGAGTGGATTTGTCACTGAAAACATGGAGGATGCTACAAAACTCTTTGAAGGAGAGAGATCACCATTGTATCCATAGCAATGGCCGAATCTCTTCCACTTTCTGATTTTCTTCTCCCTCCTATGTTTATCCTTTTTTATGAGCGACAGATAGAGTTACAGAGAAAGTGCAAAAGAAGAAAAGAGAGAGTAGAGGGAGGTAATTGATCAGTTGTGCACTAAGGAGAGGAAGAAAGAGATAGAGGAGAGGGTGGTGGTCGGAGCTTGCAACTCTCAATAGGGTTGGAAATGGGCTCGGCCCGATATGAGAGCCATTTGGCTGACTGACTTTGGGTTGGCCTATAGATCAGGTTGGAAAATTTCAAGTTAGATTTCGGCTAAAGTATGGAGCCTATTTATTTTTCAGGTCGGACTCGAATATATTATTAGCCTGACCAGAATTTGACTTGAATCTGAGATCAAATAAGGCCCAAAATAGAGTCCGAATTCAAGCTTCAATAAGTCTCAAACCATTCATCATGTCTCTTTAAAATTTTTAGGCTCACAACCGTTAAATATTGGTATTATTAAGCTTCTATAGAATCTCCTAAAGATACGATAATTAGCTATAATTTCAGATATATTAAAATGATCATAATTTTGAATTATCAATAAGAATGTCATTTGTGATTTAATGGATTGTAGTTCAATCTATAAATTTGGGCCGGCTTGATTGGATTTGGGTTAGACTGAGCATGGGCTCGAGCTAGGCTGGAGCCTATGTTTCCCAAAATTTTTCGAGCCTAATTTGGGTAGGGATGTGACTTGGTCCAACCCGACCTATTGCCAGCCATAGCTCTTAATCTCGTATAAAAAAAAATTTAATTTAAAAAAAAAAAGATGAGAAAGAAAAAAAGAAACAAGCAGGTGTAAGATATTCCCTGGGGTATCTCAATCTCTTATATAAATGTAAATAAAAAATAGTCCATGATATCCCATTTGAGATTTTGGTTTTGAACTTTTTTTATAAAAAAGAAATAAGTGAGAAACAGATAATTTAAAAAATACCTCAATCTCACATATTTTTCCCTAAAAGAAATCTCAAATAGTAGTCCATGTAAAGAAATTTTGTAATCAAAATATATGGAAAGAAAGAGAGAGAGAGAAAGAAATGGACACAAGGATGAGAAGATGGAGAGGAGTGGGGCGTTGGAAATTTATTCATGAAAAGTTTTTTTAAGGATTTATTTGGAAAGGATAGAATAAATATCTCATTTTCTTTTCTAGTCACCATTTGGGGGGTTGAACTATAGGATAAAAAATTAATAGAAAATGGCTAATCCTATGGAAAAAAAAATCTCAAAAGATCTTCTTTTCTCCTATGATTGTCAGGCACTACTTTCCTACCCCCATCATTTTTGGCTTCTCTTCATCTGCACCACCTCCTTCTCGACCCCTCCCCTATCCTCTCCCTCTTCCACCTCCTTATCTCTCCAACTGCCCTCCTAGATCCTCTCCTTCCTCTCCCTTCATCCGTCTTCTCCTCTACCTCCCCTCCATCGAATGCCCTCCTCCTACCCTCTGCCTCCTTGCTGCCTTTGCCGGCTAATGTAAGAAACCCTCTGATCTCCCTTAGGTGATCTCCTTCGCCATAAATCTTCAAAAAAGAGAATGAAAGAAAATAAAGTAAAAAGAAAAAATAATGATCAATATATGTGGGAAAAGATTTTACCTTTTACATTTTTTTTTTATTTTTATTGATTTTTTCTAAATTTTTTCTTTGTTTTTCCTCTATTTTTTTTACATCTTTAGGAGTCTATATCGGGTGGGCGGATTGGAGCAGCAAAATAGGGAAGCTTAGACAATGGTTAGGGCTTTGTGTTGGCTAATTGGTTAAGTGGTTAGGCCATCTCAAGATTTGGAGTTTAGATCTCCATATTCTTTTAGTATATATATATATATATTATAAAAATTTATAAAATATATATATAATCAAATTTGAGTAGTCCATACTCGAGGGGCAAATTTCAAATACATCTCAAACTTCTTTTATAATATATATATATATATATTATAAAAATTTATAATATATATAAATAATCAAATTTGAGTAGTCCGTACTCAAGGGGCAAATTCTAAATCCATCTTAAACTAACGGATTTTAATTTTAAGTTCCAAAGATACACAAAGATATTTTAGCTTTTTCTTAATATGAAGTATTTTTTTAATTATAATAATTAATAGTATATTTTGATAATGATAAGTTTATTATTTTGACAAAAGAAGGGCTAGAGAGAAAAAGGAAAGACAAAGAAGGATGAAGAGGAAATCATAATCTATCATCCAAATGTAGGACAGGACTAGCTACACAGGATTTTTTCTCATAATAGGATTTTATATATAATCCTATAGAATCAAAGCCTATATCTTATCATAAATTTTATCCTAACGTTATAAAACATCCAAATAGGCCTTTAGGTTCTATTTCGATGACTGGACCCAAAATCCCATAGAAATTATAGGTTTGGATCAATATAACTACCTAAATAATGTCTAACCCAGTCTGTCTTTATAACCACCTAGAGAATTATTGTAGTGGAATCCCAAAGGGAGAAAAAATATCTCCTAAGGGTCTGTTTGGATGTATGAGCCCAAAATTTGATGGAATTCGTAGGTTGTCAACATAACTAATTAAGCCAAAATAGGTTAGACTCATATTTATAAGAATCTAGAGAACTATTGCAGTGAATTGGCTCGAATCTCATAGGGAGGAAAAGAGATCTAATGGGGGTCTTTAGGTATTTACAAAGGAGAAATTCTTTGTCCACCACCCCCCGTGGAGAAAAAATATACCTTCTCACTGGATTGGGCCACAGAGCATAATTAATAAGAGGACAGACATTTAATGCAGCTTAATTTTTTTATTTTTTTCTGACTAAAATATTTTTTCCCTCCTTTCATTCTATTTTGTTTATGCTTGATTAGAATGTCATAGATAATAACATGATATTATAATAACATATGATATCCTGTTGCATTCTATAAATAATTATCAAGATGCTACAAAAAAAATAACAAAAAGTCATAATGATGGTATGACATCCTGTTGTATTCTATAAATAATTATTGAGATATCAGAAAAAATAATAAGATATTATAATAATGATATGATATTTTACTACATTCTATGATATCCTGTTGTATCATATAAATAACTATCAGAATATCATAAAAAATAATAGGATGTCATGATAATGTTATCACATCATTTTGCATCTTATAACATCATAGCATCCTATAAATAATTGTTAGGATGTGATAAAAAATAATAGGACGTCATAATAATAGTATGACTTGCTGTTGCATCCTATAAATATCATAAAAAATATTAGGATGTCATAATAATGGTATAACATCCTGTTGTATCTTATGAAAAGCAACAGGACGTCATTACATCATCCAAGATGTCATAACATTAAATAGGAAAGGATATTTTGATCAGAAAAAATTTGAGCAAAAAGTTGAATTGTATTAAATGCCTATCTTTTTATTAATTATATTATGTGGCTCAATCCGATGAATCAGTGCATTTTTTCTCCATCGGATGCGATAGACAAAAAATTACTCACTTATAGAGATAGGCATAGTGCAGCCTAATTTAGTTGTTTGTTTGGTCCAAACCACAAATCTCATAGGATTTTGGGCCTAAACATCCAAACAATCCCTTAAATTGATAATGGGCTAAACTTGTTAGCAACTCCACTCCCTTATCTACCTATCTTTGATTAAAAAGAAAATACTAATCTAACCAAATATATATGCACTAGTTTTGAGACTGCGCATTGCACATGGGTTTTAGATCACATAATAGATCATTTAAAAAAAAATTATTGATAAATAATAAAATAATATCCATCCATATTCTCAACTACTGAACTTTTATTGCAAGAGGATAGATCATTTAAAGTCACATAAGTGGGCTTTAATTCAGTCCTTTAACAACATCATACTTGAATTCAATGCTTTAAAAATTATTAGGTAGGAGAGTCTAGATATGCATATTGCAAATTAATTTTAATCCAAATGGTATTTATAAATGATAAAATACTACTTACGTGGACAATCAAAATGGCTAATTTATTTTTTCTTAATTTTAACTTTCATATGCATATATATATATATATATATATATATATTATATATATATGTATATATATATATATGTATATATATATATGTATATATATATATATATATATGTATATATATGTATATATATACCTATATATGGATAAAACGGAGGCCTCCGTATTAACAAAGCCTTCGTTTGACATGTGTATTTACCATCGAAGAAATCTCTCCAAAATTGAATTCTGGGCGTGGCAAAACATAGGATGAGGGAGTGAGGGCTTGCAATGACGAGTAGGGCGAGGGTGGCATCGGGGAAGCCGATGGCTTCAAGAGCTTGAAAGTTGGGTTCGAGGGGTTGTCGATATTGGTGCAGAGCAGGGGCGAGTAAGAAGATATGAGGCGGTGGCCGGTGGATATGGACGTCGTCAAAGCCATGGCATCTAAGGTAGTGGAGGACGGTGTCAGAATTCACTGTGGATCTGAGGGCGATAAGATGTTTGGAGGCTCTGATGGTATTGTCTTTGGGGAAGACGCAAGAGGTGGTGAGGTACTCCACCATGAAATGGGGCTTGGGAGGTTAGTCCTCCCCCAAGGCAACGGCGGCAGCAGTGATGGAGAGGCGGCAGAGATGGAAGGAGGGGAGGAGGGATGGTGAAGGAGTGATCTCAGGGAAAGGGAGGGGGTAAAAGAGGAGGGAGGACTTGAACGTCAACTTGCTTGAAGAGTTGAAGAGAGAGAGGGAGAGAGAGGCGATGCCTTGGCAGGACTCTGGAGGATGCCTCCGCTCGGACTGCTTCAGAAATCATTGCACAGCAATGTTGATTTCCCCATTTGCTGCTCAAGAAAAATCAGAATCTATAACAGAAAAAAAAAACCTCCCGTGTCAGCACCATGGACAAGCTAGTTCTCATAGATGGGATTAGGTTTGTAATTTACATCTATGACCTCCAACCATCGATCTGAGCTAAATTGATAGGAAGAAAGTAGCAATTTAAATCAAGCATGTGATGCAATTTATGAATCATGTGCAGTCGCATTTCATTTTGCAGAGAGAGAGGGAGAGAATGGTGGGGGACCACGACCATATCAAACGAATGATGGATGCATTTCAAAAGCCCAAGCATTTAATATATTGGGGCCGCCTGCAGAATGAAATTATTGAAACATGTAGGTAGCTGATGTTGCATCATGGTAGTCCTAATGGCAGAAAGACATGCTGCTTTTGCCTATTCATAGAACTTTGAGCACTATGTATAATAAGAGTGCTGCCAAGAGATGCAAGTAAAGAACCAAAGCTTAGTGCTTAGTATCAAAAGTCTAATGATACTTAAAAACCAAAGCTTAGGGCTTAGTATCAAAAGTCTAATGATACTTAAAAAGACAGGAATTAGTTGCCAATGTCTGGAAGTAGTGATTAAATCATTTAACTATATCTGCATAAGACAGCAAATTTTTTGAGGTTCATGAGCAAGAAAACATAGAGACAATTTATCATCATGTGATGTAATTGCACAAATTGTGACATAACAAGAGAAGGCCTTCGAATTGTGCTACAATCAAAATCCTCATATGTTACATAAGGAATTATTCCTTTCTGTACCATCGATAGTGAATCAAATTCCCAACAACTGGCAAATACCAGACTCACAAGCATCAAAACAAAATGTTGTCACTGAATCAATAATTGTTTCTATCCGGTAACTAAAACAAAGGTTGCTGCATAAACTCTATTATAAACATGTAAATAAAGTATGCAATTTATTCCACTTTTGTTGAAAAAAAACTATAGTCATATACAACAATATTGTAAACTTTTTTTTCTTTTTGTGTAAATTAAATGGGTTATCGTAAAGTAATAATAATCTCTACGATCTATTCAAAAATTAATAAATAAAAATAATCAATTAATTCATAAAAAAAGGACATAATAATTTTGATGCGAATCTTCGCTATTTAGAATAATGAAATTACTGTAGTTTTTTCTAGATTAACTAGATGTTACAAAATATATGCCATCAAGAATAAATCTTGGCTGCCATAATAAAAGCAATCGTCATCAATAAAGTGGATTGCAATAATAAACAAGGATAAATGACAGATCTCATTAAAGATGTGTATGCTTGAAATAATTAATAATTTTTTTTTTAAAGATTAATACCGTTTAACTTATAGTTTCGATATTAAAATAATATATAAAATTTTATTAAAATCGAAATATAATCAATCATCAAATTATCTAATAAAATATTATTAAAATTTTTATTTTCTTCTTCCTTGCCTCTGTTTCATGCTGCACGTTCTTCATGCTTCACCAAAAGGTTACGTGAAAACCTTTTTCATAGCTTGCTGGTTTCTGCAGTGCCATTGTTTTCATGCGCCACCACTCTAAGCCTTTTTAAAAACCCAAAGACCGATAAATTCATTATTTATTAGGACTCCACCTTTCTTTTTTTTAAAAAGATATGGCCTCACATGAGGAGGGATCACCTAACAATTCTGAGTTCAATGACTTCTTAAACAATCGTAGGACACTCCACATGGCTGTCGATACAAAGAAAAGAAGCAAATCAGTTATAATGGCAGTCCAAGATTCACTAGCAAATTTATCAGCAGCCCAATCAGAACAACTCTAAAGAAATTGGTTGAGACAGAAGAACCAGAATGGCATATTAGGAATGGCTACAATGAATGCCCCAGTCCAAGCCTCTATTCCAGGGAATGGCACTACCACAAACAGCATCAAACCCAGCCACTGAAACTCCTCAGCAGGCCCAACTTTATCTTTGAGCCAGCCACTGAAACTCCTCGACAGGCCCAACTTTATCTTTGGCTCTCTTGAATAGAAGTATTAGGAATGTACATTGCCTATATATCAGGAATATACAGAATATTAGGAATGTACATTGTCTAGAATATTTTTTTACAATGGCATGTTACAGAATATTAGGAATGTACATTATCTAGAATATTTTATAATTACTATGGTATGTTTTTGAATTAGGAAGATCACGTGATTGATATCGTGATCTCTCCAATTTCCTGCTTGTTTCTCTCTTCTTCATCTCTATATATGGATGTACATATCATAGTGAAATATAAGAGAAAAAGATATCTTCTCCACTTTTTTTTTTTATGTTTTTCCTCCTTTTCCTGCATCTCTCAGGCTTTTCTTTTACATGGTATCAGAGCAGGGTCGCCATTGATCCAAGTCTTTTCCTCGATTAAGCACTTACAGCAGGTTGTTGCTGAAGCGTCCTCTTGCACGTAGCTGGAGGCAAATAGTTGCTACATCTTGTCCTCATCAACATGTCCGATCAAATCGATCAGAGCACCACAATCGAATCTATGGTGGATGGTTCGTCATCGACCTTAAATGCTGCGCATGATCCGGCATCTCCCTATTTCATCTCACCTTCAGAGAATCCTGGGAATGCCCTTGTGACATCTCTACTCAAGGGACCAAACTATCCTGCATGGCGAAGGGCCATTATCACTGCTCTTCGAGCCAAACGAAAAATTTGGTTCGTTGATGGGACACTTGCACGACCTATAGATGGATTGCGGAATCATTTTCTCTGGGATACATGCAATTCAATGATGATGTCATGGATCTACAACTCTGTTGTACCAGAAATCTATGATAGCATCTCTTTTTTTGAAAGTGCTCGAGATATTTGGGTCGATCTTGAGGAAAGATACTCTCAAGGTAATGCTCATCGCATTCATGAGTTAAAGACTCAAATCTGGAGTTTCAGGCAAGGCAATGATATGACTATTGCCGCTTATTATGGCCATCTTCGTGGCTTGTGGGAGGAACTTACGGCTTATTCCAAGGTGCCGACTTGTTCGTGTGGAGCCACTAGAGAGATCCAAGTTGAGAAAGAAAAAGAGAGACTACATCAGTTTCTTTTTGGTCTCAAGGACTCCTACGACACGTTGCGAGATCAGCTGCTGTCCATGGAGCCATTATCAACAGTTAATAAGGCATATGCCTTATTGATTCGAGGTGAAAAGCAGAAGAAAGTCATCGCTGTTCGAACTTCTCAATCCGAAGCCACGGCTCTCGCTGTTAAGCCCATGACAGAAAGGGCGAATAAAGAGATCGGCTCCAAGGAAAGGAATAAAAAATATTTTTGATGCGACTACTGCAAGAAGACAGGACATATCCGTGATAGATGTTTCGAGCTAATCGGGTACCCACCTGGATAGCAATCCAAAGATCGAGTTAAGGGTAGAGGCAATGGAGCCGAGACCGGTAGTCAGCACCAAGGAGGGGTTGCCGTGAATGCTACTACACCATTGAATACAGACAGAATCTCTCCAATACCGGATCTTTCTCCTACACAATATCAGCAACTTATTTCCTTTCTTGGACAAGATAAGACTCAAAGTATCATAAATTTTGTTGGTAAAGCATCTCTTGATTCTTTTCATCATTCTTGGATCCTTGATAGTGGTGCTTCCGAACACTTAACCTTTTGTAAGTCCTTTCTTCATGATATTGAACCTCTTGACAATGCACTCCCAGATACTTTACCTAATGGAGTCAATATGCCTGTACATTCATATGGTGATGTTACTTTGACCAATGCTATTACTTTGCATCGTACTTTATATGCTCCTAATTTTACTTGCAATCTTGTTTCATAAGCAAACTTGCTCGAGAACTTAATTGTGCTGTTCTCTTCTTTCCCACATTTTGTGCTCTACAGGACCTTGCCACGAGGAAGCTGATTGGGTGAACTTCGGGATGGTCTTTACTACTTTAAAGGCTTGGCAATACGTCCTGCACGGACAAATAAAGTCAATGTTTCGATTAATCTCTGGCATTCTCAGTTAGGACATTACTCTTACAAGCGTTTGAAACTTGTTCCTTTTCTTTCAAATACTTCTTTTGATTCCATAAATAATTGTTGTGACATTTGCTATCGTGCAAAATAGACAAGAAAGCCTTTTTCCTTGAGTATTAATAAATCTACTTCACCATTTAATTTAGTTCATATTGATATATGGGGACCATATCGCACCTCATCACACACGGGAGCTCATTTCTTTCTCACCATTGTTGATGATTGCACCAGGGCTACTTGGGTTTATCTATTACAAAGAAAATCCGAGGCATACCAATGCTTTGTTAATTTTCATGCTATGGTCAAAAATCATTTTGATGCCAACATTAAACACATACGTAGTGATAACGCTCAAGAGTTTGTAGCCGGACCATTGAAATCATATCTTCTAGAACATGGGATTATATCACAAACTTCTTGTGTTGGGACACCAGAACAAAATGGGGTGGTTGAGTGTAAACATCGACATCTATTAAATGTTGCCCGTGCTCTAAGATTTCAAGCCAACTTGCCTGTGTCATTTTGGGGAGAATGTGTTTTGACTGCCGCCTATTTAATTAACTTGACACCTACACCAAAATTGAATGGCAAGAGTCCCTACGAACTCTTATTTCATAAACCACCCACCTATGATCATCTGAGAGTTTTTGGTAGCCTTTGTTATGTGCATGAGACGTCCAGTGATAAATTTCAACCTCGTTCTCGTACTTGTGTGTTCGTTGGATACCCTCTTGGTCAAAAGGGCTATCGTGTATATAACCTTGAAACTCAAGAAATATTTACTTCACGTGATGTTATCTTTCATGAGAAGACGTTTCCTTATTCTCAAACATTACCTTCTTTTTCTATTATACCTTCTTTTTCACAACCAAATCAGACTGATTATGATGTGGGATTTCCTTTGGCAACCAATAATTTACCTCATGTACCTAATTTGGGTCAGACCCAAGGACAGATTTCAAACCCTATTCTTTCTCATGAGTCAGATCAAACACAAACCAATTCCATTGATTCGAACCAAATGTCAAGTTTGAACAAGACTCTTGATGTAATCGATACTATCTCTCCTGAGCAGGCTTCACCTTCTAAGACCATTGGACCTAATTTATGGCTCATCAGAGATAGGAAGCAACCCGTTCGATTACAGGACTACATTGTCGATGCCCCAGGAGTGGGGAGACCCCCGGACACATCCGCCAATTCAGTGACCTCAGGTAAGCCTTATCCTATTTCTTGCTACCTTACTTATTCTAAGCTTAATGCTTCCCATCGAGCTTTTATTTCAGCTATTACCTCTCATAAAGAACCTAAAACTTTTTCTCAAGCCGTTAAGGATCCTAAGTGGCGAGAAGCAATGGGGGCTGAGCTCACTGCTCTCCAGCAAAATGGCACTTGGACTTTGGAGTATCTACCACTCAGAAAGAGACCCATTGGATCGAGATGGGTATACAAAATTAAATACAAGGCCGATGGTTCTATTGAGCGATACAAGGCTCGGTTAGTGGCAAAGGGATACACATAAATAGAAGGCCTTGACTATACTGAGATTTTTGCTCCGGTGGCTAAATTGACTACAGTATGGTGTCTCTTAGCTGTTGCTTCTGCTAAACATTGGCAGTTACATCAGTTGAATGTCAACAATGCTTTCCTTCATTGCGATCTTCATGAAGAAGTATACATGACACCTCCGTCAGGATTTCTAAAACCAAGTGACACACGTGTTTGTCGGTTGCGTAAGTCTCTTTATGGACTCAAGCAAGCATCAAGACAGTGGTTTGAAAAGTTCTCCCACTCCTTGCTCCAATATGGTTGTACTCAATCTAAAGCCGATCACTCTTTGTTCACCAAACAGGATGAGGACTCTTTCATTGCCATTCTTGTTTATGTGGATGATATGATTATTACAGGGAATAACCCTTCGAAATGTCAGGCACTGAAACAATATTTGCAAGACAAGTTTCACATTAAAGACCTGGGCAACTTAAAATATTTTCTTGGATTAGAAGTGGCACGATCACCTTCGGCATATTTGTATCACAATGAAAATATACTCTTGACATTCTCCATGAGACCGGAATGATTGGGACCAAGCCCACAAAATTTCCTATGCAGCAACATCTCAAGCTCACGGCGGATGATGGAAAACTACTTGATGATCCAGGTCCATATCGTCGATTGCTGGGATGACTCATTTATTTGACTATCACTAGGCCTGATATTGCATACTCGGTGCATGTTCTGACACAGTTTATGCAATCTCCTCGGCAACCACACTTAGATGCAGCCTTCCGTATTTTGCGATATTTGAAAGGGTCTCCAGGTCAAGGCATATTTTTTTCAAGTGTCAACACCTTTCAGTTATATGCCTATTGTGATGCAGACTGGGCAGGATGTCCTATGACAAGGCGCTTTACTATAGGTTTCTATGTTTCTTTAGGAGATGCTCCGATTTCTTGGCGTGCTAAGAAGCAGACAACAGTGTCTCGTTCCTCTGCAGAGGCCGAACACCGGGCTATGGCACACACTATCAGTGAATTACTATGGCTTCGAGCCCTCTTATCCGACCTCAGTGTTTCACATCATGGTCCCACGTTCCTTTATTGCGAAAATCAAGCAGCTTTACACATTGCTGCAAATCCTGTGTTTCATGAGCGGACCAAACACATAGAAATTGATTGTCATTTTGTCAGAGAGCAACTACAATCTCAAGACATTGCTACACGATATGTTCCTACACATTGTCAGCTTGCAGATATCTTTACCAAAGCTCTCGGCTGTGATCATTTTCAAGAGATTCTATGCAAGTTGGGCATTCGAAATCTCTATGCGCCAACTTGAGGGGGACTATTAGGAATGTATATTGCCTATATATCAGGAATATACAGAATATTAGGAATGTACATTGTCTAGAATATTTTTTTACAATGGCATATTACAGAATATTAGGAATGTACATTGTCTAGAATATTGCCTAGAATATTTTATAATTACTATGGCATGTTTTTGAATTAGGAAGATCACGTGATTGATACCGTGATCTCTCCAATTTCCTGTCTGTTTCTCTCTTCTTCATCTCTATATATGAATGTACATATCATAATGAAATATAAGAGAAAAAGATATTTTCTCTATTTTTTTTTTTATGTTTCTCCTCCTTTTCCTGCATCTCTCAGGCTTTTCTTTTACAAGAAGGTCTAAGAATTGGATTGCCGAGGTACTCTTCTCGGAGAGGAAAGATGGGAGAACGATGAATGGCACTGAAACTATGTTCCTTGGAAGAATAAAGCCATCAGACTGTATTGGTAGAGCCTCCGTTTGATATGTGTACGTCATATTTGCCATCACGAATGCTAATATGGAAAGAGAACGAGATATTAAGAAGAGTTAGATGGTAAGAGGCCCGTGAGAAATCCCTAATTTTAAAAAATAAAATAATTTATAAATAGTTTATAATTTATATTATATATAAAATATATTTTTTAATTATTTTAATTATTTTTGAAATGTATATAGATAGATATTAATAAATTAATAAAATAAATATTTTTTTAAAAAAATCGTACCCGTGGTAGGGGTTATAAGATAGTTTTATTTAATTTTGAAGGTGACATTCATCGGAATCAAACCATCACCCACGCGTGGCAATGATTGTACAATCCAACCGAAGATCCATGGATGGAAAGGAAAATAAGTGACGCATAGAGACCCGTGAGAGGACACCGAATTCAGGTCATATACACAAAGCAACATCAAAAAGATGAAAAAGAAAAAAGGAACACCATTTTGCCGATGTTCTTTAATTTTAAATACATCAAGATGAACCGATCATAACTCAACGCAGTGCTTCGGGCTTTTGGCACTTGATAAAAATGATTGATGACAGATGATATTACTAGCTAATTACCGACATGTTTAATAATCAAACAGTGTCTAGAATCATACTTCAGCTGTGCTACAAACATTGCATTCCACTGCCTCAGAGACATATTTCTGTTAATGAAACTCTTGATTTTAAGCAAACAAGATCATGCTCTGCCAGTTACAACTGTTATCTGCTGATGAAGGAAGCACACACCTGGGCTTATTCTCCATGAATAAAATCATATACTTAACAGTATATTTCTCGTAGCCTAAAGGTATTAGTTAGACATTCTAATTAAGCTTTCTAATAGTGTTTTAGTGTAAAAGACAGGGGGGGGGGGGGGGGGGGGGGGGTGTGTGGCAAACCAGAGTGAGGTTCTGGGATTTAAACTGGTAAGTGATAATTAATTAAATATATGGCTGTCGGGGTTCTGAAATTTAAATTGATAAGTGATAACTAATTAAATATATGGCTGTCCGCCAAAGACCTTCCAACCCACGTGCAATCCTCCAAACGGCAGGATGCGGCTAATTCAAAAGCATTCAAGTTACAACCTATAAAATATAAGATATCATCACGATATCAATATATTATAATAAAATAAATTCAAATAATTATAATTTAATTTTAATTTAAATAATTAAATCAAATATTTTACATCTAATAAAATTTTATTAAAAATAAAAAAATAGATCTAAGTTCAATAAAATTGACAATGCTAAATCTCATCTCTAAAAATTTTGTCTCAATATTAATTTTCACACTCTCAATTAATTATCTGAATCTGAAAAATAGAAAGAAAAAATGAGCTAGACAGTCCAGTAAGTAACAAATATCTTAACTAAATATTTTAGATATTATATAATTTTCAAGAATAATACTGTAAATAAACATAAAAATATATTTCATGCTGATTTAATATAATCAAATCTTTTCAAATATTCACATATAATATAATCATAAATTCGATTCGATTCAAAACACTCGTAACTCAACAGCCTCGTCTATGACCAACATTTAACCCACATTGATGGGGTCCACTGAATATCAGTGCACAACCCCTACTGGCAGGGTCCACTAAATACCAGCGCACAACCCCCACTGGCAGGATCCACTAAATACCAGCGCACAACCCCTACTGGTAGGGTCCATTGAGTACCAACGTATAATCTCTATTGGTGGAGCCCACTGAAACATAGTTAGGCTGAGAGCATAAATCTGATCTGTATCAAAACACTTTTGTATCATAACATATCATAATTTCTATTGAACATATGTATAATCAATAAACTCATAATATTTCAAAATCACTTTTCGTTCAAAACACAATTTCATAAATCATGCATAATTTCAAAGAATAATTATTTCTTTCAGAAAAAATATGAAATATCTCGAGAAGATGATTCATTACTTATCTTTACAGACCACCGAGCGAACCGATCAACTAAATTCTAGGAGATTCTTCGATGCCTATTATTTAAAATTATATTCTTGTATTAATTTTAATTCAAAATTAAATCTTAACAAATCCTAAATCAAAACTCCATTTAGAATCAGATTCTTCACTAAACTCGATCAAAATTATCAAAATGAAGTCTTTCACTGTGCTAATCTTAGAAGGATAACTTTGGAGAGAGAAATCTATTAAGAGAGAAACAGTCTAGAGAGAGAAAAATTTAGAGAGAGAAAGTAGAGAGAGAAAATCCAATATTCTAGAGAGAGAAATAAGGGTTCAGACTGAAAGAAGAGAAAGAAGAGAGAGAAACTCTCTCTCATTTTTATTTTATTATTTATTTATTTATTTTTTTCTTTTCATTTTCTTTTTATTTTTTTTCTTTTTTTCTTCCTCCTTCCCATGGCCTCCCATGGGTGAAATAGGGGACCGTGAGGTCCCCTCATAAGGTTGGCCGACCGGCGGCCGGTCGGCACGGGAATGGCTAGCGGTCGGAGGAGAGCGCATCACCATCAAAAGGAATCTGAAACCGTGGCTGGCGGCGACCACCGGCATCCCAAAAACTAGAAAAAAAATCAAATCTTTATTTTTGACAATATTCGACGACCCCGATCACCGGCGAGCATGCACGTTGGCACGGGAAGGAAGGGAGAGAGGAGAGGAAGAAAACCATATGCTTACCTTGAGCTCCGCCGACTTCTCTGGTGAGGAATCATGGCGAGCACGGTGATGATTTTCACAGGCAATTTCTGACAATCTTCACTGTTTCACCCTGAGATTTCTCGATGGAGGAAGGGGGAAGGGGGAAGGGTCCCCCCCTAAAATAGAGCTAGAGGGGATGAGTTTAACTCCTCCCCGATGAGGTTTCCAACTCCGATTAGGAGCCGGTCGGAAGAAGAAGAAGACTCCCTGTGGGAGTCTTCTTTATTTTTTTTTGTTGGACTTTGTGGGCTGGGTTTAAGGCCTACATGGGCCAGGTACTACATTCTTCCCCCTAAAATAAATTTCGTCCTCGAAATTTTTCTTACTTAAGTCCTCAAAAATTCAGATTACTTTTACGTTAAATCATATCATCCTCTAATTTCAAAATCATATCTTTCATCATAATATCTATCAAATCAAATTACTGTTTCGATCAGTTTGAGAACAATTCAGACCACTATGCTCCCATTGCGTACTCTAATTCAGTCCATTAGTACACTTGTGTCAATTTAAGTTTCTAAATTATATCATAATCAGTATGTGTTATTGTCCTAATATCCCTAGTGTCTACCCACCTACACTCATGTCTGATTCTATATATCATATAGTTTATCTACTTATGCTCTGATACCATATTAATTGTCATGCCCTCAGCCCGAAATTATGAGCAGGAGGTCGCGGCAACCACCGCATACTTATGAAAAACTCTCTCCATAAGCATGCAAGGCATCTCATCATGATATCAATGCATCACAATGAAATAAATTTAAATAATTATTATTCAACTTTAATTCAAGTAATTAAATCAAATATTTTACATCTAATAAAGTTTCACTAAAAATAAAATAATAGATTTAAGTTCAATGAAGTTGACAATGCTAAATCTCACCTTTAAAAGCTCTGTCCCAATATTAATTCCTACGCTCACAATTAATTATCTGAATCTGAAAAATAAAAAAAAAGGTAATGAGCTAGACAACCCAGTAAGTAACAAATATCTCAACTAGATATTTTAGATATTATATAATTTTCAAGAATAATACTGTAAATAAAGATAAAAATATATTTCATGTTGATTTAATATAAATCCAATCTTTTCAAATATTCACATATAATATAATTATAAATTCGATTCAATTCAAAACACTCGTAACTCAACAGTCTCGTCTATGACCAACGTTTAACCCCCATTGACGGGATCCACTGAATACCAGTGCATAACCCCCACTAGCAGAGTCCACTAAATACTAGCGCACAACCCCTATTAGCAGATCTACTAAATACCAGCACACAATCCCCACTGACAGGGTCCACTGAGTACCCACGTATAATCTCCATTGGCGGAGCCCACTGAAACATAGTTAGACTGAGAAAATAAATCTGATCTGTATCAAAATACTTTTGTATCATAACATATCATAATTTCTATTGAACATATGTATAATCAATAAACTCATAGTATTTCAGAAGCACTTTTCGTTCAAAACACAATTTCATAAATCATGCATAATTTTAAAGAATAATTATTTATTTTCAAAAAAAATATGAAATATCTCGAGAAGATGATTCATTACTTACCTTCATAGACCACCGAGTGAACCGATCGACTAAATTCTAGGAGATTCTTCAGTACCTATTATTCAAAATTATATCCTTGTATTAATTTTAATTCAAAATTAAATCTTAACAAATCCTAAATCAAAATCCCACTTGGAATCAGATTTTTCACTAAACTCGATCAAAATCATCAAAATGAAGCCTTTCACTACGCTAATCTTAGAAGGATAACTTTGGAGAGAGAAATCCATCAAGAGAGAAATAGTCTAGAGAGAGAAAAATCTAGAGAGAGAAAGTAGAGAGAGAAAGTCCAATATTTTAGAGAGAGAAAATAAGGGTTCAGACTGAAGGAAGAGAGAGAAACTCTTTCTTATTTTTATTTTATTATTTATTTATTTTTTTCTTTTCTTTTTTTTTTTCTTTTTTTTTTCTTTTTTTTCTTTTCTTCTTCCTTCTTCCCGTGGCCTCCCATGAGTGAAACAAGTGAAACAGGGGACCGTGAGGTCCCCTCATAAGGTTGGCCGACCGACGGCCGGTCGGCACGGGAATGGCTGGCAGCCGGAGGAGAGCGCACCGCCGTCAAAAGGAACCCGAAATCGTGGCTGGGAGCGACCACCGGCGTCCCAAAAATTAGAAAAAAAAAATCAAACCTTTATTTTAACAAAATTCGGTGACCTCGATCGCCGGCGAGTGTGCACGTTGGCACGGGAAGGAAGGGAGAAAGGAGAGGAAGAGAACCATATGCTTACCTCTAGCTCCGGCGACCTCTCCGGTGAGGAATCACGGCGAGCACGGTGATGGTTTTCACGGACGATTTCTGGCGATCTTCGCCATTTCGCTCTGAGATTTCTCGATGGGAGGAAGGGGGAAGTGTTCCCCTTAAATAGAGCCAAAGGGGAGGAGTTTGACTCCTCCTCGATAAAGTTTTCGACTCCGATTAGGAGTCGATCGGGAGAAGAAGACTCCCTACGGGAGTCTTTTTCTTTTTTTTTTTGTTGGACTTTATGGGCTGGGTTTAAGGCCTACATGGGCCGGGTACTATACAACCATTCAAGAAACTGAAAAGCACGTATTGTCAATTTGCGATTGCAAAAGAACAATACCATGAAGACCAACTCAGGAATGCCATTTCTCTTCTCTTATACATTTCCATTCAAGAGTTTATATGAAATCATATTAATTGAACGATTAATGTATTAAGCAACATATTACCGACAATCAGTAAAGAACTGGGTTGCCACAGTATCAGACACTGATAGTGGACAGAATAGATGGGAACTACAGCTACTGAAAGATCGAGGTAAAACAAAAACCAGGTTTCGGAGGTCACCTTCCAAATACATGAGATTGCTGCAAAGATACCATATGATAGAACAGATAACCAAGTGTGCATCTATGTCATCATCAATTTTGATTCCCAAAAACTGCATCTTCCACCATAATCACATTCAGTTGCACATTCTAAGCATCAAAGAATTGGGTGTACATATTAGTGAAAGATACTGGGTCGTGTGTGGCGCAACACGATTAGCCTCAGCCCCGTGGGCCTAGGCCGGGCCATACCAAGCATGGCATAATTAGCCTCAGACCCAAGTTTGGTACGGCCCTAGGCTTGATGGGTGATGGATCGTGCCTGACACAGCTTATTGGCTCATGGATCTCTTTTTTTTTAAAAAAAAATTACAAATGGGCCGTGCCAGGCACGATTTGTTTCGATCCATTATGGAACGAGCCTAGCACGGCCCGTTCCAACCCATAACGGCTAAAAATGACTATTTTCAGGATTTTTTTATCTTTTTACCCCTCCTAACAGCCATAAAACGGTTATTTTGAGGGATATTTTGAAAAAAAAATTATGGATTCCTATAAATAGCCCCCTCCTCTCCCATTCTCACCACAGCAAATCTGCTTTTCTCTCATTCCCACTACTACTATTTCTCTCTTCTAGCAATATTGCAAGTATTCTAGTAATTTAATTTTTAGTTTGTATTTAGCAAGTCTTCATGTGCTACACAAAAGGAGATACTTATCGAGGAGCACAAAAGGAGGTCGTTACTGAGGAGTGCAAGTGGAGGTCGGCGTGTTCTTAACGAAAAGAGAAGTTCGATGACCGGCGAGACAGTGGAGATGTTGCTCTGCTTCAAAAATTGGTTCAATGCGGAAGCAAGGCTTCAAGATAAAGGTGGACATTCTACTATATCTTCTGATGAAGACGGCACAAATGAGACCAACAATTAGTAGGATTTTTATCAAGCTAGCACAGAAGAGCAGAGAGAGGATCTTGAAGGAGTTCAGTGAGAGAAAAGATAAGCTAGTACGATTTTATCTTTTTTTATTAATTATATTAAATTTTTTAATTATTAAGATGAGTTACCTCTATAATTTTTTTTCTTTTCTCTCTCTCCTTATTGTACTCTGAAGGTCAGGCCTAGCCCCCCTCTCTTCTTATACTATTTTGATATTTATTAATAAATTGGTAGGGGTCCACACCAAACCTCTCACCTAACAAGGTGGCTTTATATTTAAATTCTTAGTCTCTTATAACTTTTTTTAATTTATTTATATATATTTTTTATAAATTTAAAAAATCTTAAACGGACTGTGTCTGGGCACGGTCCATTTCAAGAGAACCGAGCTGGTACGCGGGCTGTGCCGTGTCGTGCCTGGCCCACGGGTCATGCTAGCCTAGGCTTTTATTGGCCGTGTCGGGCCTGGGCTGCGGGCCAAAAAATCTTATCCCACTCCGGCCCCTCTCTTATGGGCCGTGCCAGGCACGGTCCCTCGCTGTAGTTGACGAGATGGGTCGGGCCGTGTCATGAGTAGCCCATCTTGTTGTCCATCTCCAGCACATATCTATAAGAAAAGAAATATAAGTTGGTGCATTGGAGGGTAGGCAACCCATGCACATCCATTTCAATAAACAACACTACTTACATGCAAGGATACACCAATCTGGTCATTCTTTGTTTAGAAGGTTTTGCAAATCAAGAAGAACATCAAGCATGACTGCAAGTAATTGCATGAGCTCTATCTAAAATAATACCCTATAGACTCCAAAAGTCTATGTACCGCATGCTTAGAGAGAGAGAGAGAGAGAGAGAGAGAGAGAGAGAGAGATTATGTCCACAGGTGGAATTAAGGAGCTTCAAAAATTATTTATCTTTGTGGTATTAATTTTGAGTAAGGTTATGCTAGGAAAGGTAATAATCGACAGTAATTGTAGATCATGGATTCATCCAAATTCGGAAAATGCACAGTCATGGTGATCGGTTCGTAATAATGACATCTGCAGCTGCTCCATAAATGCTAACATTACTTGAGTTGTGTAATCATATTAAAGCTTCATGTACATACGTAATAACTGTTTTGTTGTTTAGGTTTTTACGCCAATAAAAAGAAAATGGATGACAAACTGATCACATAAAAGATACATGGAACATTTAAAATAAAGTAGTATCCTGATATTGAAAAAAAATTTCCACGTTATGAAGACAAACTGTGTTAATGTTACTTGAGATTAGATAATCATTCAAGTACAATTGGTTGCACCATCTCATAAATTTCAACCTATGGAACAATGGCACATAACTGCAAATCAAATGACTAAAGCATACACTGAGAAAGAAGAAAACAATGCAACATTTGGAAATATTGCCTTGGTTCAAGAAATTAACAAATTAAATTTCATTGATATAACATATAAAAGGAAAAGATATGCAAGTGAAATTGTGCCAAATAATTGCTAGAAGAAAGCTTATAATTAAAATTTCGGATGCAGATTAAAAAAACTAATAATATTTTTAATTTTTTTATTGTACAATTATAAAACAAGTAATGAAGATTACAAAAAATAAATTACTAAAACAAAAATAATAAACTTGGAAGCATGTGCAACACTGCCTTGAAATGTATTTTTGTCCTTCATGCAAAAAAATTTGAAAAAATCACTTCAATATATGACTGAGATCCTCCGTCTACAAATATGACTATGGAAGAAATTGATGGAGATGCTTTCAGCATCCAACAAAATAAATAAAAATTAGAATAGAAAGTTGGAAAGCAAAGGGATTGAAAAATAGAAAAAGAGGTTAGAAAGTAGAAAGTAGAAAGCAGAAAGAGAGGCTCCGAGAAGAAATTGAGCATGTGGATTAGATCTCAAGATGGCATTTTTACAGTCATACATCTGACCGTTTAGGCCCATTAAGCCCACTAAACTCTATAATTAGGTGCCCAACATTCACACAACTAAATTCTTAATTAGGAGCCCAACATTCAAAAAATGATAATAAAAACATAGCCCAACGTTTAGGAACGGTAATAAAAACATTAATGACAGTATAAACGTTTAAAAGGTAAAACAAACGCCTAAAATTATACTTCAACTGTTCTAAAAGGTGTTGATCCTTTCAGGTAAGGACAATGATTAGCGGTAAACACATTACAAATCACTTGCCTCACATGCATATCTTTCTTTTGAGGTGACTCTCTTGATTTTAAGCAAAACAAGTCATACTCACCTGCCAGTTCAAGTGTCATCTACTTAAAAAGGGCCATGTACCTTGGCTTACCTTCTATCGAGAAGTCATATATAGTTAAACATCAAAGTTTCGTCATCAGACTGAAGGTATTAATTAGAAATTTAAATCTAAAGACAAGGTAAAGAATTGGAATGACGTTTTAGAATTTCAACTGAGAGGGAGGATATACGCAGTGCGATATCATGCATCAAACTACCAAGAAACTGCCAATCACTATGCAAAGATTCCAAGGATACAATTCAACAAGTTACCAACCATTCGGGAAGCTGTGAAAAAAAGATAGTTCCATGAAGACCTAATTCAGGAATATCATTCCTTTTCTTCCATCCAGTTCCATTCCAGTGTTTAAAAGAAATCATAGTCATCAAAACATTGAGGTATCAAAAGTGAACCAAGAACTGCGTGTTTTGCCACAAAAATCTGGCTACAATTTTCTTATCAGCAGAAAAATCACCAAAAACAACAGATAAAACCTAGCTAGCAAGAACTGTTTTGCCACAACATCAATCTCCTTCTTTGTCTCCCAGTTTCCATCTACAAACCATACTAAGAATAAAGCTTCAATGAAAGATATCAAACTGTTTGTGTATGTACATATCCAAAACCTTGAGGCAGTAAATCTGTAATCCTTAAAACTCTCAATAGAATGACCGTCAAGAAAGAAAGTAGCAACTAAAATCCTGATCAGAAAGCACTAAGAATTCATAACTCTCGAGCCCCGCATTACCTCTACCTGACGATGCGAAGGTCATAGACCGTCACACCCACCACAATAAGTGCTCCCAGCGACGCCACGCCTGCCACCACCCGAAGAAGCTGGATAGCCCTCGTGGTCCCCGCCACAGCAGCATCATGCTCTCTTTGTATCTCAAGATGCCCCTCGATCTGGGACCGGACTCCAGCGAGCTCCCTCTCCAGTCGATTCTTGGTCTCCTCGAGGGCCTTAATTTCCTGCTCCAGGCCTTCCTCCCGCAGCTCCCGGATCACGACCTTCTCCCTCACGGCCGCCTCCGCCCGCTTCTTTGAGCGACTCAGATCCTCGGCAAGGCCAATCACCCTCGTCTCCAGAACATTGGCCCTTGTCTGGAGAGTTGGGACTTCCACTTCCTTCACCTCGACCTCGGCGAGGAGCCGCACCTCGAGGGCGGAGATCTCGGCCTCCAGCATGGCGTTGGCATCGGCGAGCTCGGCCTTGTCGGCCTCCAGATCCTTGAGGGCGCGATTCAGGTGGTCGGCCAAGGCCTCGAAGGCCTCGGAGGTGGAAGCGAGGTCCCTCCGGGTGCCGGCGAGCTTGCCCTCGAGGACATGGGCATGAGCGGCGATGGAGCGTTGGTCCGTCTCGACGCGGTGGAGCTCCTTGCAGGCGTCGTCGAGCCGGACCTCGAGCTCCCGTTTCTCGGCCTTGAGGGCTCGGATCTCGTCGAGGAGGAGGTTGATGGTGCCCTCAGAGTCGGCATCGGCGTCGAGCCCGGCCTTCTTCCCCTCCTCGTCGACTTCTTGATCTTGATCGAGGGTTGGGGTTTGGTCCTTCTTGGGAGCGTCGCTAGGGTTGGAGAGCACATCGTCGCCTTTGCTCTCCATCGTGGGCTCGGGTGGGGGTCGATCGGAGCGCCGCTGCCTTTCTACTTTCTCTCCACCGAGGATGAGCGGGAGGGACTGTGCGAGGTCGGAGGAAGGAGAGGAAAAGATTAGTTTGTTAGTAGGAAGTTAGGAACCCCCGAAAGGATAAAGGACGGTTGATGATCGCCTGAGGATTTTTTCCATTTTTTTTTGGCCTGTGATTGAGTATGGCCGTACAATGATGGTGAAGTGAATTCACCGTTTATCGCATTTCGCGAGAGCCAACCAGGAGTACATTTTCGTTGCAACGGTGACACCACGTCACCGTTGTAACAAATCCATTAATAATTAAAAATAAATAAAAAATAAAGAATAATATAAAATATTATTTATAAAAATTAATAAAATATATAAAAATTGATGAATTAAAAATTTTTATTGATTTATTATAGATTTGACGTGATATCACTGTTGCAATAATAAATATTTTTTCGATAATCAAACAATTTTGAGCATAGATTTTAAGTTATATGATCCAATATTACAATCACTGTAGGGAGAAGGGGTTGCACCTTTCGCAAGAAAAAAAGAATCATTTTCCTTCGCATGAATCTACCATTAGAATCATCAAATGCACAAACTCAAACTGCTCGAACCATCGTTTTCTTTCTTGCTATTTGATGATCCAAGCATGGGTTTATGGAAGGAGAAATTATTGCATGGTGAACTAGGGCAAATCCTGGAGCATATACATGATGGATAGCATGCAATCAGAAATTGGTGAAATATAAGGGGGTAATGTGGTGTGTTATCCAATATGAGATTTGACGCTAATGCTGATATGGTCAAGGTTGGACATCATTTAGGGACCAAAATATTGAAAAGGAGAACCTATAAGAAAATTTTACGCTTGTTTGGAGTTTCTAATAGAAGATCCTTCGATGTTTAAGTTAGTCAGAGTTTGAATATATTAAAAGCAACAGAATGTAAAAAGGAGAGAAAATGAGAGCATATCGTATGTTCTCTGGAATTGAGCCCCTCCCCTATTAATATTTGAGGATCCTTTTGTGACCTCTTTTTATATGAAGGCGATGCGATAAATTGTCACATTAGAATCCAGTAGGAAGTTAGTTATGTAGGAAGTTAGGTGTTGGGTGGATGTCTGGTCAGGACACCACCTCTCAAGATCCTTTCAGTACCACGCGATGCAGCAGAAAGAAAGAAAAATAAAATAAAAGAAAAAATAATCAAAATATGTGATCAGCCACAAAAGGGCTCATCTCCACGGGGCATGCAAACTTCACTATGAAAAAAAAAATTTTACAAGAGGAGATCTCACCCTCAACTCTTGTACACCCAATTCTCTCTCACTAGAAGTTCTCCTCACAAAAGCTCTCTCTCTCTTGGAGACCCCTATGAACTCCTGAAGAGCCTGGCGACCGCTGTCCAGGAGCCTCCTGCTCCTTCTCACAGCAGCCTCACGCCTCTCTCTCTCCTCTGGTTCGTACGGCGGCGAGAAAACCCAACCACACCTCTCTGTTTCACGCACAGCCCTATTTAAAGGGTTAAACACGGTTTAAAATATAATTAGAGAAGGATCAGGAGTCCTAAACAAAGCCAGATAACCCCAGACCGTCGGATCAAGATCGGGAGCCCCCTGGGCCCTTAGATCGCGCTCCGGTCCACGGAATAGTGCCGTGGACCGCGAGAAACGAGTGGAAATGCCCATGCGGTCCACAGGCCAAGCCGTGGACCACCCGGTCCACGGTGGACCGGGGCAAAGGGCCAGCAGGCCGCTGGCCTGGGCCGGCCCGCGTGCACGGGCCTGGGCCACGGGCCCCCACCGCGCGGGCCTGGGTCGCGCATCCCGCGCCGGCCTGGGTCGCGCGTCCCGGCGCCACCGCCTGCGGCCGCACCGCTGCCGCCCGCCGCCGGTCACCGGCGGTCCTCCACCACCTCGATTCTCGTGCCGACTTCAAAAGCTCGTATCTCCTCCATCCGAGCTCCGATTCAGGTGATCTTGGTCTTGTTGGACTCCGTTTTTCGCCGCGAACCTCACTGTGGGCTCAATGTGGGCTGAATCTCGAGGCGTCAAATCCTAACAATCTCCACCTCGACTCGATATTCGGCATCCTCCAAACTCCGAGAGCTTCTGGATCTCCTTGCCCCATGCCTTGGGGCAATCGCCTGCTGATCATGGATGGGCAAACATGGGAGTCGAGCCAGGCTGCTCGATCCCATCTCCGTCGTATGCTGTGCTCCTCCTGACCTGAGATCTGCTCGGGGCATCGTCCTGCAGCAATAGGAATCTCACCTTGCGACGTCGCCTCTCGTCCTCCCAAGTCTCCTGTCTCGTGCCCGATCCGCCTCCTGGAGCTCCACCTCGCTCTGGGCTCCACCTGGTTCCCGAAGCTCCACCTCGCACTGGGCTCCCTGTCAGGTAATAATGTCCTCTGCTCCCCTTCTTTCCCTCCAGCACAATCCTATTGCTGCGTAGCACCCTCAGGATTCCTCCACCAGCTACCGTCCTGTAGCCTCTCGAATCCAGTCTGCTAAGTGAGATAAGATTCCGTCTGAAATCGGGTATGTATCGGACCTCCCCCAATCTCCTCACTGCACCGTCATGTGTCCTCTAGCTGACCGTCCCAATGCCTCTGATCGCACAGCTCGATCCATCCGGCAGATATATAGTGCCCTCACTGTTCTCCAGGGAGTCAAGCTGCTCCTCTCTGCAACATACATGATAGGGGCATGCAGAATCTAATATCCACTGCTGGGAAGAAGTAGATACCTCGTCAGATATCTCAAAGACATCTCCATCTAAATCACTGCCGGCCATCGTTACAGCAGCCACCGTCCGATTTTTCAGTTGAGGGCAATCTCTGGCTAGATGCCCCAACTCCTCACACCGGTAACACCTGGTTTTGCTCAAGTCCCTCCTGGACTTGGACCGCCCTCGTTGCGATCTCCTGTCACTCCGTCTACCGCCTCCTGCACCTCCAGAAGCCACCAAAGCTGAGCTATCCCACCTGAGCTCGAAGCTGGGTTCTCTCTCTTGAGAACCTCGTTCTAGAGTATCGCTACGGTGACCTCGTCCATCTTGGTAGTGCTCTTCCCCACTAGAAGAGCAGTCACCAAGGACTCGTACGAAGAGGGAAGCGACGCCAGCAAAACCAGCGCCCTGATCTTCTCCTCAACGTTCTCGCCAACGCTGAGAAAGTCGGTGAGGATCTTCTGGAAGTGGCTCAAATGCTCCTGCACGCTCTGTCCCTCAGTCATCTGCAGTTGGTAAAATTGCCTCCAGAGGAAAAGAGTGTTAGTGAGAGACTTCGTCATGTACAACTCCTCGAGCTTCGACCATAGCACCGTTGGGGAAGTCTCGCTCAGCACATGGATCACCACCTCATCCGCCAGGTACATGCGGATGGTACTCACCGCCTGCATCTGTAGCCGTTTCCAATCCTGCACCTCCATGGTGGTCGGCTTCTCATTGCACAAGAGAGTATCGATCAACCCCTATTGGATGAGCACGTCTTTCACCCTTGCCTGCCATAATGAGAAATTACTCTTACCATTGAACTTGTTGATCTCCATCTTGATTGTTCCTGTTTTCTCCATCTTCAGTCTTGCTCACCACCACTGCAATCTGCGTCCTTGTACCGCCTTGCTCTGATACCACTTGTTGGGTGGATGTCTGGCCAGGACACCACCTCCCAAGATCCTTTCAGTACCACGCGATGCAGCAGAAAGAAAGAAGAAACAAAACAAAAGAAAAAATAATCAAAATACGTGGATCAGCCACAAAAAGGCTCGCCTCCACGGGGCATGCAAACTTCACTATGAAAAAGAAATTTTTACAAGAGGAGACCTTACCCTCAACCCTTGTACACCCAATTCTCTCTCACTAGAAGTTTCCCTCACAAAAGCTCTCTCTCTCTTGGAGACCCCCCTGAACCCCTGAAAAGCCTGGCGACCGCTGTCCAGGAGCCTCCTACTCCTTCTCTCACAGCAGCCTCACGCCTCTCTCTCTCCTCTGGTTCGTACGGCAGCGAGAAAATCCAACCACACCTCTCTGTTTCACGCACAGCCCTATTTAAAGGGTTAAGCACGGTTTAAAACATAATTAGAGAAGGATCAGGAGTCCTAAACAAAGCCAGATAACCCCAGACCGTCGGATCAAGATCGGGAGCCCCCTGGGCCCTTAGATCGCGCTCCGGTCCATGGAATAGTACCGTGGACCGCGAGAAATGTGTGGGAAATGCCCATGCGGTCCACAAGCCATGCCGTGGACCACCCGGTCCACGGTGGACTGGGGCAAAGGGCCAGCAGGCCGCTGGCCTGGGCCGGCCCGCGCGTTCGGGCCTGGTCGCGCCTGCGCGCGGCCTGCGCGCCTGCTTGGGCCACGGGCCCCCACTGCGCAGGCCTGGGTCGTGCGTCCCGCGCGCCACTGCCTGCGGCCACGCGGCTGCCGCCGGCCGTCGGTCGCCAGCGGTCCTCCACCGCCTCGATTTTTGTGCCGACTTTAGAAGCTCGTATCTCCTCCATTCGAGCTCCGATTTAGGTGATCTTGGTCTTGTTGGACTCCATTTTTCACCGCGAACCTCGCTGTGGACTCAATATGGGCTAAATCTCGAGACGTCAAATCCTAACATTAGGAACCCCCGAAAGGATAAAGGACGGTTGATGATTGCCTGAGGATTTTTTTCTTTTTTTTTTGGCCTGTGATTGAGTATGGCCGTACAATGATGGTGAAGTGAATTCACCGTTTATCGCATTTCGCGAGAGCCAACCAGGAGTACATTTTTGTTGCAATGGTGACACCACGTCACCGTTCTAACAAATCCATTAATAATTAAAAATAAATAAAAAATAAAATATAATATAAAATATTATTTATAAAAATTAATAAAATAAATAAAAATTGATGAATTAAAAATTTTTATTGATTTATTATAGGTTTGACGTGATATCACTGTTGCAATAATGAATATTTTTTTGGTAATCAAATAATTTTGAGCATAGATTTTAAGTTATATGATCCAATATTACAATCACTATAGGGAGAAGGGGTTGCACCTTTCGCAAGAAAAAAAAAATCTTTTTCCTTCGCATGAATCTACCATTAGAATCATCAAATGCACAAACTCAAACTGCTTGAACCATCATTTTCTTTCTCGCTATTTGTGAAGCGAAAAATTTAGTGCAGGGGCAAAATGGTAATTTTAAAACTTTTTCAAAATTACTATTTTACAGTGGAATTATTAATTAATCTCATTAATTAATACTAATTAACCCTACACTAGGATCTAAATATGATACAACAGCATGCATTTAAATTTGAAATTCAAATTTGAATCAGTAAACGTTTTACAGTACTGTGTTCAAAACACATCACCTTTTGCGGTAGTCGATCACCGCAATCTGATCACCGTCGGAGGGCTCTGATCATCACGTCGTAGCCACCCAACTGTCTGGCCTCTGCGGATCGTCCACACGAAGCTCCCATCTGATCAGCTCCTCACGAATGCTAGTTCGTGATTTACCCTTTTGATGGCAGATGTTGATCGAACTCCTTCGATCGATGTGTGCCGACTTCTCGGATGCTCTGGATCATCTGCACAGTTACTTGAGAGGCTGATGGATCTCTCTCTAAAATTTGGTGGACTCACGACACTCGTGGCACACCAATCTCACTTCCCGAACCCTAGGTAGAAACCCTAGGGTACACACCAAAAACCTTGCGCCCAATTTTCTCTCTTTTCTTTCTTTTTCTCTCGGAAGGTTTTGGACCTTCACCTTGCGCAGAAGCCTTCCTCACGCCCCAAAGTTTCTCTCCTAATTTTTCTACGCACGTCCCACCTTTCTCCTCTTTTTAAAACAATGTCGAACGTGTCTTATCCACGTGAGAGGATAAAGACAAGAGGTTACACATTTGAATTCAAATCAAATTTGAATTCAAACGAAAACCAACTTATCCCTATCCTTTTGGGCGTGAGAAGAGAAGGGGCGTGGCTATTTGTGCGTGGAAAAAGTTTCACGAGAAACCTTTTCTCGTGTAAGTAATGTGGCGCACAAAATGGATAAGGATGAAAGGGCAAGTGATAAGTTATCCATTCAAATTCAAACATGCTTTGAATTTGAATGGCTAACTAATTATTTTATCCATCCATATGGTGCACAAATTAGGACGTGGGGAAGGGTTTGTGTGAGAAAAATTTCACGAGAAGTTTCTTCTCGTGAATTCAAATGGGTGCAAGGAAGTTGGGTGACGCAGGGAATTTAAAACAAGGTGGTTTGATTCAAATTGAGCCAACCTAGTTTAAAATAGGTTGAGCACAATTAGACCAAATTAAACCCAACATAATTAGGCTTAATTAGGCTTAATAAAATCTTAATCAAATCAGGAATTAACTAAACCTAACCCCTGATCAAATCAGGGACTAAACCACCTTAGCGATTAGGTCAACATTTAACCTAATCGGGTCAATCCAAACTGAATCCAATTCAATTGGACTTGATCCAAAAATAATTACTCAATCAAATTGAGTTAATTAGTGATTAAATCACTAATTAAATCTCTCATAAATGTTGAGTCCAAATCCGATGGGCAATCAGGCATCAGAGACCATCGATATGAAACCCTGATCAAAGAGTTCAAATTCAAAATTCGAAATTCAAAATTTTGACCCCGGTACCCAAAATGTGTGGAACTCATGATTAGAGAATCCTAATTCTCAATCATAGAGTTCCAGATAGATAAGATCATAATCAGCCATCAGATCAGAAAGGAACCTCTAATGTGTGTGACCCCGCAGGTTCGAACCTAAGCCGGTAGCACAGGAACCAATTTCTGTACTAATCTAAGTGACCATCTAGCAATGGTACCCGACGATCGGATAGGTCGAATAATCACAATCACAACATTCAGAACCTACGTGAATATGGTTACCGTATAATTCATCCCTTTTGACCCCTGTGTTTAGGATGACTCAGGGTTAAACTGTCAACCCTGATGATATCATCCGAATCGTGCTCAACTCAATTAGTCCTGTGACTCCTCACTAGGACTACCCTGGTCAAGATTTTGCTAAATTGAAACACGACTGTACACAGCTCCTAAACTGGAGTGGTCAATCCCATCTTGACACACGCACCGACAAGTCAAGTACTTGACTACACCCAGCAACTTTCCGTCACTGAATTAGAACTTCAGGTAGTCCAGTGCCTAAGTGCAGTGAGTTGCTTGCAAGTCACCGTGGCGGTCTCAGGTCGGAGGGACATTTATACCCATATCCCATCGGAGCAAATCTTGACAGCAGAAATAGCTTCGGAGTTGGTCACGTTCAGTGCAGATGTACCATTACATCTCACCTGTATGCCATACCAATGTCTCCACACTCTTTGGTTATGAGGACAACCAACCCATATGGCACACAACGACCTATGCTCGATAAATATTGTCGTCCTTGGTAACAACGTATCATTTGGTCGCGAACATGTTTAAGGACTAAACGACAAATCCTCCTTTGTCGAGTCTAAATAGTCCTAAGGACTTCACCACAACACAGGAGTTCATTAGAAGATGAAACATTTGTGATGAAAAAATATCAAAATAACTTTTATTTATTTATAATTCATGTACTAATACAAAAGGAGCACAACCGTCAACAGGCTGACGATTGGCTTTGGGACACTATTCCCAACAATCTCTCATTTGGCCTAAAGCCTATCGGTGCAGTATCTAATACCCATCTTCGACTTGTAGTCGTTGAACTCCTTCACCGCAATGGCTTTAGTGAATGGGTCGGCCAGGTTCTCCTTCTCGTCGATCTTCTGAAGGTCGACGTCACCTCGATCCATGATCTCCCGGATGAGATGGTAGCGGCGCAGAATATGCTTCGTCCGCTGGTGTGCCTTTGGTTCCTTCGCCTGAGCAATGGCTCCAGAGCTGTCGCAGTAGAGCAGAACTGGACCAACAAGGGAGGGTGCTACTCCGAGCTCGATGATAAATTTTCTCAGCCACACTGCTTCTTTGGCAGCATCTGATGCAGCAATATACTCCGCCTCGCATACTGAATCAGCCACAGTGTGCTGCTTGGAACTCTTCCAGCAGACAGCCCCACCATTAAGGGTAAAAATAAATCCTGACACACTCTTGCTATCATCTCGATCAGACTGGAAACTAGAGTCTGTAAACCCTATAAGTCTCAAGTCCGATTCACCATATATAAGCCACTGGTCCTTAGTATTTCTCAAATACTTCAGGATGGTTTTAACAACCTTCCAGTGATTCTCTCCTGGATCAGATTGGTATCTACTCACTACCCCTAGTGAGTATGCCACATCTGGTCGTGTACATGTCATGACGTACATGATAGATCCCACATTGTTAAGCATATGGAATCCTATCCATACGCTCTCTCTCTTGAGGTGTTGTCGGACAATCCCTCTTCGAGAGAGAAATTCCATGGCCTATCGGTAGATAGCCTTTCTTGAAATTTTCCATGCTGAACCTTTTCAGCATAGTATCAATGTACGTGGACTGGGATAAGCCAAGCAACTTTTTGGATCTATCCCTATAGATCCTCATCCCTAGGATGTAGGAAGCTTCTCCCAGATCCTTCATGGAGAACTGTGACGATAGCCAAATCTTTATTCCCTGTAATGCAGGGACATCATTCCCGATTAAGAGAATGTCATCCACATACAATACAAGAAATACTACTGCTGGACCATTAGCCCACTTATAAATGCAGGGTTCTTCTCCGTTCTTAACGAAGCCATACGTTTTGATCGTCCTATCAAAATGTATGTTCCAACTCCGAGATGCCTGCTTAAGTCCATAAATGGACCTCTGTAGCTTGCACACCTTAGACTCATCTGTGGATGTGAACCCTTCAGGTTGTATCATATACACCTCTTTATCTAGCTCTCCGTTTAGGAAAGCTGTCTTCACATCCATCTGCCAGATTTTATAGTCCAGATGGGCAGCTATCGCAAGCATAATCCGAATGGATTTGAGCATTGCCACAGGAGAAAACGTCTCGTCATAGTCTATACCATAACGTTGACGATATCCCTTGGCAACCAGATGGGCTTTATAGGTCTCCACCTTTCCGTCTGCGCCCCTCTTCCTTTTGAAGACCCACTTACACCCTATGGGTTTTACTCCTTCGGGTGGGTCAACCAATGTCCACACATCGTTGACCTTCATGGACTCCATTTCGGATTTCATGGCCTCTAGCCATTTCTCAGAGTCAGGTCTCTGCATTGCATCCATGTAGGTGATCGGATCCTCATCGTTTTCATCAAGTTCGATAGGATCACCATCCCGGACCAAGAAACCATAGTATCTGTCCGGTTGATGTGGTACTCTACCAGACCGCCTTAAGGGTGCATAATCAATTGGCTCCGGATCTGATCTAATCAAATCCGGTTCAGGTTCAGTAACATGTGTCGGTTTTTTCACCTGTCGAACTTCGTCAAGTTCGACTTTAGAGGCAACAGTTCCTTCACTAAGGAACTCCTTTTCTAAAAAGATTGCCTTAAGGCTGACAAACACCTTTTGCTCATCAGCAAGGTAGAAATAATACCCTTTGGTCTCTTTTGGGTACCCTATAAAATTACCTTGTCAGACCTAGGTCCAAGCTTGTCTGTATTAAACGTTTAACATAAGCCAGACACCCCCAAACCCTAAGGTGCGAGAGTACTGGCTTACGTCCTATCCATATCTCATATGGCGTTTTGGCTACAGACTTACTCGGAACTCTATTTAGAAGGTAACAAGCCGATTCGAGCGCATATCCCCAGAGGAAGATCGACAGACCAGCAAACCCCATCATGGATCGAACCATGTCTAACAGGGTCCGATTCCTCCTTTCAGACACACCATTATGCTGTGGTGTTCCAGGAGGAGTCCACTGAGAGAGAATCCCATTCTCCCCTAGATACGTCAGAAACTCATTGGAAAGGTATTCACCTCCTCGATCAGATCGAAGAGTTTTAATACACTTTCCATTTATTTTTCTACCTCATTTCGGAATAGTTTGAACATTTCAAATGATTCCGACTTATGCTTCATTAAATAGACATACCCATACCTAGATAGGTCGTCTGTGAAGGTTATGAAGTAGAAAAATCCACCTCTTGCACTTGAGCTCATAGGTCCACATACATCAGAATGTACCAGACCTAAGAGTTCACTGGCTCGCTCACCTTTTCCAGTAAAAGGTGACTTGGTCATCTTTCCAAGAAGACAGGACTCACAGGTTGGAAGTGATTCACAATCACTAACTTCAAGAATTCCTTCTTGAGCCAACCTGTTTATCCTATTCTTATTGATATGACCTAGCCTACAGTGCCAAAGGTAGACTTCTGACACATTATCTATTCTAGAGCGTTTACCGAATTTTTGAACCACATTAACAGGCTGTGATAGTAAGTAAATTCATTATTTAATTGTCCAACAAATATTGTAACACCATTCAAAATGATATTGCAAATATTTTCTTTTATTAAAAAATCATAACCGTACATGACCAAAAGGCCTACATAAATAATATTTAATAAAAAACTTGGACAATAGTGACATTCACTCAGAATTACATTACGAGAATTGATTACAAGACTCATGATTCCTAAAGCTAGAACTGGAACTTTGCTTCCATCTCCAACATTCAGGAACCTCTCGCCTTCATCAAATCTTCTACTGACCTGCAGACCCTGCATCGAATTACAAATATGATAAGGGCTTCCGGTATCCAATACCCAGGCAGTAGTATCACAAATCGAAAAGTTGCAAGGAGTTATCATATAATTACCTTGCTTCTTCTTTGGCCTGTTCGGGTCCAGGGAGGCAATGTATTGAGGACAGTTCCTCTTCCAATGCCCGTGCTTCTTGCAAAAGAAGCACTCCGCCTGGCTCTGGTCATGCTTGCGCTTCTTGGTCTGACCCCGTGCTACTGTCCCAGCATGAGATTGCACCTTCTTATTTTTCTTCTTCTTGTTCTTCTTCTCCTTCCCAAAGGGTTGACGACGAGAAGAAGACCCTCCCACTACATTCACCGACTCCTTATGGAGTTGGTGATCCTTCTCAAAGTTCTGCAGCAACCCCAACAATCCGTGGTAGTTTACTGCAGGCTTTGTCATTCGAAAATGAGTAAGGAATGGGAGGAAGGACTTGGGCAAGGAATTAAGGATCGCATCCTTACCGAGCTGCTCGTGCAGAGGAAAGCCCAATTTGCTTAGGCGCTCAATCATCTCGATCATATACAGTACATGATCAGTGACTGAGCCCCATCCCTCATCCGAGCATTGGAAATAGCACAACTAGTTTTGTGCCTTTCAACATCGTCAGGCGTGCCAAAGGAGTCGTTCAACATTTGAAGCATCTCCTGTGGCTGGGCGTTCTCAAACCTTCGGCTGAACTCGTCATTCATTGCTGCCAGCATAATACATCGAACGGTGGTGCGGTCATTGAGCCACTTCAAGTAAGTGTCTCGGATCGCTTTACTAGCGTTCGGAGCTGGCTCCTCAGGTGCTGGATCTGTTACTACATAAAGGATCCGTTCATGCTCAAGGACGATTTTCAATTTTCGATACCAGCTATCGAAATTGGGTCCCATGAGCTTGTCATTATCTAATAATGACCGAAGCGACAGGGTAGTGGCCATAGCTGCTTAAAGGAAAACGAGACCTCTATTAGTACATAAATTAATACTAAAGACTTGGACTTTAGTCTAAAGTTTTTTCCCAATATTTTACGAACTGGTAGCCTCATCCTCCAATTCGAGAAATTACTTTAATTCTTAATGGGTACTAGAATCCACACAGACTACA